>NW_012267358.1:774666-804270 GCF_000151885.1 Dipodomys ordii | reverse complement strand
AAAAAAAAAAAAGAAAAAGAGCTATAGACTGATTTCTTTGATGAACATCAATGTAAAACATCTCAACAAAATTTTGGCCAATGGACTTCAACAACTCATCAAAAAAATAATACACCATGATCAAACAGAATCCATTTCAGGGATGTAAAGCTGGTTCAATATACACAAATCAATTGTTATATATCATCACATCAATAAGAGCAAGGATAAGAAACACATGGTTTTCTCATTAGATGCAGAAAAAGCATTTGACAAGATCCAAAACCCCTTAAGGATGAAAGCTCTGGAAAAACTAGAAATCCATGGAACATTCTTCAGTATAATAAAGGTTATGTATGACAAACCTACAGCCAGCATTAAACTTAATGGAGAAAAACTAAAGCCATTTTCTCTAAATTCAGGAATGAGACAAGGATGTCCACTCTCTCTACTTCTCTTCAATTTAGTATTAGAATGCCTAGCTAGAGCAATAAGACAAGATGCACACATAAAGGGGATCCAAATGGGAAAGATGAAGTAAAACTCTCCCTCCTTGCAGATGACATGATCTGGTATTTAAAGAACCCCATGGACTCCACTCCCATGTTACTCCAGCTGATCTGAAATTTTGGCAAAGTAGCCGGGTATAAAATTAACCCTCAAAAATCAATGGCTGGAGCTGGGAAGGTGGCTCAGTGGTAGAGTGTTTGCCTCGCATGCATAAGGCTCTGGGTTCAATTCCTCAGTACCACATAAGCAGAAAAAGCTGGAAGTGGTGCGGTGGCTCAAGTGTCAGAGTGCTAGCCTTGAGCTGAAGAGCTGAGGGACAGCGCCCAGGCCCAGAGTTCAGGCCCCACAACCGACAAAAAAGAAAAAAAAAATCAATGGCTTTTCTGAATGACAACAATGAGAAGAGTGTGGCTGAAATCAGGAAAGCAACTCATTTTGTAACAGCCCCACAAAAATAAAATACCTAGGAGTTAACTAAAGAAGTTAAGGATCTCTATGATGAAAATTTCAAGAATCTGAAAAGGTAATTAAAGCAGAACTAAGAAAGTGGAAACCCCTCCCCCCCTGCTCCTGGATTGGGAGGATTATCATCATGAAAATGGCAATACTGCCAAAGGCTATCTACAAATTCAATGCAATACCTATCAAAATTCCAACCTCATTCTTCAAGGAAATAGAAAAGGCAATCCAAAAATTCATATGGAACAATAAAAGACCCCAAATAGCAAAAAACAATCCTTAGCAGAAAAAACAGAACTGGAGGAATATCAATACCAAATTTCAAACTCACTACAAAGGCATAGCAATCAAAACATCTTGGTTCTGGCACAAGAACAGACCTCAAGACCAATGGAATAGAATTGAAAACCCAGAAATGAACCCACAGACCTATAGCCACCTAATCTTCAACAAGGGAGCTAAAAAGATAGAATGGAAGAAGGACAGCCTCTTCAGTAAATGGTGCTGGCAAAATTGGTTAATCACCTGTAGAAAACTAAAGCCAGATCCTTATATATCACCTTGTACCAGAATCAACTCTAAATTGATCAAAGACCTCGAAGTCAAAGCAGACACCCTGAAAACATTACAGGAAGTAATAGAAACTCTAGGGCTCCTTGGTCCAGGCCCAGAAGCACAAGAAATTAAAGAAAGGTTGGACAAATGGGATTGCATCAAACTGCAGAGCTTCTTCATGGCAAAACACTTAGCTAGCAATATCAATAGAAGCCCATGGACTGGGAGATGATCTTCAAAAGCCATACAACAGACAAAGGCCTCATATCTAAAATATAATTAAAACTGAATATATTATGCTTCCCAACAACAAATCCTGAAAGAAACAACCAATTAATAAGTTGGCTAAAGACTTAAAGAGAGACTTCTCTGAAGAGGAAATAAGAATGGCCAATAGACACATGAAGAAAGCTCAACTTCTCTAGCCATTAGAGAAGTGCAAATCAAAACAACATTGAGATTCTACCTCACCCCAGTTAGAATGGCTATAATCAAGAAATCTAATAGCAACAGATGCTGGAGGGGATGTGGACAGAATGAAACCCTACTGCATTGTTGGTGGCTGTGGAAACTCATTCAACCACTTTGGAAAGCAGTATGGAGGTTCCTCAAAAGACTACACATAGGCTTCCCCTATGACCCAGCAATCCCACTTTTGGGCATTTACCCAAAGTATCACAAACAAGACCACACTAAAACTACCAGCACAACTATGTGTATCATAGCATTATTCACCATAGTTAAGATATGGAGCCAACCCAGATGCTCCCCAGTAGATGAATGGATCAAGAGTAAAATCAATAAAATGGATCAATAAAATGGATCAAGAATTCCATATAAAGTGTAATTCTATGCCTCCCTCAGAAAGAATGACATTGCCCCTTTTGTTATGAAGTGGAAAGGT
Source organism: Dipodomys ordii (assembly GCF_000151885.1). NCBI lineage: Eukaryota > Metazoa > Chordata > Mammalia > Rodentia > Heteromyidae > Dipodomys > Dipodomys ordii. The sequence goes on along the minus strand of NW_012267358.1, from coordinate 801,863 downwards.
TTTGAAAAATTTATGTTAAGTGAAGTAAGCCAGACCCAAAGAAATATAGGTCAAATGGTCCCTTATTTGCATTAACTAGGCTAATCTTACTAGACCAGCAGAAAAAATCAAAAGGTATGTACATATGACCATATAAGATGATGGCAAGTGAAATGAACCTTAAGATATGGACACAGATATTTTTCTTTTTTACTGTTGTATTTAATGTACTATGTGATTTTTTGTTTCTTTTGTATGCTTTTCCTTCTATGGTATAACCCCGATTTCCACTGTATTTGATTCCAGTGTCCTGCATTTTGTATATACATTATTCTAATTTTGGGAGGAGAAGGGAAATAACAAGATGCTGAAAGAAGTATACAGGTTTACCCATTGTAACTATGAGATGTATAAGACACTATGTTGAAAATGAATTTTACAACTTGGTGGGGGAAGGAGGAGTTTGAGAGGTGAGGAAGGAAAGGATAGTAGGGGAAAAACAAAGGAAGATGTAACAATGCTGGATAGGAAATGTACTCATTACCTTACTCATATAACTGTAACCCCTCTATAGAGTATGTTTATAGTAAAATAAAATTAAAGAAAACTAAGTCAATTGTGTTCCTTTGCTCTACTACCAGCTGACCATTCCTCATTGACATAGTTCTTATTTTAGCTAGTTGCAAAACAGAAAGAGTGTCATCCCCTGGGAATTTTATTTTTAGGGATTGTGAAAGACATGTTTGATTGCATTGTGTTGAGTAACAAGGGGAGATAAAGTATGCTTTAATTTGGAGGAAGGCAGGAAATTCTGTTCAAGATAGGATTGTTAACATGCTCAGGTTGTGATTAGAATAAATGGGGGTGGAGACAGAGAAAAAGACAGAGGTAGAGAAGAGGAGAGAGAAATATATAAAGGCAGGGAGACAGAGAGAGAAAAGATTAAGAGAAAGACAGAGCAGATGAGAGGGAGAGAGGACAGAGATAAAAACTGAGATAAAGACAGACAGCAAGAAAGATAGAAGACAAAAGAGGGGGAGAGTAGAGAGGAGAGACAGAGACAGAATGACAGAAAGAGAAAGGCACAGAAAGACACACAGAGAAAGGAGAGAGAAGAAGAGAGAAGAGGAGAGGGAGAGAGGAAGAGAGAATTGACAGGGAAGGAGAGAGAACAACTGAGGATAAGGAGAAGAGGTAGGTAAAAGAAGACAAGAGGCAGAACTCAAGATCCCCAAATCCTGTCTTCTGACAGAGAAATATGCAGTAAAAATAGTATGAGGTATAGGAAGGTTTGAAGATCAAAGCTTACTTACTGTTGAACTGTATTTCTGATTAACTAGATTAGACCCCACACAGCCAAGGTATAGGTATGCTCATCTGGGTAGCTTCCTTTCTTATGGTTCCTCTGTTATTTCCTCCTTGGTTCCCAAAATAGATTAAGTTTGTCTCCTTAAAGAGGAATTTGTGAGGTAACATGAGCCAGTCATAAAGGGCATTTCAAGCAATGCTTTGCAATTGTTGATCTGAAAAACCTACTTAAAATGGAAAGTTCCCAGTTTTATAGAAAATACAAGGCTGTGCATTATAGAATACTAGTTGGCTGCAATATTTTGATTTGGAGAAGAAATTGCTTTAACATTGGGACAAAAAGTAATATAACAGCTGGGCTCCAGTGGCTCATACCTGAACTCCTAGATACTCAGGAGGCTGAGATCTGAAGACTGCAGTGTGAATCTAGAGAAGAGACTCTTACCTCTGTTGAACAAGCAAAAAGCTGGAAGCACAGGTATGGCTCAAGTGGTGAAGCTCTAAAATTTTGCAAAAAAGCCAAATGAGAGAATGAGGCCCTGTGTTCAAGCTCCAGCAAAAAATGAACTATTTGGCACATGTAAAAGAAGATTGAAAGGAATTTTAAGTGTTGAGGTCTTTTAGTGGTGAAATCTCAGGAATAAAAAGTGTATAGGAATTACACCTAAAGACCTCTGAGGTGATTTCCGAGCTAGAGAGTGGTCCCTATCAAGGAATAAAAGTTCTTAAAAATACTGGGATTTCAACACCTACGAAAATGTAAACATGACATACAGTTTAAGTATGCTTCCCCAAAAGCATATATTGGAAAACTAAAGCCCAGTGCAACTGTGTTGGGACATGGAACCTAATGAAAGGTGATTAGGAAGGCTATGGGTCTCTCTCCTTCTCTTTCTTTCTTTTCTCTCTCTCTCTCTTCCTTCCTCCATCCATTGTTCCCTATCTTCCCTTAGTTTTTCTCTCCATCTTCCTTTTTTTCCGCTTCTACTATGAGATCCTGGCAGACGTTCGCTGGCTGTTTGATCCTAAAACTTCTTAGCCTCTACCCTGAGTCAATATAATTCTCTTAAAATATTTTATTTTATTGTAAGGGTGATAACAGAGGGGTTAAAGTTACATAAGTAAGGTAATGAGTACATTTCTTGGAGAACATTTTTACCTCCCTTCTTGTTTCCCCCCCCACTTTCTCTCCCCCACCTTTCTTCCCGCAGTTGTAAAGTTCATTTCCAACATAGTGTATATTTCTATGCATAATAAATTACCCAATCTGTGATTTGGGGACCTTTTGTGGTTTCATATGACCTTTTGGATTATTTCTCTATCTCAGTGAAGAATAATGCTCTGAGTTAGATGACTATTGCATTGAATTTGTAGATTACTTTGGGCAGTATTGCCATTTTCATCCAGAAACATACTAGACTTTTCTATTTCCTTCTATTTTCAATTTCTTTCTTCAAAATGTTTGATTTTTGTTGTAGGGGCCCTTCATTTCCTTGATTAGGTTGATTCCTAGGTACTTTTTTGAGACTACTGCAATGGAGTTGCCTTCCTGATTTCAGTCACGATATTCTTACTGTTGGTGTACAGAAAGGCTACTGATTTTTCTGGAATGTAGTGCTGAAAGTAAAACAGTTCCAAACTTAAAAACTCCACTAGAGCTATAGTAATGATAGTAGCATCCAGACCTGAGGACCAAGAGAACAAAAGGCCAAGAAATAAACCCGCAGACCTATGGCCATCTAATATTTGATAAGGGAGCAAAAAACATAAGCTGGAAGAGTCTCTTAAACGAATGGTGCTGGGAGAACTGGTTATCCATATGAAGAAAACTGAAAATGGATCCCCATCCATCACCTTGAACCAGCGTCAATTTAATATGAATCAAAGACCTCAATGTAAGACTTGAAACCATGAACTATTACAGAAAGGAGTAGAAGTAGTGAGACTCCTTGGCACAGGAAAGAGAATGTTCTAAGTAAAGATCTAGAAACACACCAGATAAATGAAAGACTTGGCATTGTATCCAACTAAAATTTTCTGCACATCAAAGGACATAGGTAATAAGCTAAAAAGACAGTTTACAGATTAGATTATTTTTACCAGCTATGCATCAGATAATGGCTTAATATACAAAATATCCAGAGTCTAAAAAACTAAGTCCTCAAAAGCTCAATAACCCAATTAATAAATGGGCTAATGAGAGACTTCTGAGAAGAAAAAGTAAAAATGGCCAATAGACATATGAAGAAATGTTCAGCATCTCTGGCCACAAAGGAAATGCAAATCAAACAACACTGAAGGGGGCTGGGAAGGTGGCTCAGTGGCAGAGTGCTTGCCTTGCGTGCATGATGCCCTGGGTTCAATTCCCCAGCACCACATAAGCAGAAAAAGCCAGAACAAAAAAAAACACTGAAATTCTGTCTCAACTCAGAATGACCATAATCAAATATACAACAATAACAAATGCTGGCACTGATGTAGGCAAAAAGGAGCCTTAGTACACTGTTGGTGGAAATGTAAATTTCTTCAACCACTCTGGACAGCATTATGGGATTTCCTCAAAAAAAAAAACATAGAATAACCCTATCCAGCAATTCCACTCCTGGGCTTTTATGCAAATGATTACAAACAAGGATACAGTAGAGCCACCAGCACAACTATGTTCTTTGTAGCACTATTCATCATAGCTAAGACATGGAATCAGCCCAGATTCTCCTCAGTGGACAAATGGATCAAGAAAATATATTGTATGTACACAATTGAATTTTACTCATCCATTAGAAAGAATTATTTTGCATCATTTGTAAAGAAATGGAAAAAATGATGTTGTTAAATCAGTCAGGTTCAGAGAGACAAAGATGCATGTTTTCTCTCATATGTGGAAGCTAGAATTAGTTAATAAATATATAAGTAAACACTTCGGAGTGTTATGCAAGTGTACACAAATATGTATCAACCAAAATATGATAGATTAAGGGGAAAACCCAAACTGTTATTCCATAACTTAACTGACAATCCAACAAAATAAATATCAGGAAATATTTATTTGAAAATGGGAGTAGGATCAAGTGGGGGGGGTAGATGAATGAAGGGAGGAAGAGGGGGACAATGTAATCACAAAATTCAGAGTAGAGCCTAGAAAATTAAGAAAATTGAGATAAGGGATAGGGTTGGGAGGAATGGGGAGAATGTTAAAATGGGTGACACTGATCAAGATGCATTGATTCATAAACTGCTTTGTTGAATGACAACTCTTTCATACAACTTAAAGATAATAAAATTTTATTAAATAAATACATAAATTACCTAGTCTGTGGTAGTCAATAATTGCATTATATTTCCAGGATATTTTTAGCATGATACAGGGGAAAGGAGACACTGACAGGCTAACACTGATAGGCATAGTGATGTGTGCTACTTGCCATTTTGCTTATTCAGAAGTATTACTTACTGATGCCCCCACACCTGTAATCCTATCTATTCAGGATATGAGATCTGACGATCCTGTCAAAATTAATCTGGACAGACAAATATGAGAGACACTTCTCTTCAATTAACAACCAAAATTGGAATTGGAAGTATAGGTCAAGTAGTAAAATACCATCCTCGAGAGAAAATCTAAGCGAGTGCGAGGCCTTGAGTTCAGGTCACAGTGTCACAGTAAGGTGCTCTCTCTCTCTCTCTCTCTCTCTCTCTCTCTCTCACACACACACACACACACACAAAGAAACACCTGGGGGGGAACCATTAAAGACTTTTTCAACAAGGGCACAGGATGACCCATTGCAACAAGGATACTCACAGGACAGTATATTGGAAATAAACTTTACAACTTTGGGTGGGGGGATGAGGAGGGAGGAGAGGAATGAGGAGGTGGGGAGGGAAGGGATAGTAGGACAACAACAAGGAAAGGAAGAGGTAACAATGATCGACAAGTAATGTACACATTGCCTTACTCATGTAACTGTAAATCCTCTATACAGCATCTTTACAATAAAATAAAATAAAATAAAACTGTTTCAAGAACCCCTTCCTGGAGATGATAATAAAGGAAGTTTGCCTTGGGACTTATATATAGGCATCTTGGGTGAAATGTTTTAGTAGGGAAAAAAGCATAAGGGTGGAAAGGATGAGGCATGGATCCCAGTTCTGTTTCCATTACTATTTAGCTACTTATGTCTGAGTCAATAATTTCTTTGAGCTCTGGATTCCTCTCCTACACAGTAAAAATAATTATAGCACTATATGCTACCTCACAGGGCAACCAGGATGATAGCATAGGATCATGTCAGGAAAAGCCACTTTACTGGAATTACTAGAATGTGATGATGATGATGATGATGATGATGATGATGGTGATGACGACCATGATTACAACAACAACAACAACAACAATGATGTTGACATTGGAGAAAAGCAATGCATTAGACCTGTGGTGTAATTTTTATTGGTTCAAGTGACAAAGGGGAAAATCTAGGTGACATGTGATATCTAGACTATCTGGAAAGAATGAGGTAAAAAAAATTGTAGAAAATAGCCAGGAATATGACCATGATTAAACAGAACTGTCTCAGATGCAATAGTCACTAGATAATACAAAAATTGTCAACAGCAAGGCAAGGAGGAACAATAATTCCACATACCAACCTACTATGGCATTGAAAATGTCCTTCCCAGTTTTAGGTTTCAGTAAGCCATGGAGAAAACATTCATAGCTTCAGCTATAGGTGGCTGGGAGGTCAAAAGATGAACACATTTTAGGATTTGATCAACATCTTCCTTCAGACCTGACCTGCTTTGTTCCCTCTGGGTCTTTTGATTTTGAAGTGTTTCCCTAGAGAGGAGAATAAGCAGACATGATTTCTCAGCCTGCTCAGGAGTGATGTTGCTCATTGAAAATTAATAAATAGACTCTGGTATAAATTTGTCTCTGGGGAAAGAAGGATGGCCAATAGACACATGAAGAAATGCTCAACCTCCTTAGCCATAAAAGAAATGCAAATGAAAACAACATTGAGACACCACCTCACTCCAGTTAGAATGGCTATAGTCAAGAACTCTAACAACAACAGATGCTGGAGGGGATGTGGACAGAAGGGAACCTTACTGCATTGTTGGTGTGAGTATAAACTTGTTCAACCACTTTGGAAAGTAGTATGGAGGTTCCTCAAAAGACTCCACATAGAGCTCCCCTATGACCCAGCAATCCCACTTTTGGGCATTTACCCAAATGTTTACAAACAAGACCACACTAAAGCTACCAGCACAACTATGTTTATTGCAGCAGTATTTACTATAGCTAAGATATGGAACCAACCCAGATGCCCCTCAGTAGATGAATGGATCAAGAAAATGTGGTATATATACACAATGGAATTCTATGCCTCCATCATAAAGAATGACATTGCCCCATTTGTTAGGAAATGGAAAGACTTGGAAAAAAATATATTAAATGAAGTAAGCCAGGCCCAAAGAAACATAGGTACCATGATTTCCCTTATTTGCAATATCTAGTATATGTCTGAGTCAAGCAGAAAAGGTCATATAAGTGATGTTAGGAAAATGAACCCTAAGATATGTATTTTAAATGTTTTTTTTCTTTATGCATTTGTTTCTAATACAATTATAAGATGATTTCTTTGTTGCTTTGTATGTCCCTCCCCCACAGTATAACCCCTGCTTTCACTGTATTTGATGTCGGTATAATTTGTGGAGGGGAAGGGGAAAAGCAAATAGTTTAAATAGGGATACAGGTGGACCCATTGCAACAATGAGATGTACAAGTCATTCTGTTGAAAAATGAACTTTACAACTTTGGTGCGGGGTGGGGGGGGTAGCGGCGAGGGGATGGGAAGAGGAAACAAAGGAGAAGGCTACAATGCTTGATAAGAAATGTACTCATTATCTTGCCCATGTAATTGTAACCCCTCTGTACAGTATTTACACAATAAAAAAATTTGTCTCTGGTAGCTCATTGAGTATAAATCAATTCATCAGAGTAATTGATCCCCAGGGAAGCTGGTACAAAGGCGTATTTGATTGATTGATTTAATGCATTTATAAAGCTGCAGGATGCTTTAGATTATCTGAAGGTAAAGGAATTTAGGGGCCATTCAGGTATGGCTTGACCACCTTACTGTACTCAGTGGTAGGTGACACCACAGAATCAGTGGAAAGTCTCCCTGTGAAACTCATTTTTAATAGCAATGGTTTATATGCCTCTGTGAGTACTGCTTGAAAAATCACTGCTTGAAAAATTGGAGTGATTTTGATTTTTCTTTTTAGGAGAGTTTTGCTATATAGTTTAGATTGGCTTTGAACTTGAGATCATCCTATCTGTGCCTCCTCAGTGCTGGGATTATAGTCACACACTACCATCTCTAACTACAGAATTGGTTTTAGAAACAGGCTGCATGATAATGATTGTATGACCTTGGACATATTCTTCATTTATAAACATCATCATTTTTGTGATGTGCTGGTAGCTCATGCTTATAATCCTAGCTACTCAGGAGGGTGAGATCTGAGGATTGCAGTTTAAACCAGCCCAGGCAAAGAGAGAAAACAACTGTGGAACTCTTATCACCAGTTAACCAGAAAAAAGCTGGACATGGAGGTGGCTCAATTGGTAGAGTACCAGTCTTGAACAAAAAACTGTTGCATTGGTTTACCCTTTGTCCTTTGTCTCACCATTTTGTGATTCTCCTTCCATTCCTCAAATCATATAAATGCATATATAGAGATACAGGGTTCCCAAATAAACAGACAAACAAACAAAATCAGGGGATAAACCAAAGGAAAAAAATAAAAGAAGAGAAATAACTTCAAATGGTACATTAAAAACAAAACAAAACAAAAAACACCCCTCTTGTTTCCATATCTTGGAGTTTATTTTGATTAGTATCATTTTATATGGTCATATGTACGTAGCTATTGAGCTACTGTGATCCTCTGCTAGGACTATCCTAGACATATACTAATTATTACAAATGAGGAAACCTATGGAGCTTATGATTCTTTGGGTCTGGCTTATTTCACTTAATATGTTTTTCTCCAAGTGTTTCCACTTCCTTACAAATGAGGAGATGCCATTTTTCTGATGGAAGCATAGAATTCACACACACACACACACACACACACACACACACACACACACACCACATTCATATGAGGGGCATCTGAGTTGGTTCCTTATCTTAGCTATGGAAAATAATGCTGCAATGAACATAGTTGTGTTGGTTGCTTTAGTTTGGCCTTGTTTATGTTTGTTGGGATAAATGCCCAGGAGTGGGATTGCTGGATCATAGGGTAATTCTATGTGTAGTCTTTTGAGCAACTTCCATACTGCTTTCCAGAGTGGTTGAACCAGTTTACATTCCCACTAACAATGCAATAGTGTTCCCTTTTGGCCACGTCCCTACCAGCATCTACTATTAATTATTTTTTTGCTAATTGCCAGTGTAACTGGGATGAGGTGGAATCTGAATGTGGTTTTGATTCACATTTGTTTTTTAAGCCCCAGTATTCTAGTAGTGACACACACACAAAATTGATTTTTAATTTATACTTTACTGCTTCATATATGGAGCAATAAATTTCTGACAAGTCAACAGTTAAAGTAACAACAATAAACCCTGGGAAAAATACAACCAAACAGCTCTCTAGGTTGGTGGGAGAGAAAAGCAAACAAAAGAAGACACATATAGGTCGGGGAATTGAAATTTGAAGAATGTGACCATTATGGGATAGGGGTTCTGTTTTACTTTGGGGGAAGCCATAGTTGTGGCACAGAATAGGATACAGAAAATTCTGGTTGGAATCCTATTGTCCTTATGACAAGAGGAAGGAGTTTTAGGTTAAATATTGTAAAAGTATCTGCCAGGGGTCCTGCACAGGGATAGACAAAGAAGAAATACAGAAAAGGGTAACCACACATTCTTTGTAAAAACTTCACCAAATCCTGGGCTGTGTAAGTCTATTTTTTCTTCTTTCTGAGACTGCTTTGTGGGTTCAGGCTGGCTTGGGATCTCCAGTCCTCCATTTTCTCCATTTACATTCATTTGCCCTCATACTCAGCTTTGTGCAACAGTTTGAAAGCAGTCTAAACATACAAAGAAAGAAAAAATTCACATGGTACATTATAAATACATTAGAAACATTAGCAAGAAAGAAAAAAGATATTTGTTACCTATCTTGGGGCTCAGTTCTCTTAACATCATCTTATATGGTCATATGTACATAGCTTTTGGCATATTCTGCTTGTCCTAGACACGTACTAGTTATTGCAAACAAGGGAAATCATGGGACCTATGTTTCTTGGGACCTGGCTTACTTCACTGAATATAATTTTTCCAAATCTTTAAATTTCCTAACAAATGGGATGAAATAATTCTTTCTGATGGAGGCATATAATTCCATTGTATATGTGTGTGTGTGTGTGTGTGTGTGTGTGTGTGTATCATATTTTCTTGATCCATTCATCTACTGAGGGGCATCTGGGTTGGTTCCATATCTTAGCTATCATAAATAATGCTGTAATAAGCATAGTTGTGCTGATAGCCTTAGAATAAACTTGTTTGTAATCATTTGGGTAAATGCCCAAAAGTGGGATTCAGGGTCATAGGGAAGTTCTATCTGGAGTCTTTTGAGGAACCTCCATACTGCTTTCCAAAGTGGTTGAACAAGTTTACACTCCCACCGACAATGCAGTAGGGTTCCCTTTGGACCACATCTCCTCCAGCATCTGTTGTTATTATATTTCTTGATTATAGCATTCTAACTGAGGTGAGGTGGAATCTCAATGTTGTTTTGATTTGCATTTCTTTTATGGCTAGAGAGGTTGAGCATTTCTTTTTATTATTATTTTTTTGTGAACACACTGTACAGAGGGGTTACAATTACATGAGCAGGTTAATGAGTACATTTCTTATCAAACATTGCAGCCTCCTCCTTTGTTTACCCTTCACATCCCTTCCCAGCCTCCCCTCCCCCCAATCCTCATCGCCTTCCCCCCCCACCAACATTGTAAAGCTCGTTTTCGACATGACAACATGTACTTCTCATTGTTGCAACAAGTCCACCTGTATCCTTAAACGACTTGTTTTTCCCCATCTCCTCTACAAGTCATACTGACATCAAATATAGTGAAAGCAGGGGTTATACTGTGGGGGAGGGACATACAAAGCTACAAAGAGATAATCTTATAAATGCTGTTGTACTTGAGAGGAGTGGACAAAGAGAAAGAGACAGGGTGAAGGAGAAGGAGGTTATACACTTGTATGTGAGTCTATAATTGTCCATACAATACCTTTTATTAAAAAAGAATAATGGCATAAGAGGTTCTAGTATACTAATTCACAATAAGCTGACTATGTATAACAATAATATACTGTGTGTTTATAAAAGGTAGATGATAAGATTTTGAATATTTTCTATGAGTTATCTATGTATAACCTGACAAACATTATATAATATATACATTTATCAAGGGATTACATTGCACCATATAATTTGTATAATTTTCTTTTTATGTATCATTTAAAATATTTAAAATATTTTAAATGTTAAAAAAACCAACAGGAAAAAATTGGGGGGGGGTTACTAGATTGGGCTTACTAGTTTGAGATTACCTCTATATGCTTTTTTTGTATGAAGTAGAGGAAGAAGTCCCTAACCAGATGCCAGTGTCTTGATTGTGGATTCCCCAGATTCTAATATGGTAAACAAATTTTTGTTCTTTATAAATAGTCCAGTCTCAGGTTCTGTTACAGTAGCAAAATGTAGACTAAGAAAGAAATTGGGCAGGAAGTATTGCTTCACTAAATATCTAAAAATGTGGAAGCAGCGTTGAAACTGGGTAATGTAGTATGCATTGGTCTTGAACAGTATTGAAGTAAACATGAAAAAAATCCTTTATGAACATGAATGGAGCATTAAAGGTGATTCTAGTGGTGGATCAGAATAGAAAGAAGCACAATAGGGAAAGCATAAATGATCTTATGATCTTAAAAATTTTTATGTGGCCTTGACAGTGAAGATTTACATTGATGATGTCTCAAATGGCAATGAGGGGCCTCGTACTGTAAAATGGAGGAAGCTTGCCTAAATTGACTTTATTCTAGGATTCTATGCAGTAAACAACTGAAAAGTGATTTGTCAGTGGTTGAGTGTAGATTCTCCTAACTAGTTATTATAAAATTCAGGAAGATAAGGGCTGGGAAGGTGTCTCAGTGGTAGAGTGCCTGCCTTGCATGTATAAAGCCCTGGGTTCAATTCCTCAGCACCACATAAGTAGAAAAAGCCGGTAGTGGCACTGTGGCTCAAGTGGTAGAGCGCTAGCCTAGAGCTGAAGCCCAAATTTCAGGCCCCATGACCAGCAAAGAAAATGTTTGGTCAAATAAAAATATTTTTAAGTGTGTTTAGGAGAGAGAAGCTAGAGTGTCACCAGACAATCATTTTGAGATTTAATATGTCTGAAAAGATACCAAGAAATCTAACAGGAAAATGATGGAATTACGCTGAAGATAAATTCTGATTCTTCAGGAGAATACCCAGGAGAACCTCAAATTGTAGAATAGATTGAGGAAAACGAGGTTTACTGCCCAGAGATACCTTAGGGACTCTGCTCTCCTATTCCAGTGCAATACTCCTTGGCTGTTTCAGTTGAGACTCAAGATGTGGTTCATTCTACTGAGGGCAAAAGGAGTCAATCAGAGTGGCATCCATGTGATGTTAAGTCCCAGGTACACAGTGTCTGAGCTGTAGAAACATGTCTACTTCCATTCAATTACAAAGGGTGCCTCAGAGACCCCAGAGCCTAGACAGACACCTGCTGCAGGAGCACAGTCAATACAGAAATCCCAAACCAGGGCAATGTCCAATGGACTTCTGGGGTCAGAACCATTGTGGAAGATCTCCATGAACGCAATGTCTAGTGGAATATGGGCACAGAATTATTGCTAGTGTAATCATGGGAGCAGGGCCATCTCAAGACCCAAGATCTAGAAAGCTAGTTATGTGAAGCCACAGCCTAGAAAATCATCAAGTATGCAACTTGAAAGCATGATGGTAATAAGAGCTTCAGTTAACCTTAGGGGGTTCAAGCCTCACACCAGAGTGTCCAGAAATGGAACTGAATGGAACTAAATGGAACTAATGGAAATAAATAGAAACAGACTAAATGAAATAAAGACTAAAAATATGATACACAGAGTCAGTGAAACCGAGCTGATTCCTGGAAAAAATAACCATAGTTGACAAACCCTTACCTAAACTAATCAAAACAAACATGAAAGATTCAAATTAATAAAATTAGAGATGCAAAATGGGATACCAAAACCAATATCAATAAAATTCAAGAGGTAATTAAGAAATATGTCAATAACATCTTTCAATGAACTAGAAAATCTGGGGAAAAGATGTCAATACTTGCCAAGTTATTCTATAGATTCAACCAAATTTATATAAGAATTCCAGCATTCCTTTTGAAGAAATCTGCACGGTGTTTTCTGAAATTTATTTATTTATTTTTAATGTTTTTTTTACTGTGAAAATACTGTACAGTTACAGTTACATGAGCAAGGTAATGAGTACATTTCTTATTAAGCATTGTTGTCTCCTCTTTTGTTTTTCATCTACCATCCCTTCCCTCCCATCTCCACAACTATACCACCTCCCCCCCCTCCCCCCACTTAAATTGTAAAGTTCATTTTTCAATATAGTGTCTTGTACATCTCATTGTTACAGTGGGTCAACCTGTATCCCTTTTTAAACATTTTGTTTTTTCCCTTACCCTCCCAAAATTATACAGACAACAGAGGTGAAAACAGAGGTTATACTGTGGGGGAGGAACATACAAAGCAACAAAAAAAATCACATGGTACCTTATAAATACGATAGAAACAATAGCAAGACAGAAAAAAAACCACTTGTGTCCCTATCTTGGGGTTCATTTCACTTAACTTCATCTTATCTGGTCATATGTACATAGCTTTTGAGCTTTTCTACTTGTCCTAGACATATACTAGTTATTGCAAATAAGGGAAACCATGGGACCTATGTTTCTTTGGGCCTGGCTTACTTCACTTAATATAAGTTTTTCCAAGTCTTTCCATTTTCTAACAAATGAGGCAATGTCATTCTTTCTAATGGAGGCATAGAATTCCATTGTATAGATATACCACATTTTCTTGATCCATTCATCTACTGAGGGGCATCTGGGTTGGTTCCATATCTTAGCTATGGTGAATAATGCTGCAATAAATATAGATGTGCTCGTAGCTTTAGTATGGGCTTGTTTGTGATGGTTTGGGTAAATGCCCCAAAGTGGGATTGCTGAGTCATAGGGGAGCTCTATGTGGAGTCTTTTGAGAACCTCCATATTGCTTTCCAAGTTTAGACTCCCACCAACAATGCAGTAGGGTTCCCTTCTGTCCACAACCCCTCAAGCATCTGTTGTTATTAAAGTTCTTGATTATAACCATTCTAACAGGGGTGAGGTGGTATCTCAATGTTGTTTTGATTTGCATTTCTTTTATGGCTAGAAAAGTTGAGCATTTCTTCATGTGTCTATAGCCATTCTTACTTCCTCTTCAGAGAAGTCTCTCTTTAAGCCTTTAGCCCACTTATTTATCAGGCAGTTGTTTCTTTGAAGATTTGTTGTTGTGGGATTTAATTTTTTGAGTTCCAAGTACATTTTAGATATGAGACCCTTGTCCCTTGTATGGCTGAGTTGGAGCTAGCTGCTCCGAAAGATGGAGATCTTCTCCGGTGGTGGGAAAAGGGCTACTTTCCCACTGCTGCTTTGTGAGGAGGAGTGAGAATGTCTTGGGTCTACTCATGCCACATTCTTGGTTCCTGGGCCTTCCCTGGTCTGCAATCAGCAGTATGAAGATTTCTGCTCCTTGTCAGTTCTTGCTGGTGGTGAGTAGAATCCGCTCACACACTGGGTCTGGCGCCTTTGTCCCTGACTCTCTCTATTGAAATGGTGGCTGTGGGAGCTGCTGCCACTGCTGCCACCACCACAGCTGCAGCTACCAGCAAGTGCTCAGATCTGTCTCCTTTACCAAGCTGCCTGGATTTTCCCTCTCTCATCAAAGTCTCTGTACTGTGATGGCATACTTGGTGTGATTCTCTAGCCTAGGACTGTTCATTGGAACATTAAAACTGCTTTCTATGTGAGAGCTTGTTTAGCCTCCAGATTCTCCTCTGCCATCTTCCTGAAATTTGTATCATAATGCTATCAGCTGAGGATAGCCAAAGCAAGTGAAAAACACTGACAACATACATTACTTAATTTCAAGACCTACTCTAAAGCTATAAAAATTAAAGTACTGTGTTATTGGTGAGAGGATAAAAATATAGATAGAAGAGATAGCCCAGACACATACAAATGGGCATTTATTTTTGTTGTTCTTGTTGCTGTTTTGACCTATGTTCCAAGACATTTCAACTGGAAAATTAAGTTTTTCCAACAAATGATTCTGTGTCTTTGTATTTGTATAAAAGATAAACTTCAGCCCTTCCCTCATACTGTGCACAGAAGTTAACTTGACATTGATCATTGACCCAACAGTAGTCACTTAGAATACAAGTATTCTGAAAGAAAACAGGACATGTTCTCTGGGGCAACCAAAAGCATGATACACAGAAGAAATACTTGATAAAATTAATTGGGTCAAAATAAAATATTTCTGTTCTTTGAAAGATACTGCTAAGAAAGTAAAAACTCAAGAAAGTCACAATCTTTAAAATGATTTAATCTATTATCTATCTAGCTATCATCTATTTATCTGTGTACTCACCCATAATCCATTAATAAAATGAATACCTTTTATCCAGAATATAAATAGCTCTTTTAACTGTAATAAGGGATGAAGAAACTATAATGAGCCAAGTATTGGAACAGGTATCTGAGAGAGAGGGAAAGAGGAGAGAGAAAGTGAAAGGGGATAAAGGACAATAAGTATATGGAAAGATGTTCATCTGGATATGAGAGTGTCTATTATTTCAGGACTGAGGAAGTTGAAGTAAGATGATTATGAGCTCAGGGGCAGCCTGGGCCTCATAGTGAGATAATTTAACAACAACAATAGACTATTAAATATGTGAATTATGATTATCTGCCAAGAAAGCAAATTAAAACCACAATTATAGATTCCCTATTAATTAAGATGACTGAAATCAAAAACAGATCTTCCAAGTTGTTGCTGATGAAGCGGAAGAGCTGCAATTCTTATTCACTATTACTGAAAATATACATTAGTGGAACCAGTTTGGAAAATAAGCTTAAAAAAACTTTTCAACAGAAAATAATTTTATGTATTTATGGGATTTAGTGTGATAAATCAGTACATATATAAAACATGAAATGATCAAATCAAGATAATTAACATTTTCATTCTCCTATGATTCATTTGTGTTTGTAGCCTTCAATGTCCTCACTTCCAGTCATTTCTAAAATATGTAATAAGCTATTGTAAACCATAGTCATCTTATTTTGCTTTGAACATTAGACCTTATCCCTACTACCTAAATATATTTTTGTATGAGTTATCCAACTTCCCTTTCTACCCTCACTTCTCTTCCTGGACTCTAGTAATAACTACTAATCCTGTAGAACCGTTGTGAAAGCATAAATTAGTTAGGACCTAAGCCCCCTAGTCAGCATCTGAAACCAGGTTGCAAAAGAAATACTGCTTAATAACATCTTGTGTCTGCCCCTCCCTAGCCACTTCTAGTTTTGATAATCTTTCTGTGACCCTGGGGAGGGGATTGGCAGAAGAGTACTGATTAGAAATTGACAACCAATCAGAATGTTATGGGACTGGACCAGTAAAGTGTTACCTTCCCAAACACTTACTTAGAATAGGGCTTCTAATCAAAGTGCAGCCCAGGGTATAAAAATAGAGCTACTGAGAGAGACATTATCAGAGATAGCCACCTGAAGAGAGGATGAATGACTGATGGAGAAGGCATATGACACATAGACAGAGCAACAGGGAACAGCAGAGACAGCATCCTTTAAGCTAGATTCTTTCCTCCTGAATAAACTTCTTCACACTCATCCTTCATTGGGCTGGATTTCATTTGCCAAATTCTAGAAACAAAAACACAAGGAGGCTCATCAATGGAGCTACAACACCGGCAGGCACTGTCTGCTGCTGAATCACAACACTAAGCAGGTCTTGCCTGCTTGATAGCTAAAACGTTAGTGATCTTTGCTGGCTGCTGATCCAGAAGGCCCGTGGGAACTCTGCCCATCATGAACACCAGCAGAAAATTCAGTACCAACCCTATAATTTTCAAGGCCAAGAATAGAGATCTTATTTGGATTTCAATGATGTTTTCATCAACTTGCTAGTGTGTGTGTATGTGTATGTGTGTAAAATACAACATAGTTTCACCTAATCACCTCTATAATGAGAAAAGAGAATTTTTTTCTGTCATGTTATCCTATTAGAGTTAATCTATTCCTAATTTTAACCTTTGGCAACCATGTATTCTTTTTCATAGTGGTCATTTTTCCTCTTAGATAATTCTAAAGGAATGTAATTGTACAGAATTTAATCTTTTCATACTACTTTCACTCAGTATAATTTCCGTGAGATCCATACATGTTGCATCTATTATTTGTGCATCCCATTCTATTGCTAAGGACCTTGTTTTATTCTGTGGCTATATCATGGTTTGTCAGTAAATGTAAATTATTCCTAAATTTGCAGACGTTTCACATGGCAGACTGCAAGATGTGTCATCTGCATGTCTCTTTAAGAGAACTGGCTGCAAGCATCATCCTTGACTGATAGCTTTAGCTACAGCACCTGTGGATCCAATGGCTCACAAGGACTGGAGCCATGCTTCCTTCAGGATCTTCAGAGCCAAAGCATGATGAGAGTATTAAACCTCAGTCCTCCTAGCTTAACATGTGATCTCTCCTACACATAACTATGGCACAGGGACTCCTTGCTGACCTGGCCAAAGCCTTCTCAGATTTTTGGGCTCTGTCTCCTTCTGTGTGTCAACTATAAATAGTCTTAAGGCTGTTTTTGACTGCCTATTTATGCTTTCTCTCCCTATAGCTTATACAAGTGTTTACCTCAATGACTTTATTGCTCCTCTAATCCTGTCTGGGCATCTGCTTCTATGTGGATCTGAAATCATAATGAAAAATATATTCTTTTATTATATGGCTAAAAATCACTTAATAACGCACACACTTTTACAACTTGTTTTTTTTTAATGAAATTTGTAGCTTTGAAAAGTTTCCAAATTAGTATCTGGTATTATACTAGCAAAATACTACTAGTAGTATAAATGTTGCATGATATTTGGTAGAACTGAATTGAACTGAACTGAATCAAATCAAATAAATAGAATAAAAATGCCATTTTTTTGCCATGTCCTTGTGTCTGTTTTCAGTTTTATTTGCTACAAACAATAGTGCAACCAAAATCATTATGTGTATTTTTATGCATATGTGAAATGATTTTCTCTTAGGAACATAGACATAGAATCACTTCATTAAATGGTACGTGTATAAAATGCTAATGGACATTACCAAATTGTCTTCCAAAGGATCTGTATAACAATTAGTATTTTCAAGTGTATGAAAAAAATTCTGCATATGCATAAGTATTGATATTATAAACATTTAATATTGTTTCTGTTTTGATGGATTAAATGTCTCATTTTTTATTAAATTAGGATTGCCAAGGTTCTAAAGGACATTTATGCATCATTTCATATGTTTAATGGCTGTTTGGATTTCCTGTTCTGTGAATTCCTTATCTCCTTTGTCCATTTTCCAATTGGATTGTTACTCTATTTTTGGTTTATGTTTCTAGTCCAGACATTAGTTTTTGGAAAATATTTTCTCCAAGTCTGTCAGTTGTTCTATTTTGCTTATATTATTTTTGCTGTAAAAAAGCTTTCCATTTTTCATGTCTCTTCCTTTATGCATTTATATTTTATGTCTTGTATTAGAAGAGCTTTCATATTCCAAATTTAGAAATATTTGCTCATAAAATCTTTCATAATTAGTTTTTACTTTAGGCTCTTTAATGTAGAATTTACTTTTAATTATTGTTAGATAGGGATCTAATTTTACCTTTCTTTCTAAAAGGTTCACCAATTATTCCTGATCTATGGATTAAATTTAACTGTCCTTTCCACATGTTATGAAATATCACTTTTATTATCTATCAATTCACATTTGTATATGTATTTATATCTGAATATCTAACATCCATTTTTGATTTCCTTTCTGTTCTGTCCATTGTTTTTTAAATTGTGCCAATTATACAATTTCAATAATTATAGTTTCATAACATCTTTTGATATCTGGTAGGACAAATCTTTGCTATTTTTAAGCTATTTTTATTTATAAAAATTTCTTGGCTATATTTGTGCATTTTCTCTTGCAAATAAATTTTAAAATGAGCTTGTTAATTTCTGTTTAAGTAAAACACATTAGATTTATTGAGGTCCCTTAGAATTTATAGAGCAATTTGGAGCAAATGGTCATTGCATTAATACTGAGTCATTCTACCCATGTCAATGGCATATCATTCACTTACTCAGATTTAAAAAAAATATCCTTAAGTAGTGTTTTATAGCTTTCTGTGCTGTATTAGCATTACACATATGTTGTTAGTTTGATTCCTAGCTATTTTAAAGTTTGGTGGACATTATAAATACTATCTTTTTTCTATAATATTTTCTAATTTAAAATGCTAGTGTGATGTTGATTTGCTATCTGAACTCTTTTTTTGCATGCTGGCTGACCAGGCCAAATCCCTGAGGCTAGAAGTTTTAGCTGTTAGCTAGTGATCTAAAATGTTGGCTCAATGTTTTTTTTCCCCTTCTTCTGTAGTAAGCCAGATCCAATTCTCTTTCCTGGTGAAAGAAAATGACTTTTTTCCCCAAGAAAGTGGTGATTCCGAAAACAATCCATTGCTTCTGTAAATGGATTATGTCTGACAGCACTTCTTTCTTTCCCCATTCACAGTACTATACTACACCGAGCCTTTCAAATTCCAATGCCTCTTGGGTTTATACTGAAGTTCAGTGCCTCTTGGGCTTGCTCTATCGGTCTTTCACTGCCAGGTAGAAGATTCCTATTGCTGCTACTGTTTTATGTTATTTTTGCCTCATGCCATCTGGAATACACAATGCTCTTTCCCAGAATATTCGATTTCAGAAGTGTTTGGCACAGAGTAGGTGCTCTGGAAATATTGGTTCAATTGTTTCTACTTCTTATGTGGTTGTATTAAAAATCAAGTGAAATATAATTAAAGAGAGCCGTCAGATATTCAAATGGGCTAGGCTGCAAGTTCTCTCTGCTCTGTAGGAGCTCCACGTTACATAAAGTGGCAATAATATTCTCTAACCTCTAGGGGGAGTCTAAGGTTTTTCCTTTGCTTCTTTTCATCAAAGAGACCATAAAGGAGGGCAGTCAACTAGGACGCAATTTGGGGTCACTGTATTCAGGAACTGAAGTGTGCATAATTTGAACATAGGCTTTTTGCTTAGACTTTACTGGCAATTGTAGTAAATATGATCCAGAGGAACATGACATGATCTCTGTGGGAGCAAGCCATAAGCCAAGGGACTTTGCCCTCTCTTTCGTCTCCAACCTGATCTAGCATGATCCAGGGGGTAAGAGAGAGCACTGCGGTTTGAGTCTATATCCCTGACATGGAATAAAAAGTGTATGTTGGCCTGGAGTGCCTCTGTTTCTGAGCAGTATGGTCTTTGAGGACTTAGCATGACAATCTGCAGCTGGTCAAGGAACCAGAGTTTTGGGGTCCCAGCCAAAACCTTTTCTCATCAGAGGCAAAACTGTAGTCAGAGCCAATATCTCTTCTAATTGTTGGCAGATGTGAACAGACATCCATTTTATTTTTAGGGGATAGCTTGAAGCTCTGAAATGTGAACTGTGTTTAGTATAGTTTAGAAAGGGTCACAGATATTGAAAGCCTAGCTCTTGAGATCCCAGCCCACCTCCTAAAAGGCTCCCTGATGCCGACAAATACTGACATCTGTGATTCCCTGTTGTCTATGCACAGACTTCCAAGATTTTGCCTGACTCTGGGTAAAACCTGTCTCAGATTTCTCCATCACTGTGTTCAATAGGCCCACTAGTTCCAACTGTTAGACGATTTGGAAAAATTATTTAATGTACTTAAAGTACAGTTTACAGGTAAATTTAATGTTCCCTTTCTCTATAGCCTCATTAGCTTCTTTCTTCACCAGATGTAGGTACAATATTAGTTATATATTTTCATTATTCTTTATATAAATCCACAGCTATATATCACATGTGCATATACATTCATGTAAACATGCATACACATCTGCACATTTTCACACATGTATATGTACACACATGTGTATATACACATAAACATACATTTCAAGTTGGATTACATGATTTTATTTGATGACACTGAGGTTTGAACTCAGAGCCTCATACTTACTTGCTCATCTGACTATGACTTGAGCCATGCCTCCTGCTCACTATTTTGCTGGTAAGTTGGAGAAAGACTCTTACAGACTTTTGCCCAGGCTCACTTCAGAACACTGATCTTTATAACACAGCTTCTTGAATAATTAAGAGGATTACTTGTTTTCTTAATTGTTGAGATCTCAGAGTTCTTTATATATTTGAATATTAACCCCCTCTCAGATCAATAATTACCAAATATTTTCTCCCATTTTGAAGCTTGACTTTTCACTCTGGTGATTTTTTTCTTTACTGTGCAGAGGTTTTTATTTGTTGTAATTGCATTTTCAGTTTTTCTCTTGTTTCCTTTGCTTTTGAGGTCTTAACAATATCACTCCTATACCAATATCTTGAAGCATTTCCTCTAGGTTTTATTCTGGTAGTTTCATGGATACAGGTCTTAGACTTAAGTTTTTGGTCTATTTTAAGTTTGTTTTTTGCACAGAGATAAAGTTTCAGTCTTCTGCATACAGATAGTCAGTTTTGCAAAGCAATTATTCCAAATATATAAGACACGAAATAGGTTGAAAAAATACAAGATTTGATTTAATACAAAGAATAATTTTATAATACATAGTTTTCCATTCAATAATATAGTATACCTTTCATGATTTAGGTCTTGGTATATGTTCATCAATACAATTAAAGCATTTTTCACTTAAAAGCCACATATTTCTTGATATGTTCATTTCTAAGGATTTTATTTCATGTTATGATTCTAATTTACATTACTTTTTATTTTCTTTAATTGTACATGTTTATGAGATATGTCATAATTTAAAACTTATATGCAGTGTGTAGTGAGAAGTCAAGGTTAACATGTCCCTCTTAATATTAAAATTATTAATATGTAATAATTACATGTATACCTCAGTATTTATACACTATATGCCAATCAAATAAGGGTCTTGTACATTCTCTTTTTAAATTATTTTCTTAATTTTAATTTTTAGATTTTAAATGTTATTGTAAAGATGATGTACAGAGGTGTTACAGTTATGTAAGTCAGGTAATGAGTTCATCTCCTTTTCAACAGTGACACCCCCTCCTTCATTCTCTCCCAGTATTTCCCCTTCTGACTTTCCTCCCCCTCAAGTTGTATAGTTCATGTCCAACATAGTGTCTAGTGAGTATCACTGCTGAATTGGTTCACTCTTTGTCCCACTGTTTCTTTTTTTTTTTTTGTCGGTCGTGGGGCTTGAACTCTGGGCCTGGGTGTCCCACTGTTTCTGTACTTCCCATCCCCAAATCAGATAAACTTATACAGGACAGAGGGTACAAAAATAAAAAATAGTGACAAAGGGAATAAACTGAAGAAAAAAACAAATTGCAAACATAATTTCCACAAGCATCATTTTATATGATCATATGAACATATATATTGAGCCCTTGTTATCCTGTCCTAAGAATATCCTCTTTTGTTCTCAATGTGTGAATGTTTAGAGTGCTGTTTAATTAATCAACTCCAAGTGTAATTATTTGTCTTGTATTATCCATTGGGTTTACTGGTAGATTTATAGGCACATTCTGATTATTTCAAATGAGGGAAACCATGCAGCCTTTGTTTCTTTGGTTCTGGCTTACTTGGCTTAGTACAATTTTTCCAAGTCTTTACATTTCCTGACAAATGGGGCAATGCAATTCTTTCTGATGGAAGCATAGAATTCCATTATATATATGTGTGTGGTGTGTGTGTGTGTGTGTGTGTGTGTATACACACACACACACACACACACACACACATTTACATACACATATTGCATTTTCTTAATCCATTTTACCACTGAGGAGCATCGGGGTTGATTCCAAATCTTGGCTATGGTAAACAATGCTGCAATAAACATGGTCGTGTTGGTGGCTTTAGTGTAGCCTGGATTGTGGTTGGTTGGATAGATGCCCAGGAGTGGGATTGCTGGGTCATAGGGAAGCTCTATGTTTAGTCTTTTGAGGAACCTCCATACTGCTTTCCAAAGTGGTTGAACAAGTTTACATTCACACAAACAGTGCAGTAGAATTTTGGCCACATCCTTGCTAGCTAGCATATATTATTGTTAGTTTTATTGATAATGGCCATTCTATTGTTTTGATCTGCATTTCTTTTATGGCCAAAGATGTCAAGCATTTCTTTGTCTATTGGTCATTCTTATTTCTTCTTCAGAGAAGTCTCTCTATAAGTCCTTAGTCCATTTATTAATTGGGTTGTTGGTTTTGAGGATTTGTTTTTGGAGGTTTTAATTTTTTTGAGCTCTAAGTGTATTTTAGACATGAGGCCCTTCTGTGTTGTATAGCTAGTAATGGTTTTCTCCCATTCTGTGTGCTATTTGTCTTTCTAGCTCTGTCCTTTGCCGTGCAAAAACTCTTCAGTCTGATGTAATCGCATTTATTTAGTCTTTCTTTGAGTTGTTGTGATTCTGGATCTTTACTCAAGAAATTTTGACCTTTGCCCAGGAACCTTAGTGTTTCCCCTATCCCTTCCTGTAATATTTTCAGGGTATCTGGTCTTATATAGAGGTCTTTTATCCCTTTGGAGTTTATTCTGCTTGAGAGTGATATATAAGGATCTAACTTCAGCTTTTGCATGTTTATATCCTGGGCCTTGTACATTGTACACAGGTTCACTATCACTGAACTACATATCAGCTCCTTTTTTCCTATTTGTGATGTTGGGGATTATCCCCATGGCTGAAAGCATATAAGCAAGTAATCTAATGCTGAGCTATATCCACTGCTTCAAAATATTTACTAGCTGCTCCTTAGAACACAGTTTTCTTCTTTTTGCTTTTTTATGCAGTTTCATTTCATACCACTGGAGAATACTATGTAATAGTGCAATAGTGGGCCTCTCATTTGTCTTCCTGTCATTAATGGATATGAGTGCAATCACTTCTAAAATTTGTTCATGTGATGGTTTTGTTTAGATATTCTTTTTAAAAATTAATTTACTTTATTGTTATCATAGAGGTGACGTACAGAGGGATTACAATTATGGAAGTCAAGTAATAAGTACATTTCCTTTCATGTCTTCTGTTCCCTAATTCCCAATACCTACCTCCCATCTCCACCTACAATTTGTATAGTTCATTTTCACCTGTGTCCAGTGAGTTCCACTGCTGTACTTTTTGCACTTTTACCCTTGAGTTCTGTACCCTCTCCTTAACCCTTACAAAGATAAACACTTGAATACAACACATATAAAGAAAAGAAGACAAAATGATCAAAAAATAAAAATGTAAAAAAATTAAAAAATTAAAAGAAAAACAGAAGAGAGGTCTCTTGTTTCCATGTCTTGGGGTTTGATTTGATATACACATATATCTATATAATTGTATGTTAATATGAAGAGACATATAGGTATTGTGCCTTTGTATTTCTCTTTTTGGATGTATATTTTTATTGTAAAGATACTGTACAGAGGGGTTACAGTTACATGAGTAAAGTAATGAGTACATTTCTTATCGAGCATTGTTAACCCTTTGTTTTTCCCCTCTCTCCCCAATACCTTCATTCCCCCTGAAGTTATAAAGTTCGTTTTCAACGTAGCATCTTGTACCTCTCATTGTGACAATGGGTCAACCTGTAGCCTTATTTCAGAATTTTATTATTCCCTTCCCCTTCCAAAATTAGAAAAATGTATATACAAGATGTAGGACACCAGAATCAAATACAGTGACAAAAAAGGTATACCACAGGGGAAGAAAATACAAAATAAATGAAAAAAAATCACATAGTACATTATAAGTATATTAAAAACAGCAAGAAATATAAAATCTTTTTTTTCTTTTTGAAACGGTCAGATAACTTGATGTTAGGTGAAATGAACCCCAAGATGACTCAAATGTTTTGTCTTTCTTGCTATTGTTTCTAACGTATTTATGATGATTTCTTTGTTACGTTGTATGTCCCTCCCCCACAGTATAACCCCTGATTTCACTGTATTTGATGTCAGTATAATTTGTGGAGGGGAAGGGAAAAACAAGTTGTTTAAATATAAAACCTCTTGTGTCCCTATTTTGGAGTTCATTTCACTTAGCATCATCTTATATGGTCATATGTACATAACTTTTGACCTATTCTGCTTGGCCTACACATATAATAGTTATTGCAAATAAAGGAAACCATGGGACCTATATTTCTTTGGGCCTGGCTTACTTCATTTATTATAACTTTTTCCAAGTATTTCCATTTCCTAACAAATGGGACAGTGTCATTCTTTCTATTGGAGTCATAGAATTCATATATATATATATATATATATATATATATATATATATATATATCACATTTTCTTGATCCATCTACTGAGTGGCATCTGTGTTGGTTCCATATTTTAGCTATGGTGAATAATGCTGCGATAAACATAGTTGTGTTGGTAGCTTTAGTATGGTCTTGTTTGTGACTGTTGGGGTAAATGTCCAAAAGAAGGCTTGCTCAGTCATAGGGGAGCTCTATGTGGACTGTTTTGAGGAACCTCTATACTGCTTTCCAAAGTGCTTGAGCAAGTTTACACTCCCACCAACAATGCAGTAGGGTTCCCTTTTGGCCACATCCACTCCAACATCTGTTGTTATTAGATTTCTTGATTAAAGCCATTCTAATTGGGGTAAGGTAGAATCTCAATTTTGTGTTGATTTCCATTTAGTTTATGGCTACAGAAGTTGAGCATTTCTTCATTTGTCTATTGCAATTTTGATTTCCTCTTCAGAGAGATCTTTAGCCCACTTATTAATGGTGCAGGTTTATCTTTGAGTACTTATTGTTGGGAGATTTAATTTTTTGAATCTTACATATATTTTAGATATGAGGCCCATGTCCATTGTATGGTTAGTGAAGGTCTTCCAAACCATGGGGTTTCTAATGCTCTTGCTAGCTATGTCCTTTGCCATGTAGAAGCTCTGCAGTTTAACGCAATCCCATTCACCCAACCTTTCTTTAATTGGTTGTGTTTCTGGGTTTTTACTAAAAAAATTTCAGACTGTACCAAGAAACCCCAGAGTTTCTCCTATTCCTTCCTGTAATGTTTTCAGGGTGTCTGCTTTGACTTCGAGGTCTTTGATCAATTTAGAGTTGATTCTGGTGCAGGGTGATATATAAGGATCTAGCTTTAGTTTTCTACAGGTGATTAACCAATTTTGCCAGCACCATTTACTGAAGAGGCTGTCCTTCTTCCATTCTATCTTTATAGCTCCCTTGTCAAAGATTAGGTGGCTATAGGTCTGTGGGTTCATTTCTGGGTCTTCAGTTCTATTCCATTGGTCCTGAGGTCTGTTCTTGTGCCAGTACCAAGCTGTTTTGATTGTTATGCCTTTGTAGTGAGTTTGAAGTTTGGTATTGATATTCCTCCAGTTCTGTTCTTTCTGCTAAGGATTGTTTTTGGTATTTGGGGTCTTTTATTGTTCCATATGAATTTTTGGATTGTCTTTTCTATTTCCTTGAAGAATGAGGTTGTGATATTGATAGGTATGGCATTGAATTTGTAGATAGCCTTTGGCAGTATTGCCATTTTCATAATGATAATCCTCCCAATCCAGGAGCAGGTTTTTTTTTCCACTTTCTTAGTTCTGTTTTAATTACCTTTTTCAGATTCTTAAAGTTTTCATCATAGAGATCCTTCACTTCTTTAGTTAGCTCCTAGGTATTTTATTTTTGTGGGGCTATTACAAAATGAGTTGCTTTCCTGATTTCAGCTGCAGTCTTCTCATTGTTGGCATTCAGAAAAACCATTGATTTTTGAGGGTTAATTTTATACCCTGCTACTTGGCCAAAATTTCAGATCAGCTCGAGTAACATGAGAGTGGAGTCCATGGGGTTCTTTAAATACCAGATCATGTCATCTGCAAAGGAGAGTTTTAGTTCATGTTTCCCTATTTGGATTCCCTTTATGTTTGCATCTTTTCTTATTGCTCTAGCTAAGCATTATAATACTAAATTTAAGAGAATTGGAAAGAGTGGACATCCTCGTCTTGTTCCTGAGTTTAGAGCTGGTAGTTTGTGTGTTCATTTTTGTTATATATCATAAACATCTGAATTTCTTGTCTAATCTTTTCAGTGACCCACTGGTGGTTCAACAGTGTATTGTTCAGCTTCCATGTGTTACAGAATTTTCTTTGGTGGCTTTTTGTGTTGAATTCTAATTTTATTCCTTAGTGGTCTAAGAGAATGCAGGGCATAATTTCAATATTTCTGAATTTGTTCAAATTTGCTTTGTGACCTAAAATGTGCTCTGTTTTGGATAATGTTCTGTGGGTTGCTGAGAAGAATGTGTATTCTGATGCTGCTGGGTGAAATATTCGGTAGATGTCTGTTAAGTCTATTTAATCTATGCAGTTGTTTAGATCCGAGGTTTCTCTGTTGAGTTTTTACCCAGTTGATCTATCCAGCGGGGATAGTGGTTTGTTAAAGTCCTGAA
>NW_012267358.1:723377-763196 GCF_000151885.1 Dipodomys ordii | reverse complement strand
CTTGTCGGTTCTTGCTGGTGTTGAGTAGAATCCTCTCGCCCGCTGCGTCTGGCTCCTTCGTCCCGGACTCTCTGTGTGAGCGCTCAGGTATCTCCTGGCTGCGGTCTCCACCGCGACCCTGCCGCCGCCGCCGGCGGCGGCTGCTGGCTAGCGCTCAGATGTGTATTCTTGCCTTGGCTTTCCCTCACTTGTCTAACTCTCTGTCCTGTGATGGCACACTTGGTGTGTTTCTCTGGCTTAGGACTGTTCACTGGAACTCTAAAACTGCTTTCTATGCGAGAGCTTGTTCAGATTCCAGCTTCTCCTCCGCCATCTTGTCTCCCGACCTCCGCTTTTTTTAGATCTTGCATAGACTTCTTTATCTCCTCAATTTGGTTTCAGTGTTCATTCTCAAATTTCTTAGTTGATTGGTTATAGTTTCATTGGACTCCTTTTCCTTCTGTTAGGCTTCATTCATCATTCCCTTTGTGCTCTTCTTGGATCCCTTCATCTTTCTGTTTTTGGATTCCATGAATGCTTCTATTAATCTTTATTTATTCTCATCTCACTCATGTAATTTATTAATTTTTGATTAGCTTCCTCATGCTCACCCATTTCTTTATCATGCTCACACAAGCCCTTTGCCAGCTTTCAATCATTTCATTCAGCATGTTTGCCAGTAGTGTTTGTACAGTATTTTGGGAACTCTCCTCTCGATTATTCATTAACTGCTCTGTTGCCTGATTATCATGAGTGGGAATTGAGATACCCTGACATGCCATTTTTCTTGTGTTTCTCTGGCTTTTTCTGCCCATTTGGACATAAAACCACTTCCACACTAGAACATTATTTTAAAGGAAACATCAACCAGAAACCTGTAGTTGCAGATTGTTTGATGCAGTCAAAATGAGTACAGATACAATCTAGTTCAATAAATACAATCTAGTTCAATAACAAACAAGTAGGGATCAATGGACTAAGAAAATCAAAGAAGAGTCAATAGACTAGAAATTAGTAAGTTTAGGGAGAATTGTGAGGAGAAAATAAGATCAGAGGAATGTGGGAAAGGAAAGGGAGAGAGGGCATTTAAAGGAGATTTAAATTCAGAGAGAGGGAAAGGATAGTAGGAAAGGAGAAGCAAGATAAAGAAAAAGGTAAAAATGAAAATTTAAAAATGAAACACAAAAATTATGTAAGTATTAAGAAATAATGGTAGAATTAAAGGAGTTAAGGCTGACAGTTTGTGAATTGAGTAATCGATATCTGAATTATGTATGCACACAGTGAAGGATAAGGTCCAGTCATCGGAGACCGATACATATCTGGAGATGCATAGAACAGCAATTAAGTAATGCAGAAAACCAAAAAGGACCAAAAGGGAAATGAGTAAAAAGAGAGTTAAAAAAAACTAAAATGAGAATGGTGAAAAAAATAAAAAGCAAAATTTTTTAATTAAAAAAATTAGATACAAAAAAGAGTTCTTCAATTTTTGGGGGGAGGATTTTATGTCTCCCCTGTGTCCATAACCAGTCTCTTGGTGGACTCTCTGGTTTGCTTGTGGTGTTTGGTTTTTCTTCTGGCTTGATTGGTTTCTTAACTCTGTTTGAGTAGGCAGAATGAAGCTCTGCCTTACTAGGGATTTTATGACCCTCCTCCCAGGCTAGTTCAGTGGGAGGGATATCTGCTTTGAGTATCACAAAAGAGGGAGTTGGCTGTTTCCTCTAGCTTGGAGTCACTGTGATGGGGATAGGGTGTGGGTAGGGTTGAGGCCTGTCCGTAATTAGTAGCTTTTCCGTGAGGGGCTAGCTCTTGAGATATTCCCACAGCTCAGCTTGGATCCACTCTCAGGATTTTTCTTTTCTGAGTTTCTAGTTGTTTTTCTTTTACTTTCCTGCGGCTGGGTCTGCTGCTAGTGCTGCAGTGGGAAGGGAAGACTCTGTTTCTGTTTACCCAGTGAAGAAACTCACTCCTCCATGGGCGGAGCTTACTCTGCCTGGGAAGGGCAACTTTCTCCTGGGTGGAGCTGAGTTCCACAGGTCACGTTCTATTGACCCGTTGAATGGCTCCTATTGTCTTCTTCTAAGGCTTGAGTTATGTGTTAGCTGCTCTCACCCTGTCATTGTCAGTATCAAAGATGGAGTTCTTCTCCGGTGTTGGTGGAGTGGCTTCCTTCCTGCTGCTGCTCTGTGAGGAGTGAGGATGTCTTGTGAGGTACTCACACCTTTCCCTTGTTTTCTGGGCTGTCCACAGTCTGTGACTGTCTGTGGTCAGCAGGATGAATATTTCTGCTCCTTGTCAGTTTTTGCTGGCAGCACACTGCCTCTGGTGCCTTTGTCCCAGGCTCTCTCTGTTAATATGGTGGCTGTAGCAGCAGCTGCTGCCTCCACTGCCACGGACACCAGTATGTCCTCGAATCTGTCTCCTTAACCAAGCTGCCTGAATTTTTCCTCTCTGGCCAAACTCTCTGTACTATTATGGCATACTTTTCCCTGGAACACTAAAACCGGTTTCTAAGCAAGATTTTGTTTAGCCTCCTGGTTCTCCTCTGCCATTATCCTCCAGACTCTTGTATTTCTCTTTTAAGAGTATCCTAGTAGACAAGATCCAAGAAGAAATACTTCTAGACACATTGTAGTAAAAACTCTGGACTCAAAAACTAGAAATAAATTTTAAATGCAACAAAATCAAAGAAGGAGATATATTACAATAGAAAGAAGAACAGAATCACTGCAAATCTCTCCACACAAACTCTGAATGCAAGAAGAGCTTGAAATTGTGTAATTCACATGCCAAAGATGTTAATACCAACTCAACCTGGCATACCCAGCAAAGCTATCATTCACAATTGAGAGTGAAACTAAAAATTTTCATGACAAACAAAAATTTATGAATTAATGAACACTAAATCAGCATTAAAAAGAATACTAAACCTCAGTAGATGAATGGATCAAGAAAATGTGGTATATCTACACAATGGAATTCTATGCCTCCATCAGAAAGAACGACATTGCCCCATTTGTTAGGAAATGGAAAGACTTGGAAAAAAATATATTAAGTGAAGTAAGCCAAGCCCAAAGAAACATTGGTTCCATGGTTTCCCTTATTTGCAATATCTAGTATATGTCTGAGTCAAGCAGAAAAGGTCAGATAAGGTGATGTTAGGAAAATGAACCCTACGATATGTATTCAGATGTTTTTTTTTCATGCGATTGTTTCTAACGCATTTATAAGATTATCTCTTTGTTGCTTTGTATGTCCCTCCCCCACAGTATAACCCCTGCTTTCACTGTATTTGATGTTAGTATAATTTGTGGAGGGGAAGGGGAAAAACAAGTTGTTTAAATAAGGATACAGGTGGACCCGTTGCAACAATGAGAAGTACAAGTTGTCATTTCGAAAACGAACTTTACAACTTTGGTGGGCGGGGAGAATGATTGGGTAGGGGGGTGGGGGGAAGCTGGGAAGGGATGGGAAGGGGAAACAAAGGAGGAGGCTACAATGCTTGATAAGAAATGTACTCATTATCTTGCCCATGTAATTGTAACCCTTCTGTACAGCATTTTCACAATAAAAAATAAATAAAAATTTAAAAAAAAACAAAAAAAGAATACTAAAGGGAAACATCAATCTGAAGGAAACACATTAGACAAGAATCAGTAGAAGACTACTTTAGTAAGAACAGGAAGAGACAAGAAGAAAAATATAGAAAATCAAGTAAATGGCAGGAAACACAACATATCTTTCCATAATAGATATAACATTATAATAAACACTAACACACTCATTTACCCAACCAGAAAAGTAGAGAACAAGAAACAAGACCCATCTGTTTGTGGTCTCCAAGAGGCCCATCTCACAATCAAAGATATAAATCAATTCTGAATGAAGGGATGGAAAAAGATCTTTCAGCAAATGCATCCTGCAAGAAGGCAGGAGTAGCCATGTTGGTATCTGATGAAATAAATATTTCATTAAGATCAGTATGAAAAGACAAGGAAGGTCTTTACATACTAATGAAGGGAATGATCCACGAAGAGGAAATGACTGGTCAATATTTATGCACCAGACAATAGATATTCTTTTCTTCTAATTTTAATGTAAAATATTTTATTATTTCAATATTATGTTTTATATAATAGTTTTCAATCAAAGAGTGTGACTTTATTATGCTTGTTTGCCAAGATTTTTTCCCCTTAATTAGTGAATGTAACTTTGTACCAATCACTTTCTCACATCTCATGAGATGATCATATGGTATTTTATTTTCAGTCTGTCAAAGATAGACTTTCTCTTATGCCATCCTTGTGTTGCAGAAGTAAACTCTTCCTAGTTTCAGGCTGTGTTTTTCTAATAGAATGTTTAACTAATAGAATATTTAATTGTTATTATTATTAAGAAAGCAGAATGTCATTTTATTGGCTAGGATTATGGAACTCTGTGAATCAAATATCAAAATTTAAATTATGATAGTCATACACATTAGCTGTGCATTTGCATATTTACTATATAACAAATCACAAAATTTTGTGGTTTAGAACAAGAACCATTATTATCATGTCTTGTAATTCTGTGGACTCACCTGAGGGATTCTCTTCTTACACACATTATTGTCTGAAATGTCAGTTGTCTTGCTGGTGCTGAGCCTAGAATGCAAGCCCTGGGCTGTATACCTTTCCTTTTTCCACTCAAGGCTGGGTTTCTACCACTTGAACCACACCTTCCTTCTGGCTTTTTGCTGGTTAATTAGAGATAGGAGTCTTAAGGACTTTCCTGCCACATCTGGCTTTGAACCACAATCCTAAGATTTCAGACTCTTGAGTAGCTAGGGTTACAGATGTGAGCCATCTTTCTTGGCTTATTATAAGTTTTGATGTCCTAGAATATGGGATCTAAGGATGTTCTTTCAAGCTTGTGGGGATTATTAGAATTCCTGTTCTTGTCATTAAGGATTTCTTCCTTTTTCTTTCTGGCTGCTAACTGGACAGTCAGGGGTTGCTCTATTTCACCTTCAGGTGTGGTCGTTTTGTAATGAGCAGCTTACTTCTTTAAGGACAGAATAAAATGTCCATTCCACTGTCAGGTCAAGTCTTTTAGAGTATAACATAATAATGGGAAAATTTATCCTATACTTTTGCCTTAGAACACAACCTCATTGAAAGAGAAAAAACATCCCATCCGAGCTACAAATCTTCTTCCCATTCTAGGGAAGAACATGTATGCCAGGGCCTGGGAATCTTGAGTGTAATTTTTAGAGTTTTAGGTATTACAGTAGACATAGGGCATGAATGAAGAAACCAGAAGATATACAAATGCCCATTAAATATATGAAAAATGATACTAATAAAATAAATGCAAATAAAAATGAATTACCATTTCTCTCATTGTCAGATAGATGAAAAATTAAAAATTCATAGGACAGTATTAGGCAGAATATGAAGAATTGGCTATACTTTCTATGACAGTGTAAATGAGTATAATTATTCTAAAAGATAATTTAGAGCTTAAATATTCTTATCCTTTTTAAAATTTTTTATTGTAAAAATGCTGTACAGAGGGGTTACAATTACATGGGCAAGGTAATGAGTACAGCTCTTATCAAGCATTGTTGCTTCCTCCTTTGCTTCCCCTTCCCATCCTTCCCCATCTCCCCTGCCCCCCCCAAAGTTGTAAAGTCCATTTTTCTACATAACGACTTCTACATCTCATTGTTGCAATGGGTCCACCTCTACCCCTATTGAAACAGTTTGTTTTTGCCCTTCCCCTTCACAAAGTATACCAACATCAAATACAATGAAAGCAGGGGTTGTACAATGGGGGAGGGACATACAAAGCAACAAAGAATTCATCTTATAAATATGTTAGAAACAATCGAAAGAAAGAAAAAAAATTGAATACTTATCTTGGAGTTCATTTCACCTAACAAAAACTTATCTGACCATTTCTGCTTGTCTCGGACATAAATACTAGTTATTGCAAATAAGAGAAACCATGGGACCTATCTTTCTTTGGGCCTGGCTTACTTCATTTAATATAAAGTTTTCCAAGTCTTTCCATTTCCTAACAAATGGGACAGTGCCATTCTTTCTGATGGAGGCATAGAATTCCATTATGTATATATACCACATTTTCTTGATCCATTCATCTACTGAGGGGCATCTGGGTTGGTTCCATATCTTAGTTATGGTGAATAATGCTGCAACAAACATAGTTGTGCTGGTAGCTTTAGTATGGCCTTGTTTGTGATTGTGTGGATAAATGCCCAACAGGTCATAGGGGAGCTCTATATGGAGACTTTTGAGGAATGTCCATACTGCTTTCCAAAGTGGTTGAACAAGTTTACATTCCCACCAACAATGCAGTAAGGTTCCCTTCTGTCCACATCCCCTCCAGCATCTGTTGTTATTAGAGTTCTTGATTATAGCCATTCTAACTGGGGTGAGGTGGTATCTCAATGTTGTTTTGATTTGCATTTCTTTTATGGCTAGAGAGGTTGAACAGTTCTTCATGTGTCTATTGACCATCCTTCTTTCCTCTTCAGAGAAGTTTCTCTTTAAGTCTTTAGCCCACTTATTTATTGGGCAGTTGTTTCTTTGAGGATGTGTTGTTGGAAGATTTAATTTTTTGAGTTCCAGGTATATTTTAGATATGAGACCCTTGTCTGTTGTTTGGCAAGTGAAGATCTTCTCCCACTCAGTGGGCTTTCTATTGATCTGGCTAGTTGTGTCATTTGCCATGCAGAAGCTCTACAATTTCATGCAATCCCATTTGTCCAACCTTTTTTGATTTGTTGTGTTTCTGGGTCTCTATTAAGAAAATTTCAGCCTGTGCCAAGGAGACCTAGGGTTTCTCCTATTCCATCCTGTAATGTTTTCAGAGTGTTTGCTTGGACTCCGAGGTCTTTGATCCATGTGGAGTTGATTATGGTACAGGGTGATATATAAGGACCTAGCTTTAGTTTTCTACAAGTGATTAACCAGTTTTGCCAGCACCATTTACTGAAGAGGCTGTCCTTCTTCCATTCTATCTTTTTAGCTCCCTTGTTGAAGATTAGGTGGCTATAGGTCTGTGGGTTCATTTCTTGGTTTTCAATTCTATTCCATTGGTCCTGATGTCTGTTCTTGTGCCAGTACCAAGATGTTTTGATTACTATGGCTTTGTAGTAGAGATTGAAGTTTGGTATTGATATTCCTCCTGCACTGTTCTTTCTGTTAAGGATTGTTTTTGCTATTCGGGGTCTTTTATTGATCCATATGAATTTTTGGATTGCCTCTTCTATTTCCTTGAAGAATGAGGTTGGAATATTCCTAGGTATTGCATTGAATTTGTAGATAGCCTTGGGAAATATTGCCATTTTCACGATGCTGGCCCTTCCAATCCAGGAGCATGGGAAGTTTTGCCACTTTCTAAGTTCTGTTTTGATTTCCTTTTTCAGGTTTTTAAAGTTTTCATCATAGAGGTCCTTCAATTCTTTGGTTAAGTTAAATCCTAGGTATTTTATTTTTGTGGGGCTATTACGAATGGAGTTGCTTTCCTGGTTTCAGCCATGTATTTCTCATTGTTGGCATACAGAAAAGTCATTGATTTTTGAGGATTAATTTTATACCCTGCTGCTTTGCCAAAGTTTTCAATCATTTTGAGTAATTTGGGAGTGGAGTCCATGGGATTCATTAAGTACAAAATCATGGGGATTCGTTAAGTACAAAATCATGTCATCTGCAAAGAGGGATTGTGTTACTTCATTTTTCCCTATTTGGATCCCCTTTATGTTTGCATCTTGTCTTATTGCTGTAGCTAGGCATTCTAATATTAGATTGAAGAGAAGTGGAGAGAGTGGGCATCCTTATCTCTTTCTTTGGTTTAGAGGAAATGGCTTTAGTATTACATTATTAAGTATAATGTTGTCTGTAGGTTTGTCATACAGAGCCTTTATTTTATTGAGGAATGTTCCATGGATTCCTAGGTTTTCCAGAACCTTCATCATAAAGGGGTGTTGGATCTTGTCAAATGCTTTTTCTGCATCTATTGAGATGACCATGTGGTTCTTATCCTTGCTCTTGTTGATATGATGAATTATATTAATTGATTTGCGTATATTGAACCAGACTTGCATCCCTGAAATGAATCCTGTTTGAACGTGGTGTATGATTTTTTGGCTGAATTGTTGAAATCAATTGGCTAAAATTTTGTTGAGAAGTTTTGCATCAATGTTCATCAAAGAAATGGGTCTATAGTTCTCTTTCTTTGATGGGTCCTTGCCTGGTTTTGGGATGAGGCTTATGATGGCTTCATAGAATGAATTTGGTAGTGAACTTTCCTTTCAATTTCATTGAAGAGTTGGAAGAGTATTGGTGTGAGCTCTGCTTTGAAGGCCTTGTAGGATTCTGCTGTAAATCCATCTGGTCCTGGGCTTTTCTTAGATGGGAGGTCTCATGCCTGTTTCTATTTCAGTGCTTGATATGGGCCTGTTAAGATGGTTTAACTCATCTTGGTTTAGTTTTGGCATGTCGATATTTGCTAGGAAAAGGTCCATTTCTGCCAAGTTCTCAAACTTATTAGCATGAAGTTTTGAGAAGTATTCCCATATAATGTTCTGAATCTTGGTTGTTTCTGTGGTGATGTTTCCATTCTGATCTCTGAGTTCCTTTATTTGGGTGTGTTCTCTTCTTTTTCTGATAAGATTTGCTAAGGGTCTGTCAATTTTGTTAATGTTTTTGAAGAATCAACTCTTTTTGTTTTGTTGATTCTTTCTATGATTTTTTTGGATTCTAATTCATTTAATTCTGATTTAATTTTAATTTTTTCTTTCTGTCTACTGGATTGGGGTTTATCTAGCTGCTCTTTTTCAAGGTGGTTCAGATGTCTCATTAAATTGTTGATTTTCAGTTATCTCCAATTTGTTGATGTAGGAACTCAGAGCTATAAACTTGCCTCTGAGTACTGCCTTTGCTGTGTCCTAGAGGTGCTGGCAATTTGTGTGTTCATTTTTGTTGAATATCATGAACATTTGAACTTCATTTCTAATCTCCTCTATGACGCACTGGTGATTCAACAGTGTGTTGTTCAGCCTCCATGTGTTACAGGACTTTTCTTTGGTGGCTTTTGGTGTTGAGTTCTAATTTTATTCCCTTGTGGTCTGAGAGAATGCAAGGTATAACTTCAATGTTTCTGAATTTGGACAAGTCTGTTTTGTGACGTAAAATGTGCTTTATTTTATAGAATGTTCCATGTGCTGCTGAGAAGAACGTGCATTCTGATGCTGCTGTGTGAAATATTCGGTAGATGTCTGTTAAATCTAGTTGATCTATGCAGTTGTTTAGATCTGTAGTTTCTCTGTTGTGTTTTTGCCGAGTTGATCTATCTCGTGGGGAGAGTGGTGTGTTAAATTCCCCAACAATTAATGTCTTTAGATCTATATGAGATTTGAGGGAAAGTAGTGTTTCTTTGATAAATTTGGGTGCTCCATTGTTTGGCAAATAGATATTTAGAATTGTAATATCCTCCTGAAAGAGAGATCCCTTAATTAGTATTAAGAGACCTTCTTTATCTCTTCTAACTAATTTTAATTTGAAGTCTATTTTACCTGATATTAGGATTGCAACATCTGCCTGTTTATGGGGGCCATTTGCTTGGTAGATTTTGTTCCAGCCTTTCACTTTCAAAATATGTTTGTTTTTATGGGCAAGGTGTGACTCCTGAAGGCTTTTTAATCCAAATAGACAGTCTATGTCACTTAATTGGAGAGTTAAGTCCGTTAATGTTGAGAGATAGGACTTGAGGTATTTGGGAGTTCCTGCCATTTTATCCACCTTCTTGGGGGGCTGTGGCAACTGCGTTCTTCCTATGGTTCTTGGATTCTCAGTTTGGATGCCTTTATTGGGGTCTTGTTGGTTTTCTATGTGTAGGACATATTTAAGTATCTTTTGTAGGGCTCATTTGGTGGAGATGTATTGTTTCAATTTTTCTTTGCTATGGAAGGTTTTTATTTGACCTTCGGTTATGAAGGAGAGTTTAGCTCGGTACAGTATTCTTGGTGGATAGTTGTTTGTCTTTAGGGCATGGCATACATCAATCCAGGCTCTTCTTGATTTAATAGTCTCTGCTGAGAAATCTGAGGTGATTCTAATTGGTTTCCCTTTATAGCTCCTTGACAGCTTTAAGGAATTGATCCTGTGTGGATTATAATGTGATGGTGGGATGTCCTGTTCTGGTGTGGTCTATTTGGAGTTCTAAAAGCTTCTTGTATCTGAATAGGCCTATCTTTTTGCATGTTTGGGAAGTTCTTTGCTAGGATCCTGTTAAACAAATTTCCTAGACCATTAACTTCTGTTTCTATGTGCTCCTCTACACCCATTATCCTCAGATTAGGCCTTCTGATGGTGTCTTCCAAGTGTTGAATAGATCTATCATATTTCTTGGATTTGTCTTGGAAGGTTGTATGTTCTTTCTCTATAATATCTAGGCTGTCTTCAATCCCTGAGATTCGATCTTCTCCATGGTCTAACCTACTGTCAAGACTTTCTACTTTGTCTTTTATTTCTTTTCCTTCTAGTTGGTCGGCGTTGATGACTTCCAATTCTTTGTTGGAGCTTTGTTTTAGATCTTGTATGAACTTCTTTTCTTCCTTAATTTGGTGTTCAGTGTTTATTCTCAAATCACTTAGTTTATTGCTTATGGTTTGGGCTCCATTTAGCATTCCCTTTGTGGTCTCCCTGAATTCTTTCAGCTGTCTGTGAATTCCATGAATGTCTCTATTGATCTTTGTCTGTTCTCATCCCACTCTCGCAATTCCTGTAGTACTCTTTGATTAGCTTCCTCAAGTTCACACAATTCCTGTAGTTCTCTTTGACTGTTCTCAGCCTGCTCATGCCATTCCTGCCTTTCTCTTTGACTGTTCTCAGTCTGCTTACACAATTCCTTCTCTTTGAGTGTTCTGAACTTGCTCACGCAATTCCTGTGTCAATCTTTGAGTAGCTTCCTCACGCTCATGATATTCTTGTATTGATCTTTGGTTCGCCTCCTCTCTCTCCCTATCATGCTCATACTGAGTCCTTTTCAGGTTTCAATCTTTTCATTCACCATGTTTACCAGTAGTGTTTGTAGAGCTTTTTGGGAACTCTGCTCTGTATTATTCATTGTCTATTCTGTCACCTGATTATCATGAGTG
Organism: Dipodomys ordii; assembly: GCF_000151885.1. Classification (NCBI taxonomy): domain Eukaryota; kingdom Metazoa; phylum Chordata; class Mammalia; order Rodentia; family Heteromyidae; genus Dipodomys; species Dipodomys ordii. The sequence goes on along the minus strand of NW_012267358.1, from coordinate 752,053 downwards.
GGAGTTGAGATACCCATTCTTGACATTTTTCTTGTGTTTTCCCGGCTTGTTCTGCCCATTTGACATAAAAGTAACATCAATTTCACACTAGATCATTATTTTAAGGCATCAACCAGAGTTCTGTAGTTGCACAGTCAAAAAGTTGCAGATACAATCTAGTTCAACAGATACATTCTATTCAACATCACATGACTATGGATTAATGGGCTAAGAACAGCAAAGAAGAATTTGGCAAACCAGAAATTTTTAGGTTTAGGGAGAAATGTGGGGAAAAATAGGATTAGAGGGATGTGGAGAGGTAAAATGCAAGTCAATTTAACCAAGTCATAATCTCAGAGAGGGAAATGGATTGGACAGAATGACAGGAGAGAGATTAAAAAAAAAGAAAAAAGGAAAAACAAAAATTTAAATTTAAAAAGTGCAACACATCAATTATGCAAGTTTAAAGAAGTGATATTGAGAGAAGAAGGATAGGTGAGAGTAAGGGAGGGATAGAAAGGAGACATGAAAAACTAAAAAATAAAGTTCTTAAAATTATATAGGTAGAAAGAGATAATACTGCTATTAAAGAATTTAAGCCTACGGGGTTTTGAATTGAGTAATAGGCTTCTGGGTTAAGTATGTACACAATGGGGGGATAAGTTCTAAATTGAGGACAAGTATATATTGAGGATGAGCATAACAGCAATTAAGTGATGCAAAAAACGAAAGAGAAGAAAAAAATAATAGAATGAAAAAAAGAAGAGAAAAAGAAAAATAAAAGGACCAAAAGGTCGGAAGAGATAAAAAAAAATAGAAGCACACACACACACACACACACACATACATCCAAAATAAAAATTATGCGAGGAGAAAAAAGATTAATAGAAAGCAATTTTTAACATAATTTAAATTTTTTTAAAAGAAAAAAAAAGGAACAAAAAAAAGAGTTATTTGATTTTTTGGGGGGGGAGGATGGGAAGATCATGTATCTCCCTTGTGTCCTAACCAGTCTCTTGGTGGAGTCTCTGGTCTGCTTGTGGTGTTTGGTTTTCCTGTGGCTTGATTCGTTTCTTAAGTCAGTTTGTTTGAGCAGACAGAAAAATGCTCTGCTTTACCTACGGTTTTGTGATCCTCCTCCCAGGCTAGTTCAGTGGGAGGGAGATCTGCTTTGAGTATCACAAAAGAGGGAGATGGCTGTTTCCTCTAGTTTGGGGATGCTGTGATGAGGCTAGGTTCTGGGTAGGGTTGAGGCCTTTCAGCAAACAGCTTTTGCCTGAGGAGCGAGCTCCAGAGACACTCACAGAGCCCAGCCTGGAGCCATTCTCAGGGTTTATGTTTACTGAATTTCAATTGATTGTCTAGGCTGCTGTGGCAGCCTCTGGCTCTGTTTACTCAGTGAAGAAAGTCACTCCTCTGGGGGTGGAGCTTTTTCTGCCTGGGCGGGGTGACTTTCCCCTGGATGGAGCTTAGCCTGGCAGGGTCAGGTCAGGTTCCTGTGTCCTGCTAAATTACTCTTTTTTTTTCTTCCAAGGTATAAGTTGGAGCTAGCTGCTCAGCTGGGCCTTTGTCAGTATCAAAGATGGAGATCTCCGGTGATGGGTGGGGGGAGGGGTGACCTTCTCTCCTCTGTTCCCTGAGAAGGAGTGAGGATGTCATGGTTCTACTCACTCTGGAGTCTTGGTTCCTGGGTAGTCTCTGGTCTGCGATCTGCAGGCTGAAGATATCGGCTCCTTGTCAGTTCTTGTTGGTGGTTGAGTAGAATCTGCTCGCCCACTGTGTCTGGTTCCTTTGTCCCGGACTCTCTGTGTTGTAGGTGTGGCGACTACCACCACTGCTGCAGCTGAGGCTGCCAGCCAGTGCTCAGATCTGTCTCCTTGCCTGGATTTTCCCTCTCTGGCCAATCTCTCTGTACTGTGATAGCACACTTGGTGTGATTCTCTAGGCTAGGACTGTTTACTGGAGCACTAAAACTGCTTTCTATGAGAGAACTTGTTTAGCCTCCAGCTTTTCCTCTGCCATCTTCCTCCGACTACCGTTATTCTTATCCTTTATATACTTTTTTGCATGGTATTAAGACTTGAATTCAGGGCCTCATAATCATTCGGCTTGCTTTCTATGCTCTCACTCTACCACCTAAGCCATGCCTCCAGCTCTGCTTTTTGTTGGTTTGAAGATAGAGTCTTGCAGCCTTTTTTGTTTGGGCAGGCTTTGAAATATAATCCAGATGTCAACCTCCTGAATAACTAGGATTACATGTGTAAGCCATTGGCATTCAGTTTATATGTTTATAATTTCCTTTTCTATCTCTGGAAGGAATTATCTTAGATATTGCCAATAATTTAATTACAGAAATGTTCATTGAAGTACTGTTTGTAATAATATGAAAGGTTTAAACTACCTAAGTGTACAATAATGTGGAACTGTTAGTTAAATCAGAATTACCAATAGGTAGACTCTGCAATCATATTTAAGTACTTTGGGAAATATTCTTAAAACCAGATGAAATGTTCAGAATTACCACTTTTGAGGTAAGTTTCTCATATGTTGATGATGATACTGGGGGTGGTATTCACAAGGTATTCACTTCCCATAGGACGCAAACCAGTGGAGTTAGGGATGAAGGTTAGTGGTTAATGGCTTTCCTAGCACAAGAGATGTGGGTGATGAAGGTTGAGTGGAAAGGTACTAGTAATCTTTATGCCATCTAGAAGCATGTGTGATATTAGAGGGAACTCAGAACTGTACTAGTGTTTTACATTGAGAAGTGGTATAAAATATTACAAAGAATATGGGATAGTGAATTGGAATTCTTCTTTTCTCCTTTTATTTAGTTTTTTGTGCCAATCTTGTGGCTTGAGTTCAGCCTGGGCACTGTTCCTAAGCTTCTTCTGCTCAATGATAATGCTCTACCATTTGAGCCACAGCTCCACTTTTAGCTTTTCAGTGGTTAACTGGAGATAAGAGTCTCATGGACCTTCCTGCCTGAGCTGCATTGAAATTGTGATCCTCAGATCTTAGCCTCCTGAGTAGCTAAGATTATAGACATAGGCTACTGGTGTCTGATCACCTTGAAAAATTATTTTCCCCTATGTGAACTTCAGTTTCCTCTTATGTACACTGAAAACTTGGGACTGTATTAGTGTCTCTCAGTCTTAATTGCACATTACCTGGGGTGCTTTTAAAAATATTGTTGCCTGGGCCTTAACTATTGCCAATTAAATGTGAATTTGGAGGGGTAGGATCAAATGGAATGGTACTTTTTGTGTTAAGGCAGAGTTGAAAACCACTGAACAAGTTGATCTGTATGGACCTTCTCAATTCTGATATTTGAGACCTCATGATTCTTTGAGAGATCAAGATCTGCCATTGAGATCATCTTCCCTTCTTCATGGTTCTGAGGCCTCCTCCTCCAAGTGTGGACAGACAAGGTATATGTGGCTCTTAGGGGACAGAATTGCACTGGTGAGAGAGCAAAGCCTGGATAGATTGTCACCTCTTTCTATGCTTCACTAACTTTTCCCAAAATGTTGAATTTAGAAAGCATCGGCCATATCAAATCTCACCTCTTTCTTAGGTCAGTTAAAATAAGTCCACATCCTTTTCCTCTTAACTCAGCTGTGGCAGAGTTGAAATTTTTCAAAAAGGACATTTATGAGGAAATTGAAAGAAGAGAAAACAATAACAAAAGAACAGAGGTCATGGTGTTTATAAAGAACATAGCTTTTAATTCAAATTTAGCTGCTGTGTGAACTGGCTGACTCACAGCTGGTAAGGTACCTGGCCCCAATTCTCATTCTTTGAATCAAAATTGAAATTAGATTTTGTTGGAGCCCAAGGTGTTAGAATTTGACCAATTGTGGATTCAGGAAGGTTGTAAAGTCTGGTCTTTGAGTTATCAACCATAGATTCCCAATTCCTTTTTCTGAGGTTTGTGCTACATTTTGGTCTTTCAGCAGCCCTGACCTCAAGACCATTACTTCTCTAGGAGAGATGCCTCTGCATCTGGACATTCATTTCTTGCTACCTTTCTTTTGGGAGACCTTCAAGACTCCATTTCACAGAAATCTGATCATTTTCTATCTAGGACCATATCTTTCAGAAAATCTTTATTTGCTTGAAGCACATGCACTTCCTTGTATTGACTTCTCCAATCCCTCTGTGAAACTATAGTCCTTCATGTATTAATTGAAGAAGATAAACCTGCTCTTTCTGACATTGCAACCAAGACAGATCTTCATTGAAAACTGTTGGAAATCCCCAGAGAAGAGCTGGCTTTGCCATAGTGGTTATATAACTTCCAGAAGAAGAAGAGTCACAGAAAATACTGAATCAGACACATTTAGGGAAAGGCCAGATGAAAATGAATTTGGATATGAAATAGATGGTCAAGAGTCAAGTATATGTGGGACATAGTTCAAAATTAAACGTTGTTATAGAGTACTGTTAAATATTGTTGAAGTATTATGATTAACAAGCCTTTATTGTAAGCACCCTTTCTAATGGTACTTTGGCTCAACAGATGATCTATTGCCACTAACATCATGCCAGAGAGAGTGGTTATTATTGGTCCAATGCCAGACCTGTGATTGGTGCAAACACAATCCTTTATTTGTGTGGTCTATTGTACCATGATTAATACAAACACCTGAGGACTGCTGTGATTGGTGCAGACTATGCCCTAACCCTTCTGGCTACATAAGCAGGTTTCTCAACTCACCCTGTAAGTAGCTGGAAGATATTTGTTTTATGTCCTCCCCACCATGTTACAATATAAGGTACCAATAAAGGCTTTCTTTCCAGTGGCATTATGTTGCCTATCTTTGCTGACCTGATAATATGAAAGAAAATGAGATAAGCCATGGTGGCAGGGAGAAAGCTTCCCTGGCAGCAGGGCAGAAATAAAGAATTCAGTAACCTGAATGGATTGGGCAAAACTGAAAGGTGTGGCAGGGACCAGCTGTGGCTACCAGCAGAGTATATTGGTAGCCAGGAGACACTTAGAGCCTCAGGTCATCTGAGGTATGGAATTGGCTAGTGGACAGACTCTTCTGTTCCCAGAACTCTAACACTTAGCATGCTGACCTTTGTACTACTGTCCTATCAGAAGCCTGAATCTCAAGACCTAAATCTCTGTTACTGCCCTTATCTGTCAAAGGCTCAGGGATACTGCTGTTGCTTGCTGTCATCTCCTTCATAACCTGCAAATATCCATAAAGCCCTCAAATAATTGAACAAGTCTTTCCCCACCTATTCACAATTTTTACTTTGGGTGAGCAAAAAACTTTAGCCAGTTGGTTTAAAACAGAAATATCCTATCATCAAATTCAACAAATAAGCACAAGCCAGAGTATTAGCCTGTAGTCATTATTATAAAAAATACCTAAAGCTGGATATTTATAAAGAAATGACATTCATTTAGTTCAGTTTGGTAGGCTGAGAGTTCAGTTAATTGCAAGCTTTGACAGGGCTATATTATCACATGAGAATAGCATTGTGAGAGGGAGTGATCACATCACCAGACACACAGTCAAAGAGTGATTCAGAAGCCAGACTCAGTTTATTATATGAATTACTCTTATGTGGACTAACCTAGTATTCTGAGAAAAGTTTCTTAATTTCTTTAGAGGGAATTCCCCCAATGACCTAAAATCCTCCCACCAGTTCCTACTACTTAAAAGTTCTACACCAGGTTCCACCAACCTCACAGGCATCAAGTCTCCAATACATGGAGCCTTTGGGTTCAAACTACATCCTAAGAGAGAAAAAGATAAAGATCAGAAAGCATGGAGCTGCTATGAGATCCACAGTGAGAGCAAAAGTAAAGTCACAGTGCCTTAAAAAGGCAGTTTAGCTCCAAAATGGTCCCTGGTGGTCTTCTACTTCCTGGTATTCCCATCTTTCTTTCCTTACCACCCACATTGTACCACTGTTGATCTATGTGGCCAGTAAGAGAGTACAGAGATGATAAAGTGCCATTTCCAAAACCAGATTGTAACAAAGGTGACTATCCTGTTCTAGTCCTCTTTGTTTTGCTCTCTTTTGAACCACTCACTCTATGTAGCTCTTTGATAATGTATATTCATTTATTTCAAAAATATAATATGACATTGCCCAAGAAGAAATGTACTCATTACCTGGCTTATGAAATGGTAACTCTTATGTACATCACCTTAATAATAACAATAAAAAATTAAAAATATAATATTCAGTAGAATGCTTTTATAATGCAAAAAAGAAAGGCTTATCTTTATTGATTGCCTTGTGAATGTGTTGACCTTGTTTCTTTTTCTTTTTCTTTCTAAATAACACTTGCTAAGCTGACTGTAAAGCATGTTCTTCATATACTCTGTGTCTATACCAGAGCTCGGAATCTCTTCTCTCTCCTTTCTGAGGACTACTGTCTGCCTATTTCAATGAATGGTCCTGAATAGTCTTACTTTTGCCCCTGTGGTTATTCATCCTCCCAACCTTCTCCTGGTACTTATCACTCAGAAGTCTCTCATGAAAGTTTCATAATTTAAAGTTTCACATTCTTATCAAGAAAAGAAATAATTTGGAAAGAGGAGTTAACTTCCCCTTAGCTGGGAGTGGAGTGCAACAGATTAACACTGAGTAGGAGACAGTGAGGGCAGGACCTAGCTCTGCAACATCTTCCTGGATGGAGACACATTCGCCATCTGGTATGAAAAGAAAGACTGAGCATTGCATATGGCAAAAATGCACGTCTGAGATCCACAGTGAGAGCAAAAGTAAAGTCACAGTGCCTTAAAAAGGCAGTTTAGCTCCAAAATGGTCCCTGGTGGTCTTCTACTTCCTGGTATTCCCATCTTTCTTTCCTTACCACCCACATAGAACATGCAATTTGGAATTAAATACTCCATAATGTTTTGGCTTGGCAACTTAAGAAGCTGTGTGATCTTGATCTTGTTATTGCATGCAATATGGAGTGTGTGACATGGTATCCTTCTTGTAGAGTTGCTGTGAGACTCACATGAAGTCATGCAGATACAGTAGCTAGCAGAGTGTGTGACATAGTAGATGATTGTTATTGTGTTCCTTATTGTTGGGTCTCTTTTTGATTTCTTGGCCTCAGTTACTTCAGTTGAACAATGGGGATGATAAAGACCAGTGTGCCTACCACATGGGGCTGGAGTGAACCACAGGTGGAAGCACTTAGCTAGCACTGAGGTGCTGTCACAGTTTTACTTTTACCAGATGTAGTCACAGACTACTGAACTAAGCCAACATCCAGCCATCAGTCTCCTTGAAGAACCAGTATACATGGAACTGTCTTCTCTATATTTTATTAAAATCCTGGAAATTGAATTTATGTATTTCTGAATGAGGCTCTATTTACAATGTAATTATCTAATTGTGGGTAAGTTAGAGATAAATCTATCTTCTAGTGGAGAATTTAACATATTTGGGGAATCTTAATAAAATTCAGGATGCAAAAAATCTAACATAAGAGTACAAATAGTAGTTAAAGACCTCTTTGTTTTTTTTCTCCTTTTTTTCACTTTTAAGTAGTTGCACAAAGGGATTACAATTCAACATGTGTTTATGAATACATCTTTTTTGTTGTAGTTGTTGGTCGTGGGGCATGAACTCTGAGCCTGGGCGCTGTCCTTCAGCACCTCAGCTCAAGGCTAGCTCTGTGCCACTTGAGCTATAGCACCACTTCCGGCCTTTTCTGCTTATGTGGTGCTGAGGAATCGAACCCAGGGCCTTATGCATGCAAGGCAAGCACTCTACCATTGAGCCACTTTCCCATCCCCAGTACAATACATCTTGATCAATGTCACCCCTTTTTTACTCTCATCCATCCTGCCCTACTCCACCCAAGTTACCTGGTTCCATTTTTACTTACGTACATTGACTATTATGACTGTATTTGCCCACTTTCCTTTCTCCATTTATCTGTGTCTCCTCCCCTTGACCTCTGTCCAGCTCCGACAAAACATGTTCCACCTTTCTAGTTCTTTTCCTTGAATTTATAAGAGATAGTAATTTAGTTTTTTTTTTGAGCTTGGACGTTGGCATCTAGCTGCAGGGAAGTTTTGGCTGCATACTCAGCAGTCCTATGTCTTGCAAACATAGTTCCCAGGTGAGTGCCTTTTCTAATAGGTGGAACTACATGGATTCACATCAAAGAACCTGGCAATTTTAATTTAATAGCGTAGAATGACAGAATTACAAGGTTATAACATACTGGAGTAAGAGGAGTCCTAAGACTACAAAGTTAAACTTGTCACCAGTGGCTCACACCTATAATCCTAGCTACTCAGGAAGCTGACATCTGAGAATCCTGGTTCAAAGCCAGCCTGAGGGGGGAAAAGTCCATGAAACTCTTATATCCAATTAACCAGTTATAAGCTGACATTGGGGATATGGCTCAAGTAGTAGAGCACCGGCCTTGAGTGCAAAAAGCTGCAAAATTAGAAACCTTCAACTATCTTTCACATGTGAGTTAATCTATTGATTTACTTCCCCAAGAAGGACTTAGTTTGTGTCTAACATAACAGGAGTGTGCCGTAAGTTGGGTATATATCTATGAGTGACAAAATATCTCTTCCTTCATTGGGTTTATAGTCTAGTAGGGGACAGAGAAAGAAAAGACAAATAGAGAAATGAATAAATAGAATCTATTTGCAACGTTTGAAATTATACAAATAAATATTGAAGTACGGAATGATGGTATAGTTGGGAGAAGAAATTTGTGATTGTTTGTACATATATTTAGGAGAAGCTTCCAAAGGAATTTTACTTTTAAGCCGAGACCCAAAGAACAAAAAGAAATAAATGTTTTGGGAAATTGCATTCCAGGGAAGGGTAACAGCATGTTTAAAAAATTTTAAAGCTGGAGAGTTCAAAGCACTGAATACCAGTGCAACTAGAGCAGAATCAATGGGAGGAGGATTAGTACAAAATTAAGTTAAAGGGGTAAAAATGATTAGATCATGAAGGACCTTGTTGGTAAAAGTACAGAGTTTGCGATTTATCGAAAATGCAATAGGAAGTCATTGTAGGGCATAAAGCAGAGGAATCATGCTTAATTTATGTTTATAAAACTTTGCCAGCTTGGCATTGGTGGGCTCATGCCTATAATCCTAGCTACTCAAGAGGTTGAGATCCAGAGGATCATGGTTCAAAGCCAGTTCAGGCAGAAAAGCTCTAAAGACTCCCTCTCCAAAATAATCAGCAAAAACTTGTACCAGAGGTGTGGCTCAACTGTTAGAACACTAGCTGTGAACCAGAAAGCTGAATGAGAGTGTAAGGCCCTAATTTTAAGCCCTGGGACTGGTACATAAAAAAACTTATAGGGTGGCATATATAGTAGAGATAGCAAAAAAGGAAGCATGGTAAATTAGTGGAAGCAAGAGATGATGGTAGCTTAGATAAAAGGTGGTTGCAATGGAGATAGAGACAAGAGCATGTATGTGGGATATGTATATTTCTGAGCCAGTAGTGGGACTGAACCTCAGGGCCTGGGTATATTTCTTGGCTTTTTCAGTCAAGGATGGCACTATACTTCCTGATCCACAGCTCTGGTATTTTGCCGACTAATTGAAGATAAGATTCTTGTGGATTTTTCTGCCTTGGCTGGCTTTGAACCAGATCTCATCTGCCTGAGTAATTAGGGTTACAATCACGAGCCACAAGTACTCAGCAAGCATGGATATGGGTAATGTCTTATAAATAAAAATGGAATTTTTAATTAGAGTGTAAGGCAAGAAAGAACTCAAAGCAGGTGCCCACATTTCTATCTTGAACAATGCTAGATAATGGTTTCAGTTTTGAGATATAGAAGCTAATTAGAATTTTGAGGGATTGTAGTTGGAATCAAGAGTTCAATTGGAATATGTTAAGATGAAGACATTTGTGTAATATTCAAGTGGAGGTGTTGTGATGTGAATACAGTTTGTCTTCTCTAATGCCCATGTTGAAATTTGGTCCCAATGTAACAGTGTTGAGTGTTAGAACTTTCAGAGGTGATAAGGTCAGTAGTAGGGATTCATGTTTTTCTTGTGAGACTGGCTTCTATCTTTTTTGAATATTTTTGTTATCTTTAAGTAGATGTACAAAAGAGTTGGCATTCAACAGAGCAGTTTATGAATACAGTGCCTCTTCATCAATTCAATACCTAACCTAAAAATTAAGAAAAGTGAGAGGAAGGGAGGTAGGAGGAGTGGGTGAGAATGTTGAAAGGGGGAACTGACTTAATTCGCAGAACTGGATTAGTTATTTTGACAGTAGGTTATGATAGAGAAAGCCTGTCCTTTTATTTTCTCCTTTTGCAATGCTTGCTACAGTTTTCTGAGCTAGCTCATATATCGTTCAGGTCAATTCTCTTTCTACTTAGCTTACATATTATCTGCTTTAATAATGAATTTAAAAAATTGTTGTGTATTTACGGTATGTATCAGTTACTATTCCAAGAGCTCAAGCAATACCAATGAACAGCAGAGCACTAGTGGCTCATGACTGTAATCCTAATTACTCAAAAAACTGAGCAATGAGGATTGTGGTTCAAAGCCATCCCGGGCAGGAAAACCCACAAGACTCTTATCTACAATTAACCACAAAAAAAGCCAGATGTGGGGCTGAGGCTCAAGTGATAGAACATTAGCCTTGAGCAAAAGAGCTCAGGGACAGCACCCAAGCCCTGAGTTCAAGCCCCATGACCAAAACAAAAACAAAACAGAGCAGAATAAAGTAGATGATGAATTCTGAGAGAAGGCACATTGCAATTTATATAGTGCTTAAGTTAGGTCTTACTAAATAAATTACATTTGAACAAAGAAATGTAAGGAAGAAGGCATGTTGTTTTCTGGGGGAAGAGGCATTTAAGGAGAGGGCACAATCTGTGCAAAAGGATTAAGACAACAGCATGCCTGATGATGTGTTTGAGAAGTAGCAAAGAGACCAGAGTGGCTGGAGCAAAATGAGTAAAGGGAGAGAAATAGGAAAGGAGCAAGCTTTACGCAGGCCTTTAAAAAGCCATTGTAAGTCACTTGGCTTTTCCTCTAAGTAAGAGATCTGCTGGAGGCTTCCATAAGAAATTTGTCCCAATGTGATTTATTTGTCAAAAGGATCACTGTGGCTGCTGTGTCAAGAATACATCGTAGCTTATTTCTGTTGCTTATGACCAAAGAACCCTAAGTAATATACAGGGGACATAAAAATATTAAACAAAGACATACAAGCCGAAATATCAAACTGTGTTTGGGGAACACTTTGTCTGGGGAAGTGGCAGAGGTCAGATGATGAATTTTGTGCTCCATTTTAAGGAACTTGGTCTTTAGGGACCACTAGAAGTTTGACTGGTTTTAAGTGAGAACACAAAATGGTCTAGCTTGAAAATGATGCTACTCTAGTGAATGGGAGAGAATCTTCTAAGGCCTTCCTCATTTACACTGTGAGATACTCTCCCTAAAGCCTATCCCTCTTTCTGCTTGACCTGCATCTCAGTGGCTGATTTATTCTTTTTACCCTTGCTCTGTAGAAATGGAGCACAGCTGATAATCTTTTCTGCTATGTAGCTGACTTATAGTAACTCCAAGTACAAGCGTATGCAAGAGGAGCCTTCTGGGTATGGTAATAAAGGGGAGTTATACTGCCTTCTCTCTTTTTAATGACCTATTTTGGGTCTTGTAACTGGATCTACCAACATTTCTGTTTTGTTTTGAATTTCCTGTGAGAAACAATCTTGCCTTGAAATGTCAGCTGACCTGACAATGCTTATGGGAAATTCCTTTGCAGTATTGGAAGGTTCTTTTCCCTTCCCAAAGGTCTCACAAACATCTAAAATATCATGGGCCAAAACATTTTGGACATCAATCCATCATTGCTAGCATATCTTCATACTTCAAGCTTACAATATTTGTACCAGGTATATACAAAGGCCTCAATGAAGCTTAACATCCTTATACATAGAGTCCATCCTAAAGTACCTCATTATACCATTCCTCCACAAGGTTCTGTAACAGTTGTAAAATTTATCTGGTGAACAAGTTGGGGTTCCTCTGTCCTTTTTTATGTCAGTCATGGGGCTTGAACTCTGGGCCTTGGTGCTGTTCCTCAGCTCTTCAGCTCAAAGCAAGTGCTCTACCACTTGAGCCACAGCACCACTTCCTGTTTTCTGGTGGTTAATTGGGGATAAGATTCTCATGGATTTTTCTGCCCGGGCTGGCTTTGAACTATGATCTTCAGATCTCAGCTTCCTGAGTAGCTAGGATTACAGACATGAGCCACCAGCGCTAGGCTTGGGGTTCCTCTTTCTACCTGATTGAATATGGAGTTGAATCTCCTTCCTAGCTTTGGATGACTTGATGATAGTTCATATCTTCAAACAAATCACAGGCCTTACTCCCTACTTCCTTAAAAAAAGCCACTGCCAAGGAAATTGGTAATTAGGATGATAAAAATCAGAAAGGTAGATTCTAATCAAGAAATTTCTCTTTTATTTCAGGAATATAGGTTTCCTTTGACACAAAAGAGAATGTAGGACCTGGGTCCTTTTGAGTAAATATGTACATGGTCAGTTATTCTCTAAACCCAGTCTTTCCCTTTCTACTTTAAGTAGAAGTCTCAAATTTAAGCTGGGCACATGGTTGTCCAAAATGAAGGGTGGGTGCGTTTTCCAGTCTCCTTGTCAGCTATATATATATATATATAAATATATATATATATATGTTTACAATCCAACCAATTGTATATGCCAAAATGGTTCAAGTGTGACCAATTGTCCCTCTATTAAAAGTAAAACATGTGCATCTTCTTTTCTTACCTCTCCTGATGGCTGAAATGCAGCCACCGAAACTATGAATATATGCACATTTGTAATGATGACAAAATAATGATTTAAAAAGAGCCTAGTGTAAACAGACACAGACCAATGGGCTAGGATAGAGCCCAAAAATAAGCCAGTGCATCTAGAGCCAACTGGTTTTTGACAAAGGCATCCAAAACACACCCAATAGAAAAGACCACCTCATTGAGAAGTGGCTATGGGAGAGCTGAATAGCCACATGCCAAAGATTGAAATTGGGTTCCTACTTCTCATTCTAACAAAAAACTCAACTCGAAATGCATCAAAGACCTACATCTAAGACCTAAAACAAGTAAAAACACAGTCTATCCAATTCTGAAAAGAAATGCAAATGACCATTAATATCATTATGTATCAGGGAAATGAAAATCAAAACTATAATGAGAAACCACCTTACCCCAGTTAGAATAGTTATTATCAAAAGCAAAATAAAAACAGAATTCAAAATACTAGTGAAGATGTGGAAATTTAAATTAGTACAGCCATTATGGAGACCAATATGTAGGTTCTTCAATAAAATTAAAAATAATATACCATATGATATAGTTATTCCACTTCTGAATATATATCTAAGTGGGATGAAAACAGTATATAATAGAGATATCTGCAACTGGCACTATTCACAATACCTAAGATAATCAGCCTAGCTGCCCATCAACAAATGAGTGTATTATTATTTAGTCTTGAAAAAAATGAAATTTTTTTTGCAGCAAAACTGATGGTCATTATGTTAAGTGAAACAAGCAAAAACCAAGTAGTTCTATCTCATATATGGAAGCTAAAACAAATCAATCTGAATCTAAAATAGTGATTAATAGAGGTTGAGAAAGAAGTACAAGGTGAAAGTGAATAAAGGGGATTGAATGTGATTAGTGAACGTTGTATGCATGGATGAAAACAGTCTCCAAACTCATTAATCTCCACAATTAATACATATTTATAAAAATGAAAATAAAAGATGAAAATGGAAGATTGATAAGTGCCCATCATAGTCCTGGACCACTCACCTAAATTATATGTGAGCAATAACTTCCTATCTTTTAAATCCATTGCAATTGAGGGATCTTGTTATGTTAATCATTTTATTTGTTCAAACTAGAATAACAGAATATGATACCGGACTTTTAAGTATTGTTACAGAATTTATAGTATTGCATACAAATGAAGATGAAGGAAGATGGAAGGGGTGCCATGGATCAAAGTGCATAGTACTCATCAGTTGACATGTTGAACTGAAACTCTTTTGTATACCTAAAATATATTAAAAGAAAAAAGCTAAAGCAAAAAAAAGAATAAGAAAAACTAGAAATCTAGTAACCTTAGTTATGCCCCTGAAAAAAAGCAATTTTTTATATTACCAATGGTACCTTGTAATCCAATCATTTGTGCACATAGCCTCTGACACTAGTGATAATTGTTAAAAAGTCTCATGTTGGTATGTGTTTAGCTACCTCTTGTCACTTGCAAGGTGCTATGAATGACATGAACTTTGCCTGATTATAAATTATGATTTGAAGAGGCAGCTTCAACAGGTGATAAGGCCTTTCAAGCCTTTATCAAGTACGCCTTCTTAAGTATTTCATTCTTTTTATGATATTTAACACTTAAAAAAATCTTTATGGGGATTGGATTGAATTGCTTTTGGTAGTATAGCTATTTTCTTTTCTTTTCTTTCTTTTCTTTTCTTCTTCTTCTTCTTTTTTTTTTTTGCCATTGTGGGGCTTGAACTCTGGGCCTGGGCGCTGTCCCTCAGCTCTTTAGCTCAAGGATAGTGCTCTAACACTTGAGCCACAGCACCACTTCCCACTTTTTCTGCTTATGTGGTGCTGAGGAATCAAACCTAGGGCCTCATGCATGCAAGGCAAGCACTCTATCACTGAGCCACCTTCCCAGCCCAGTATAGCCATTTTTATATTATTAATTCCACCAGTCAATGGATGCAGGAGGCCAGTCTTCCATTGTCTTCTTTAACTTCTTTCTTTAAAGTTATATAGTTTCTTCAAAGTATATAGGTTTTATTATAGCAGTTCTACACTATAGCTACCACTCAGAGGAAAGGGAGAGAGCAACATAAATGAAATCTAATATTTCAATGTAGTAAAAATAAAAGTGTAAACATCAACTACACTTCCCAATTGAGATTATAAAGGAATGAAACTATGACACGTAAAAGATACATTAGGATTTAAAAAATTAGGATTAAAAATTTTAAGGTGTAGAAAAATTTAAAGGCATTAGTGTAATAGGGAAAGGAAAAGAGAAAAAGCAAGATGGAAAAGTGGAGGGAGGAAAGTAGTGTGATAGTATTAGGAATAATATTGGAAAGAATATTCTAAAATATGTAGAAAATAAAAACAGTAAAGAAGAAAAACCACTAGAACTGTACAAAATAAAAAGAAGAAAAAAAACCCCAAGCCCCAAACACAACAAACAAAAAATAATTTAATGCACCAGCAATACTCACAAGACAATACATTGGAAATGATGTGTACAACTGGAGGGGGGCAGTTTGGGGGAAGGGAAAGTGGGAGAAAAATAAGGGAAGGGGTAACAAGATTGAAAAAAATGTACTCACTACCTTTCTAATGTAATTGTAACCCCTCTGTATATCACCTGGACAATAAAATTAAAAAATCAAAATCAAAACCAAAACAAACAAAAACATCGTCAGTATTTCTCATTTGTTGAGAAGGGTGAATTTCCTTTTCTACAGGCATTTCTTTCTTTTTTTTTTTTGGTGTGTGTGTGTGTGTGTGTGTGTGTGTGTGTGTGTGTGTATGTGTGTGTGTGTGTGTGTGTGTGTGTTACTGAGGTTTGAATTCAGTGTTTTATACTTCTTAGCAAGTAGCTCTACCACTTGAGCCATGCCTTTAGCCATTTTCGTTTTGTTTTAAGATAGGGTCTTGTTTTTTGCATTGGCAAGTTGATATGCAATCCTATTTATGTTTCCTATTATAGCTGGGGCTATAGACACATATCACCACATTCTCCTATTCCTTTTGAGATGAAGTCTTATGAACTTTTTGCAGGAGTTGCTTGGAAGCAAAATCCTTCCAATATTCGTCTACTGCATAGCTAGAATACAGGTGGAAGTCACTATGCCAAGCTGTTAGGTGAGGTGGATGTTTGTCACTTTTTTGTCTGAGCTGGTTTGGAATGCTGATCCTTCAAATTTCAGCCTCCCAAGTAACTAGGATTATAGGTGTAAGGCAGCACACCTGATTCTGGGGCATATGTTTGTTCTGGTCTTGGAGCTTGACCTCAAGGCCTGGTGCTGTCCCTGAGCTTTGTACTCCAGGCTAGCCACTTCTGACTTTTTATTTTGTGTGTGTGTGGGGGGGGGTGGTTTATTGGAGATAATAGGCTCATGGACTTTCCTGTCTGAGCTAGCTTTGAACTACGATCACCAGAACTCAGACATCTGAGTAGCTGAGATTATAGGCATGTGCCACTGACACCTGGCTCTAGGGCATTTTTAAAAAGTAAAAACAAATTATAACGCAGAGTGTTGTGTGATTTGATGCTGTATAGCTCCATGGCTGAGCACTCACCTAGCACTTGCAAGACACTAATCTTGATCCTCAGCATAGAAGCTAGAAAATGCTATTTTCAAGTGGCTTGTAGCCTTACTCCTTGTTCCCAGCAGACAGCAACTCATAACCCGAGTTCAGTCTAGACTCATTCTTTACTCATATTGACGCTGAGCTCATTCTCTATTTCACTCACAGTGATTCCTACATCATTCAGGCTCATGCTGACTCCTTGGCTCCCTCTGTATTCAATTCCCAGGACTCCTACTTTGTTTACGTTTTTGAGATTCTAAGTCACCCCACTCACCTAGCACCAGGTTGCACCAAAGGCTCATACTTGTGCCACACAAGCACTGGGCATCACTCCCAGTGCAGGAGTTTTTCAGTGTTTACCCATGTAGTTTTATGTCTGGGTACTTGAGCCCCAGTCCCAACTAGTTTTGTGGGTCAACATGGGTGGTCAGTGTGATTATTTGTTTACAAAAGGCATTGGAGGCTTGGAGATATGAAACTACAGTGTCTTCTGCTGCTCCCAGCTGAGGAATTCGTCTTTAAGATCTGTACTGTGAGATGTATTCTAGTGGGTGAGTTGGAAATCATCAGGGGCCACTTCTCCAATGTCTGCTTGCTGTGTGGGATGCAGATCTCCTATCTTGAAGTTTATTATTTTTGCAGAGCACCAGCTGTTTGTATCCAGCTTGTGTGTGTCTATGGAGTCTCCCAAACAGGGTTTCCTTTTTTTCCTTTTGCTTGCAGCCCTAGTGAGAGGACTCTCCCCCTTCCATTTTGCTTAGCACTATATGTTAGCATTCTTATTTTTATTTATAAATTTAAAGTTCAAGACAGGTAGAGTTTCTCTGTTCTCTAACCATTTATAGTTCACTATTGCCCTCACTTGTCTTTTCATGCCACTGGCCTCTCTCCAGTCATGCACCTGAGGTTTGGAGATTCATTGGAAACCCAGGAAAGTGCTGGATGTCACTAAGCCACCATGATACCTTATTTGGACAGCAGGAGTAACTATTTTATTTTACTTTTTTGTGCATGGAGAAGGCTGGTGTGTCTTGTTCCATGGTACTGTAGGTGCCACTCCCTTCAACAAATTCATTACAGCTGTACATCGAAATTGAAGATGCTAGGTATGATGGTACACACCAAATTACCCAAACACATGGGAGACTATAAGGCAGGCAGATTTTGACTAAGATCTATCTGGGCTTTATGAAGAGTTTCAGGCCAGCTGGAGCTACATAGTGAGCCTCTATTTCAAAAAGACATTAAACAATCCAAGGAGATATTGCTATTGAGGTTAAAACTAAAATAACTAATTACTAGCAAATCTCTTCTACAGGAAATTGTACAGTGAGTCCTTCAGGCTGGAACTAAAAAACACTACACAGTAACTCAAATTTGCATGAAGAAAGATGATAAAAATTAATAAAAAAGATTCTTAAATCATTAAAAATACATAGGTTAATGTAGCATGTGTTTTTTGTAACTATTTTTGATATTATTGTACTGAAAAGATACCAGTGTAAAGCAATAATAATAATAAATTTGTACTGATTTGTATGTGACTTTAAAGATGCAATTGGTGTGACCATAAGGATGCAAAGTGGGTGGGAATGGTGAATTAAATTCAAGGGTATCCTGGTGTAGGTGACTTATACCTATAATCCTAGCTATGTGGGAGGCTAAGAGTGCAAAGACTATAGCTTAAGGCCATCCCAGGCAGAAAAGTTTGTGAGATCTTATGTCAAAACATTCAGCAAAAACAAACAAAAATTGGGGTTAGGAATGAGGCTCAAGTAGTAAAGCATCACACTAGCAAGATCCAGAAACTGGGTTCCAACCCTAGTGCCATCAAAAAAACTGAAAAGCAAATTCAGGGGAAAATTGTATTGACAAAAGAAATTTTTATCCTGGCCTGTAAAATTTTGTTATGAATTTGATTATCTTAAATTGAATAGGAACTCCAGGTGGAAGACCACAAAGCTAAATTATGCACAAGAAGAATCTCTCTCTCTCTCTCTCTCTCTCTCATCTGAGACTGGAATTCAAACTGAAAATCTGATGTTTTTGCTCATTGTCAGGAGTCCTAGCACCTGAGCCATAAAGAAATACTCTCACGTGTCTACTTCAGAAGGAGGCACAGATAATAATGAACATTGAAAAATGACAGAGCAAAGATAGGGGCTTCAGAGAGTAACAGACAGAAGTATTACTCCCAGGAAACAGGACCAGAAACTTTTAAAGCTAAACAAACAATTTTACCTCAACCAATGGAATAGTATTGAAGATGCAGACATGAACTTACAGTCCTATGGCCACCTAATCTTTGATAAGGGAGCAAAAATATCCAGATGGAAGAAAGACCTCTTCAAGTAATGGTGCTGGCAGAATGTAGAAAACTGAAGTTAGATCCTTAAGTATAACTCTGTACCAGAATCAACTCCAAATGGATCAAAGATCTTGAGGTAAGAGCAGATACCCTGAAAACATTACAGGAAGGAATAGGAGAAATACTAGTGCTCCTTGTTATGAGTTGAAACTTCCTAAGATCCAGAATAACAACTAATCAAAGAAAGCCCGGATGAATAGGATCACATTAAACTTTAGAGCTTCTGCATGGCAAAAAAAAAAAAAAACTTAGCTAGCAAATAAATAGAAAGCCCATGGCTTGGGAAATGATCTTCACTATCTATACAACAGACAAGGGCCACATATAAAACATATACCTAGAGCAAAAAAAATTACACCCCCACAACAAATCCCCAAATAAACACTATCCCATTAATAAATGGGCTAATGAATTAAGAGAGACTTCTCTGGAGAGGAAATAGGAATTGCCAATAGACACATGAAATATTTAACATCTCTGGCCATAATAGAAATGCAAATCAAAACCACATTGAGATTTCTCCTCACCCCAGTTATAATGGCCATTTCAAAGAAAACAAGTAATAGTAGATGTTGGTGGGGATGTGGCTAAAAGAGAACACTACTATACTGTTAATGGGAATGTAAACTGATTCACTCACTCTGGAAAGCAGTATGGAAGTTCCTGAAAAGACTATACATAGAGCTCCCATATGATCTAGCAATCCCACTCCTGGGCATTGACCCAAATGATCACAAACAAGGCCACGCTAAAGCTACCAGCACAACAGTGTTCATTGCAGCATTATTTATCATAGCATCTTAGCTATGGAACCAACACAGATACCCCTCAGTAGATGAATGGTTCAAGAAAATGTGGTATATATACACAATGGAATTGTATGCTTCCATCAGAAAGAATGAAATCACCTCATTCATAAGGAGATGGAAAGACTCAGAAAAAATCATATTAAGTGAAGTAAGCCAGACCCAAAGAAACATAGGCTCCATGGTTTCTCTCTTTTGTAACCGTTAGTGTATGTCTAGGATAGTCCTAGCAGAGGATCACAATAGCTCAATAGCTATGTACATATGACCATATAAAATGATGCTAATCAAAATGAACTCCAAGAAATGGAAACAAGAGAGTTTCTTGTTTTTTTTGTTATTGTTTTTTGTTTTAATGTATAGTGTGAAGTTCTTTACTTTTTTCCTTCATGTTTTTCCTCCTTGGTTTATCCCCTGTTGTCACTGTTTTTTATTTTGATACCCCGCATGTATGTTTATCTGATTTGGGGAAGTAAATGTGAATATCAAAGTGGTGAGACAAAGGACAAAGGGTGAACCAATGCAACAGCAATACTCACAAGACACTATGTTGGAAATGAACTTTATAACTTGGTGGGAAAGGGAGTTGGGGAGAAGGAAAGTAGGAGAAAATGAGGAAGGGGTAACAATATTTGACAAGAAAGGTACTCAATACTTATGAAACTGTAATTCCTCTTTGCATCACCCTTGCAATAAAGTAAATTTAAAAAAAAGGCTAGGTCTATGAACCTCCTTTGGAACATTTTCATATTCTGGCCTGTGAAGTGTACTCAGATGTCAAAGGGACACCGTAGCACCTTTTCCTCTACTAGATTCTGATTTCTCCACAGCTGGTTTACATAGATTCTTGTGGCTGGATAGTTCTTCATTGGATAGTACTTATATGTTGTAGGATGTTTATAGCATCTATTGTGTCTCTACTTCTAGCTGCTAATAGCAAGCCTTCCACATTTCAATAGCAGAGAAAACATCCCAGTATTCTCAAATGATCTCTAGGGAACAGAACTATACTCACTGAGGACCATATTGCAAGATTTTGTTGGATCAAACAAAATGGTGCCACCAGAAACTATGGTGCCATATTGATTGCTGTAGAAACCCAACCCAGAGAGCTGACATACTGAGCATGAGGAGTGGAAAGATCTGTGATCTTTTTTTTTTAATGTTTTATTTTTATTGATAACAAGCTAGTCTTTAAAATGTCGTCTTTTTATCCTGTAAAGATCTGTGATCTTGTAGAGCCAATGAATTACCAAACTTCCAAGTTCCTTAAGTCTTCTCGTTATGAAAAAGACCACAGTGCTTATTATTTATATTAATTGGTTGAGATTTTATTACAAATATACCCCTTGATCACCTCTTTTAGCAACCCTAATAAGAGTCTTTGGAAAAAATTATTAAGCAATGCAAAATTATGGTAAATATTTTATAAGGGAGATGAAAAATTAGTTTCTATCTTATACAACTCAACAATTTAGTTGTCATTATCACATGTTTTATCACTCATATTCTTCTTTCTCTTTGCATAGACCAAAGTCCTCTACCTCATTTCCCTCAATTCTTTTCACTTTCCCAGAACAGTGCTCAGTATTTATAAGATGACTTATATTCAAACAAATTCTTCTCTACCCTTAAACTTGAATAGTCAATTCATTTGAAAGCTCAGAAAAAAAAGATCCTCAGGTTAACAGGTCCCATCATCCTCAGATGGATGGTTTGTTTGCACTTTAACATACCCCTTGGAGTCTTCCATCCTACTCCATCAAGCTTGTAAATGTATTCTCCCAAACACATGGCGGTAATTAGGATCAAATATCAACATGTGGACACAAATATATCATTGGTTTTCCAAGATAAGGAGTCAGTTTTCACTCACATAAAGAAATTCAAAAGAAGTCAAGCCAGAGTGGTATGTTAGCTTTACAATATTATCAAAGACAAAAACACCTTCTAACTTTTCACATAGTCTCTTTAAAGAGTATTTATTAAAGTGCATTCCTTCAAAATCACTGCCATAGTTTTACCTCTAATGTATGTGTCATAGCAAGGAAAAGGAAATAAATGTGCATATCTTCTTCTTTTATTATTATTATTATAAAGGTGATGTATAGACGGGTTAGTGTTTCATAAGTCAGGTAATGAGTACATTTATTTTGGGACAATGTCACCCCTTCCTTTGTTCATCTTCGTTTAAAAGTACTTCATGAATGTCTTACTCAAATGTTTCTACTTGTATCTCATTGGACAGAACCATATCACATGGCCATCACTATCTAGAAGGGAGGCTGAGGAAGGTTTTACTTTAAAAAAGTAGACAGATTGTGGTTCTCTGTGCTCCAAAATAAACACTCTGTTGAGAACAAAGATGAGACATGCGTCCTAGGAATCTGTACTTAGTTGCTACAATGCCATCTGTGTAAAGACACTTGGAAAATTCGTTTTCCTCTGATTTATTACAGGACCTCATTTGGTTCTTATAAAATTCCTGCAAGGAAAGGGAAGCTCAAAACTCTTGGTCTCTTCTTCATAGGCAGACTAAATTGATCTGATTTTATAGGCTATGCTTTACACATACTATATTTTTTAACTAGTTGGAAATGGAGAACTAAAGATATTGCTTGTGCAGAACTCTTCATGTTACAAATGTGGTCATTGATCCTATGTAGAGTATGGAAGAGGCCTAAGTCTCACAGATTTAGTGGCAGTCAGAACTCCAGAATTCTTTTTATACACAGTATGAGATTATCAGATAGTGCTCAGAACAATTTGTGAGGGAAATGATAAAGGAAAAACACTATGAGCGCAAGCCAATCACATCTATAATCCTAGCTACTCAGGAGGCTGAGAGAATCAGTCCACAAAGGCTGTCAAGCTTGGCAAGATAAAGTTGTAATATTCCATCTCCAAAATAACCACAAAAACTGAGCTAGAGGAGTGGCTCAAATGGTAGAGCACCAGCTGTGAGAAAACAAGTTGAACAGATGCAGACATCACCACTGACAACACCCCAAAACACAACAACAACAACAAAAAACGGGAGCTAGTAGCTCCTGTCTATAATCCAAGCTACTCAGATTTAAGGATGATGGCATGAAGTTAGCCTGATCAGAAAAGATCATGAGACACTTATCTCCAATTAACCACCCCAAACCTGGAAGTGGAGATGTGGCTCAAGTGGTTGAACATCAGCTTTGTGCAATAAAAGCAAGGAGACAGTGTCTAGGCCCTGAGTTTGAGCCCCACTACTGGCACACACACAAAAAAAAACAAAGAAAAGAAACTTCTCATAATTACAGGCATTTATCACAGGCTGACTTTTATTATATGTCTCTAAAACCCTTATTCTAGATCCTCATTTTCTTCCCCGCATAAGGATAGAAGGTTAAGAGTCAGGGGGCTAGTTCCAGGTTCCTCACATCACCATTTATCTTAAGGAAGCTGCTCACTTGCTCTGGATCTCAGTTTTCTCACATGCAAAATGATTGGCAATGACTGCCTAGCTGTGACACTCCATGATCTTGAAACACAAGAAGCCTAGTTTCTACTTAGGATGTAAGCCAAATATAGTTATCTAATTTGGAAGGTTTGGGGAGAGAGCAAGAATGAGAAGGAAAGAGAGACAGGACATGTAACTTAGCAACAGGATGAAGAATTGAAGAGATACACAAAGCAGAAAATAAAACTGTTTTGGAAGAAACAGAGCCAGCATGTTCTTGGGATCCCCAAAAGGACCTACTAACAAAAATCTTGTGCAGAGCTCTTGTCAGGTCTGACAATAAAGACGAAATAGTCATGGATTATCTAGCCTCTACTTTCTATCAGCAGGACTTTTAAAATTAGGGAACTATTCTTTGTGACCCAGGCAACAAAGTATAAGTGTCATTATAAAGCTAATGCTTGAATAAAGGCCTCTTTGGCTGGTACACTAACAAGAGTAGGAAGTGCCCAGGCTGTCTATGCAATGTATTAGACCCGTTGAGAGGCACAGAGGAGGTCCTGTTGCTCTCTCGCTCTCATTTTCTGAGCATGTTGATTCCATTTGATTGTTCCTTAGCATCAATTGGCCTTTAGTAAGCTACACTTTGCCACATTATTCATTATGCAACACAATGACTCCAGTAGAAAATGAGGTATTTACATTGTAGTTCTGAGAATTCTTGGAAAGGGGTGGTGTATGAGTCAGAGATTAGTGATAGAGGCTAGGAAAGAAGGGTAAAGAGATTGGAAGAGATTCAGATCTATGCTGGACTCTTGCATTGAATTGTCCAGGAAACATGGTTGATTGAGTTTCTCCTGAATTGCAGTTACCTTATCAAGAAAATGGGAATGCAGGCCTATATCACTGGATAAAATCCAGTGAAGTACTCCAAGGATTCTACTTCAACATTCTCTATCTCTCTCCTTTCATGAATGTGTGTGCATGTGCACATATACGAATTATGAGGTTTCATTTTGTACCAAGAAATATTTGATTAATTGGTATAAGAGAACAGAGCAAGTTGTCTGACATCCAAGATGAAAGCTTGTAACAAAACTATATTTTTCTGGGTTCCAGTGGCTCACACCTGTAATCTTAACTACTATGAGATCTGAGAATAGCAGTTTGACACAGGCTGAGATCTGAGAATCACAGTTCAGTCAGCCTGGGCAGGAAAGTCCCCAAAGACTCTTATCTCCAATGAATCACCAAAAAGCTAGAAGTAAAATTTTCAGCTTAAGTGGTAGAGCACTAGTCTTGGACATAAAAATTCAGGAACAAGTGGCACTGTGGCTCAAATGGTAGAGTGCTTGCCTTGAGCTGAAGAGCACAGGGACAGCGCCCAAGCCCAGAGTTCAAGCCCCATGACTGACCAAAAAAAAAAAAACCAAACAAAAATTCAGGGACAGTGCCTAGGCCCTGACTTCAAGCCCCAGGACTGAGACAAAGAAAAAAAAGGAAAAAGTAGTTTATACTTGAAAAATGGAAGTAGGTTCAATGGGGGCAAAAGTTTTCATGCTCCAACAACTGCTGGATGAAATGCCACTGCACTGATAGTGAAGGTTGAACCCTATTACCATAGTTACTGTAAATAAACATCACAAAGCCTTTTTAGTTCTCTCTTTCTCTCTCTCTTTCCTTCCTTCCTTCCTTCCTTCCTTCCTTCCTTCCTTCCTTCCTTCCTTCCTTCCTTCCTTCCTTCCTTCCTTCCTTCCTTCTTTTCTCTTTCTCTCTTTCTTTCTTCCTCTCTTTTTGCCAGTCCTGGGGCTTGAACTGAGGTGGTGGATGCTGTCCCTGAGCCTCTTTGTGCTAAAGGTTAGCGCTCCACCACTTCAGCCACAGCACCACCCTGCTTTTTGGAGTAGTTTGTTAGAGATAAGAGTCTCACAAAAACATCTGCCCAGGTTGGCTTCTCAGATCTCAGCTAGGATTACAGATGTGAGCCACTGGTGCCTGGCTTTACCTATGAAGACAGGAGAATTGCAGGTTTGAGACCAGGTCAGCCTGGACTATGTGTGTACTGAGACCTGCCTTAAAATTGTATGTGTGCATGTATTGCTGTTAATTCCTCTATAGGGATGTGTGTGTGTGTGTGTGTGTGTGTGTGTGTGTGTGTGTGTGTGTACGTGCATACATGTGTGTGCCACTCTTGAGACTTTAATTCAGGTCTGGGCCCTGTTTCTAAGCTGTTTTGTTCAAGGCTAGAGCACTATCTCTTAAACCATAGCTTCACTTCTGACTTTTTATATAGTAATTAATTGGAGTCTCATGGACATTGCTACCTTGGCTGGCTTTGAACCAGGATCTTCAGATCTCAGCCCCCTAACTAGCTAGTATTACAGGTGTAAACCATTGGCACCCAGCCCTACGGGCATTTTCATAAGTTTTTGCTTACTACATCAAGTATATCTGTACACAACTACTGCCTACTTTCTATTTTTTTACAGTGGAATGTTTGGTATGTTGTTTTAAAATGTTGTTAACTGCAATTTACTTTCTTGTGTTTTCTTAGGGCTTCCAATCTTCACACTCAATCAACTTCATTCATCCCATGCTGTTATAGTACTCATCACTGATGATAAAATAATAATTCCTTGTTTGGGTCAAGGTATCCTTTTATTTTCATAATTCAGACAAGTTCTCTTTAATAGCATTTATGCATAAAGTTTTATGGTTTATACAAGAGTCACTTTTAAAATTGATGCTTAAGTATGATGAGTTCTGGCTTTATGAACAATTTGCTAAGAAGATAAAATTATTCTGGACATGGGACATATTACAGGTTGTTTCTATGATTATTCCATCATTATCTTTCGAAGTGACATTGATCCATGTATGATCTCATTGCATGTCTACTGAGTCTAATCCTGTGGTTATACTTGTCTAACTGACCAGCAATGATAACCATTTGTCAGTCCCATTGCATTATCAAGCTTGCTTTGAGTGTTGTTTAGCTCAGAGTGATGGGAAAAAGAGAGGAAACCTAAGCTGTAGGTAATCTTCCCAAACACAACACAGAGATCTCTTCCTTTTCAGTAGTTGCCAGTAGTGGGAAGTAGATTGTCCCGCTGAGAGTCAAATTCTGCTAAATTGAATTCATACTTATTTGTTTCTCCCCATTATAATTAGTTATAATAGTTGGCTCAGCTTGGCCTCTGCATTACAGTTAGATTGTAGTACATCCACAAGCATCTTCTTCAGGTTTTGTTCATCTTCTGTTCTTAGGCATAAGCTATTCAGGGATCTGTCTTTCCTGTAGAAGAGGCAGGGTAAATTTTTTTCATTAAAAACCCAGCATTAAAGTGTTTTCTCACACCCCAAGCATGTTTGGTTACTGGAGCCAAGGTTATCTCTATGCAAGGTAACTTCTGGTAAACAGCTTGGCTAGTAGCAAAAAAAAAAAAAAAAAAACCCTCCATAGTGTTTCCAGGTCCCATGTGTGTAGCATTGCTATCAGAATGAACCATAGTCAACAGAAAGGGAATAGCCAAGGGAAAATTCACATCTTCTACCCAAGCTGATATCTTGTATGGCAGACTTTAGAAATGCTAATTCAAGGTCTCACATAGAGGGACACAGAGAAGGGCTGTTTGTTATTGGACAGTGGTGGCCTTTCCTTGCTTCACTGGTAGTTGTAATCATTTAGTTTTGTAGCTCTGTCCTTGGAGCCAGAAATGAAAGTACAATCTTTATTTCCTACATGTGCAACTGGGGACACATACCAGTTGAAATTCCTAATCTGAAGATTTTAAATCCAAAGTAGTCCTAATTTTGAACTATCATGATGCTCCAGTGGAAAAATTCCTGACCTCATCTGACAGGGTATAGTCAAAACTCAGGTATATTACAAATACTGTATAAAAATTACCTCTAGGCTATATGCATAAAGTGTACATAACACATAGTAAAGTTTGTGTTTAGACTTGGGTCCCATCTCTAAGAAATCTCATTATGTACCTCCAAACATTCCCAAATAAAAATTCTCCAAGCTGTGTGTATTGATACACACCTGTAATCCCAACATATGAGAGGCAAAGGCAGGAAGATCATGAATACAAGGCCAGCCTGGGCTAAATAGTATGACCCTGTCTCAAAAGTGAAGCAAAACAAAACAAAAAATTCATTGCCAACCATTTTGGATAAGGGACACTCATATTGTGGTTCATTAAGTAATTCAAAATTTACAAGGACACAATGTACCTTAACTCATCGTGATACTTAGATTTTCACAAACTGAACTCTTGTGTGTTAATATTTAATAGGAAATGTTCTTGGGAATAAGTCTTATGGAAGATCCCAGTTACTTGTATATAAAAAAGATATACAATTATCCAAAAAGCACAAGAAAATATGCTTATCACCATTAAAAATTACAAAAATGCAAATCAAACAGTAATAGAATGCCACCATATGCTCATTAGGATGGCTATCATCAAAAAAGCAAAACTAACTAGTGTGGACAATGATACAGATTACAGCACTCATATATTACTTCTCAATATAAACTTTGTGTAGCTCCTTTGGAAAATAGCTCAGTATTTCCTTAAATAATGAAAGATAGCATTTTCATATGAAGTGGCAATTCCATCTCCAGGAATATACCTAAAAACTGTAAACAAGCCTCAAAACAAAAAGCTATATACAAATATTTATAACAACACTAGTCACAATATCCAAAAGTCAAAAAATGTCCATCAAGGGCTAAAGACTTATAGACTTCTCAGAAGAAATAAGAATGACTAATAAGCACATGAAGAAATGTTCAACTTCTCTAGCCATAAAAGAAATGCAAATCAAAATAGCATTGAGAGTCTACCTTATCACAGTTAGAATGGCCATTATCAAGAAAACTGACAATAACAAATGCTGGCAGGGATGTGGCCGAAAGGTAACATTACCACACTGTTGGTGGGAATGGAAACAAATACTGGCAAGGATGTGGAGTTAAAGATACCTTCATATACTTTTGGTGACAATGTAAAGTAGTACCGCTACTATGGAAATCAGTATGGAGGAGCATCCAAAATTAAAAATAGACCTCCTTTAGAACTCTGCTTGCCTACTCTTGGGAATATATCTAAAATGGTGTAATTAAACATAGAAGAGGGATTTCTGATTACCCATGTTTATTGAAATATTGTTTAAAATAGCCAAGTGGTAGAATCTGCTCTCATGTCCTACACTTGATGAATGGTTCAAGGAAATGTATATATATATATATACATATGTGTATATATGTATATATATATACATATGTGTATATATGTATATATACACAATAGAGTGGTATTCAGTCAGGAACAAGAATGAAATGTTTTCATTTACAAGAAGATATATCGAATTGGTGCCCATTATACTGAGTGAAATAAGACAAGATCAAAAAGCCAAATATTGCATGCTTTCACACATATGTGGAATCTAGGTGTAAAATCATAAATATAACAATAATAGAATTTGAGTGCAAAAGAGACACTGGACTCATGGGAACTAGACTAAAAATTAAAATTAATTCAAACTAGGAAAGAACATTTAAAATTATCTCTTCTTAAAAAAGCCAGAAGTGGCGCTGTGGCTCAAGTGGTAGAGCGCTAGCCTTGAGCTGAAGAGCTGAGGGACAGCACCCAGGCCCAGAGTTCAGGCCCCATGA
>NW_012267358.1:708125-708766 GCF_000151885.1 Dipodomys ordii | reverse complement strand
GGGGAGCCAGGGGGAGGCTGGGAAGGGATGAGAAGGGGAAACAAAGGAGGAGGCTACAATGCTTGATAAAAAATGTACTAATTATCTTGCCCATGTAATTGTAACCCCTCTGTACAGTATTTTCACAATAAAAATAAATAAAAATAAAAAAAACAACATTGAGATACCACCTCAACCCCAGTTAGAATGGCTATAGTCAAGAACTCTAATAACAGCAGGTACTGGATGGGATGTGGGCAGAAGGGAACCTTACTGCACTATTGATGGAGTGTAAACTTGTTCAACCACTTTGGATAGCAGTACGGAGGTTCCTAAAAAGACTCCACATAGAGCTTTCCTATGACCCAGCAATCCCACTTTTGGGCATTTACCCAAATGATCACATACAAGGCCACACTAAAGCTACCAGCACAACTATGTTTATTGCAGCATTATTTACCATAGCTTAACGTATGGAACCAACCCAGATGCCCCTCAGTAGCTGAATGGATCAAGAAAATATGGTGGATGTACACAATGGAATTCTATGCCTCCATTAGAAAGAAATTGTTAGGAAATGGAAAGACTTGGAAAAATTATATTAAGTGAAGTAAGCCAGGCCCAAAGAAACTTAGGTCCCATGGTTTCCCTTATTTGCAATA
>NW_012267358.1:699503-708075 GCF_000151885.1 Dipodomys ordii | reverse complement strand
TGAAGAGCTGAGGGACAGCACCCAGGCCCAGAGTTCAGGCCCCATGACCGGACCCAAAATAAAATAAAATAAAATAAAATTATCTCTTCTTGCAGATCAAATGACATTTTGTGCAGAAAACTGTTAGTTTTTTATATCTTTGACAAAATACCTAAGAAAAACAACTTAAAAGGTCAAATTGTTTAGGCTCATTCTTTCACAGGTTCAGTCTGTAATCCACTGGCTCTACTGTTTCTGACCCTGTTGTGAGGCAGACTGGTGGAATGATATAGTAGAGCAAAGATACTTGCTTCTTAGTGGTCAGGAAGCACAGAAAGAGAGAAAGCCAGGAAGGGTCCAGAGACAGCATATACTATTTTAAGATACTGCTGTAGTGACCCACCTTTTCTAACAAAGCCCAGAATTTGAATAATCCATTATAAACACATCAATGGATAAATGCATTTATGAAATTAGAACTCTCATGATCCAATCACCTCTAAATAGCCCATCTTTTGTCAGTCAAACTTGTAATGGTACATGTTCCTTTGGGTCAATTTCATATCCAAGTGATAAGAAAACTCTAAATATTACACATGCATGCATACATGTACAATAACAATAACAAATAACCCAATAACAAATTAGACCAAATTTAGTTTGAAAGTAATATTAAAAAAACTTATAGTGGTGTTGGAACCTTGAAAATATTTTGAATAAGGTTAATGAAGTTGGTCAAATACATTGAAACCTATATTGGAAAGAAAATCACATTTGTGAAAGAAATGAAAGAAGACACAAACAAATAAAAAGACATTCTAGAGCTGGGAAGGTGGCTCAGTGGTAGAGTGCTTGTCTTGCATGCATGAGGCCCTGGGTTCTATTCCTTAGCATCACATAAGCAGAAAAAGCCGGAAGTGACACTGTGGCTTAAGTGGTAGAGCACTAGCCTTGAGCTGAAGAGCTGAGGGACAACACCCAGGCCCAGAGTTCAGGCCCCACAACTGACAAAAAAGACATTCTAAGCTCATAGATTTAATGACAATGCTGTCACTACCAATAGTAAACTATAGTTTCAATACAATCCCCAATAAAACCTAAATACCATTTTCTGCAAAAATAGAATGGACATCCTTAAAAGTCATACAGTGACCATAGTTAATACAGTGTTATGAAAAAAGAATAAGTACTGAGGCTTCACAATTCCTGACTTCAGAACATAACAAACCTATAGTACTCAGAATAGTTTGGTTTTAGCATACAGACACATGACCAATGGAACAGAAGAGAGGTCTTTGAAATAAATCCATGGATATACAAAAAAAAATTCAAAGAAGATGCTAAGATTACAAAATGGAGGAATGATGGTGTCTTCCATAAATCACACTAAGAAAACGGAATATCCACATGAGAAGAATTAAACTTTTGGAGGCTAGTTTTTATTGTTTTGTTGTGTCAGTAGTGTTGTGCCAATAATCAGAGCCTCATGTTCTAGTTTGGCCTTTTGCTTAAGGTTGGTAATTTAGCACTTGAGCCATAGCTTCACTTCTGTTTTTTTGGTGATAATTGGCTATAAAAGTCTCACAGATTTTCCTGACCTGTCTGGCTTTGAACTTTAATCTTCAGATCTCATCCTACTGAGTAGCTAGGATTATAGGCATGAGCCACTGGTGCTTGAATAGGAAGTTAGGTTTTTAATTTCCTTATATATTCTGCTTATTAATCTTTTGTCAGGCAAATAGCATAGATTTTCTTTCATTTTGTAAGCTGCCTCATTATTGTAGTGAGGTTGCTTTGTTGTGCGGAAGTTTTAAATTGAAGCAATGATATTTGTCAATTTTTGCTCTTCTTTGCTGAGTTGTTAGTATCTTATTTAGGAAAGCTTTACCTGTAGCTTATCTTCCAGTGCAGCGCAATCTCCATCAAAATTCTAATGCCACTCCTTATAGAGGTAGAAAAATCCATCCTAAAGTTCATATGGAGTATTAACAGACCTCAACTAGCCAAAGCAATCCTGAGCAAATGAATAGGGCTAGAGGTATCACAATATTTGATTTCAGAGTGTACTACAGAACCATAGTAACAAAACATCATGGTACTGGCACTACAGCTAACATGAAGACAAATGGAACAATTCGGAGGAAGATGGCAAGAAGCTGGAGGCTAAACAAGCTCTCGCATAGAAAGCAGTTTTAGTGTTCCAGTGAACAGTCCTAGGCTAGAGAATTACACCAAGCGTGCTATCACAGTACAGAGAGCTTGTCCAGAATGGGAAAATCCAGGCAAGGAGACAGATCTGAGCACTTGCTTGTAGCTCTGGTTGTGGCAGCAATGGCAGAGGCCACAGCCACAATACCTACAGAGAGTCTGGGACAAAGGAGTCTGGGACAAAGGTACCAGACGTGGCAGCTGAGTGGATTCTACTCAATACCAGCAAGAACTGAAAAGGATATATTCTTTAGCCTGTAGATTGCTGACCAGAGACTACCCAGGAACCAAGACTCCAGCGTGAGTAGAACCATGACATCCTCACTCTTTCTCAGGCAGCAGAGGAGGGAAGGCCACCCTTCCCCCACCACTGGAGATCTCCATCTTTGATACTGACAAAGGCCCAGTTGGGCAGCTAGAGCCAACTCAGGCCTTGGAAGAAAACAAAAGAGTCATTTAGCAGGTCACAGGAACCTGACCTGACCCTGCCAGGCTCAGCTCCACCCAGGGGAAAGTCACCCGTCCTGGCAGAGAAAGCTCTGCCCCCAAGGAGACACTTTCTTCACTGGGTAAACAGAGCCAGAGGCTGCCCCTCCCTACAGCAGCTTAGACAAACAATTGAAATTAGGTAAACATGAACCCTGAGAATGGCTCCAGGCTGGGTCTGAGTATTTCAGGAGCTAGCACCACAGAGAAAAGCTACTGTTTGCTGAAAGGCCTCAACCCTAACCAGAACCTAGCCTCATCACAGCATCTCCAAACCAGAAGAAACAGCCATCTCCCTCTTTTGTGATATTCAAAGCAGATCTCCTCCCACTGAATGAGCCTGGGAGGAGGGTCACAAAATCGTAAAGCAAAGCATTTTTCTGCCTGCTCAAATAAACTGACTTAAGAAACCTATCAAGCCACAGGAAAACCAAACACCACAAGCAGACCAGAGACTCTACCAAGAGACGGGTTACAGACACAGAGGATCTTCCCATCCCACCCCACCCACCCCCCAA
Organism: Dipodomys ordii; assembly: GCF_000151885.1. Classification (NCBI taxonomy): domain Eukaryota; kingdom Metazoa; phylum Chordata; class Mammalia; order Rodentia; family Heteromyidae; genus Dipodomys; species Dipodomys ordii. The sequence goes on along the minus strand of NW_012267358.1, from coordinate 704,884 downwards.
AAAAATCAAAGAACTCTTTTTTGTACCTTTAAATATTTTTAAAAATTGTTTTCTATTAATATTTTTTTCTTATCATAAACTTCATTTTAGGTATATGTGTGTGTGTGTGTATGTGTGTGAGTTAAAAAAAATCTCTTTAGACCATTTCATCTTTTTTTCTTTTCATTATTTCCCCTCTCTTTCTTTCTTTTCTGCATGACTTAATTGCTGTTCTGCTAATCTCCAGATATATAACCATCGTGGATTATTAGACCTTATCCCCCATTGTGTATATACTTAACTCAGAAATTTATTACTCAATTCACAAACCGTTAGGCTTAACTTATTTAATAGCAATATTTACTCTTTATATCCATATAATTTTCTTTCTTTTTTTTGGGGGGGGTCTGCTCGTGGGGCCTGCACTCTGGGCCTGGGCGCTGTCCCTCAGATCTTCAGCTCAAGGCTAGTGCTCTACCACTTGAGCCACAGTGCCACCTGTGGCTTTTTTCTTTTTACTTATGTGGTGCTGAGGAATTGAACCCAGGGCCTCATGCATGCAAGGCAAGCACTCTACCACTGAGCCACCTTCCCAGCCCCATACCTATATAATTTTCATATAACTAACTTAAGAATTTTTTTTGTTTTATTGTTTTTTTGGTCAGTCATAAGGCTTGAACTATGGGCTTGGGTGCTGTCCCTGTGCTCTTCAGCTCAAGGCAAGCCCTCTACCGCTTGAGCTATAGCGCCACTTCCCAGAATTTTTATTTTTTAGTTTTTTATGTTTCCTTTCTATCCCTCCCCGACTCTCCTCCTTTACTTTTCTTCTCTCAATATCATTTCTTTAAATTTTGTGGTCTCCCTGATAATTTTAAGTGCTTCACTTTTTAAATTAAAATTTTTGTTTTTCCAGTTTTTCTTGTTTTTTTAAAATATTTATTTTATCTCTCTCCTATTATTCTGTCCAATCAATTTCCCTCTCTGAGATTAGAACTTGGTTAAATTCACTCTCCTTTTACCTCTCCATATCCCTCTAATCCTATGTTTCCCCACATTTCTCCATAAATCTAATAATTTCTGTTTTGCCAAATCCTTCTTTGCTGTTCTTAGACCATTAATCCATAGTTGTTTGATGTTGAATAGATTGTATCTGCAGCCATTGTGACTGTACTACTACAAGACTCTGGTTGATTTTTGCCTTAAAATAGTGTTCTAGCACAAAATTGGTATTACATTCATGTCAAATGGGCAGAACAAGCTGGAAAAACAAAAGAAAAATGGCAAGTCCAGGTATGTCAACTACCATTCATGATAATCAGGTGACAGGACAGTTAATGAATAACCCAGAGGAGAGTTCCCAAAAAGCTCTACAAACGCTATTGGTAAACATGGTGAATGAAAAGATTGAAAACCTGCAAAGGACTCAGTGTGAGCATGATAGGGAATGAGAAGAGGCTAATGAAAGATTAATGCAGGAATCTTGTGAGCGTGAGGAAGCTACTCAAAGATTAATACAGGAATTGCATGAGCAGGTTGAGAACAGTCAAAGAGAAATAAAGGAATTGCATGAGCAGGTTGAGAACAAAGAGAAAGACAGGAAATGCATGAGCAGGCTGAAAACAGTCTAAGAGAAACACAGGAATTGAGTGAGCAGGCTGAGAACATACAAAGAGAATTACAGGAATTACAGGAACGCGAGGAAGCTAATGAAAGAGTAATACAGGAATTGTGAGAGTGGGATGAGAACAAAGATCAATAGAGGTGTTCATGGAATCCATAAAAAGACAGCTGAAAGAATTCAGGGAGACCACAAAGGGAATGCTGAATGGAGCCCGACAGAAGGAATGGGAGTCCAAGGAAACCATAACCAATCAACTAAGTGATTTGAGAATAAACATTGAACACCAAATTAAGGAAGTAAAGAAGTTCATACAAGATCTAAAACAAAGCTCCAACAAAGAATTGGAAGCCATCAAAGACGACCAATTAGAAGGAAAAGAAATAAAAAAGTAGAAAGTCTTGACAGTAGGTTAGACCATGGAGAAGATCGAATCTCAGGGATTGAAGACAGCCTAGATATTATAGAGAAAGAACATACAACCTTCCAAGACAAATCCAATAAATATGATAGATCTATTCAACATTTGGAAGACACCATCAGAAGGCCTAATCTGAGGATAATGGATGTAGAGGAACACCTAGAGAAAGAAGTTAATGGTCTAGGAAATTAATTTAACAGGATCCTAGAAGAGAACTTCCCAAACATGCAAAAAGATAGGCCTATTCAGATATAAGATGCTTTTAGAATCCCAAATAGACCAGACCAGAACAGGACATCACACCATCACATTATAATCTGCACAGGATCAATTCAGACCAAGGAAAGGAGCCTTAAAGCTGTCACAGAGAAAAGATCAATCACCTATAAAGGGAAACCAATTAGAATCACCTCAGATTTCTCAGCAGAGACAATTGAAGCAAGAAGAGCTGGAATGATGTCTGCCATGCCCTAAAGACAAACAGCTAGCAACTAAGAATACTGTACCGAGTTAAACTCTCCTTCATAACCAAAGGTCAAATAAAAACTTTCCATAGCAAAGAAAAACTGAAACAATATATCTCCACCAAACCAGTCCTACAAAAGATATTAAAGATGTCTTACACATAGAAAACCAACAAGACCTATTAAATACTAAGAAACGCCATCCAAACTGAGAATCCAAGAACCATAGGAAGAACCCAGTTGTTGCAGCCCTCAAGAATGTGAATAACATGGCAGGAAATACCAAAAAACTCTCAGTCCTAACTCTCAACATTAACAAACTTAACTCTTCAATTAAGCGACATAGATTGTCTAGTTGGATTAAAAAGCAAGATCCTTCTATCTGGTGCCCTCAGGAGTCACACCTTGCCTATAAAAGCCAACATATTTTGAAAGTGAAAAGCTGGAAGAAAATCTACTAAGAAAATGGCCCCCATAAACAGGCAGAAATTGCAATCCTAATATTAGATAAAATAGACCTCAAAGTAAAATTAGTGAGAAGAGATAAAGAAGGTCGCTACATACTAATTAAGGGATCTCTCCTACAGGAGTATATTACAATTCTAAATATCTATTTGCCAAACAACGGAGCACCCAAATTCATCCAAGAAACATTACATTTCCTCAAATCTCACATAGATCCAAAGACATTAATTGTTGGGGACTTTAACACACCATATTCCCCACTAGATAGATCAACTCGGCAAAAACTCAACAGAGAAACTGCAGATCTAAACAACTGCATAGATCAACTAGATTTAACAGACATCTACCGGATATTTCACCCAGTAGCATCAGAATACACATTTTTCACTGCAGCACGTGGAATACTTTCCAAAACAGACCACAAAGGAAACTTGTCCAAATTCAGAAACATTGAAGTTATACTTTGCATTCTCTCAGACCACAAGGGAATAAAATTAGAAATCAACACCAAAAGCCACCAAAGAAAGTCTTGTAACACATGGAGGCTGAATAACACACTGTTGAATCACCAGTGGGTCATGGAAGAGATCAGAAATTCAAATGTTCATGATATTCAAAAAATGAACACACAAATTACCAGCTCCTCTGGGACACAGCAAATGCAGTACTAAGAGGCAAGTTTATTATTATTATATTATATTATAATATATTATATACATCAACAAATTGGAGAAATCTGAAACCAACAATTTGTGACATCTGAACCACCTTGAAAAAGAGCAGCAAGATAAACCCCAATGCAGTAGACAGAAAAATAATTAAAATTACATCACATTTAAATGAATTAGAATCCAAAAATACCATAGAAAGAATTAACAAAACAAAGACTTGATTCATCGAAAAAATTAACAAAATTGACAGACCCTTAGCAAATCTTATCAGAAAAAGAAAAGAACAACCCAAATTAATGAACTCAGAGATCAGAATGGAAACATCACCACAGAAACAACCAAGATTCAGAACATTATAAGGGAATACTTTTCAAACCTTTATGCTAATAAGTTTGAGAATTTGGCAGAAATGGACCTTTTCCTAGCAAATATTGACATGCCAAAACTAAACCAAGATGAGTTAAACCATCTTAACAGGCCCATATCAAGCACTGAAATAGAAACAGGCATGAGACCTCCCATCTAAGAAAAGCCCAGGACCAGATGGATTTACAGCAGAATTCTACAAGGCCTTCAAAGCAGAGCTCACACCAATACTCTTCCAACTCTTCAATGAAATTGAAAGAAAAGTTCACTACTGAACTCATTCTATGAAGCCATCATAACCTTCATCCCAAAACCAGGCAAGGACTCATCAAAGAAAGAGACGTATAGACCCATTTCCTTGATGAACATTGATGCAAAACTTCTCAACAAAATTTTGGCGACGTATAGACCCATTTCCTTGATGAACATTGATGCAAAACTTCTCAACAAAATTTTGGCCAATCGACTTCAACAATTCATCCAAAATATCATACACCATGATCAAACAGGATTCATTTTAGGGATGCAAATCTGGTTCAATATACACAATTCAATTAATATAATTCATCACATCAACAAGAGCAAGGATAAGAACTACATGGTTATCTCAATAGATGCAGAAAAGGCATTTGACAAGATCTAACACCCCTTTATGATGAAGGTTCTGGAACAACTAGGAATCCAGGGAATATTCCTCAATACAATAAAGGCTGTGTATGACAAACCTACAGCCGGCATTATACTTAATGGTGAAAAATGAATAACATTTCTTCTTAACTCAGGAACGAGACAAAGATGTCCACTCTCTCCACTTCTCTTCAATCTAGTGTTAGAATGCCTAGCTACAGCAATAACACAAGATGCAAACATAAACAGCTTGCTACTGGCACAAGAATAGACCTCAGGACCAATGGAATAGAACGGAAAACCCAGAAATGAACCTACAGACCTATAGCCATCTAGTTTTCGATAAGGGAGCTAAAAAATAGAATGGTAGAAAGACAGCCTCTTCAGTAAATGGTGCTGGCAAAATTAGTTAACTACTTGCAGAAAACTAAAGCTAGATCCTTATATATCACCCTGCATCAGAATCAACTCCAAATGGATCAAAGACCTCCGAGTCAAAGCAGACACCCTGAAAACATTACAGGATGGAATAGGAGAAACCGTAGGACCCCTTGGCACAGGCCGAAATTTTCGTAATAGAGACCCAGAAACAACAAATCAAAGAAAGGTTGGACAAATGGGATTACATGAAATTGCAGAGCTTCTGCATGGCAAAGGACATAGCTAGCAAGATTAATAGAAAGCCCACGGATTGGGAGAAGATCTTCACTAGCCTTACAACAGACAAGGGTCTCATATCTAAATTATACCTAGAATTAAAAAATTAAATC
>NW_012267358.1:684483-697473 GCF_000151885.1 Dipodomys ordii | reverse complement strand
CATGGTAACAATGAGATGTAGAAAATACTATATTGAAAACAAACTTTACAATTTAGATGGGGGGATGGGGGGAGTATAGTTGTTGAAATGGGAGAGAAGGGATGGTAGGGGAAGAACAATGGAGGAGGAAACAATGCTTGATAGGAAATGTACACATTACCTTGCTCATGTAACTGTAACCCCTCTGTATAGTATTTCTACAATAAAAAACTTATTTAAAAAAGAGAAAAAAAGGGATCCAAATAGGGAAAGATGAAGTAAAAGTCTTCCTCTTTGCTGATGACATGATCTTGTATTTAAAGAATCCCATGACCTCCACTCCCAAATTACTCAAAATGATTCTAAACTTTGGCAAAGTAGCAGGGTATAAAATTAACCCTCAAAAATCAATGGCTTTTCTGTATGCCAACAATGAGAAATTCGTGGCTGAAATCAGGAAAGCAACTCCATTTGTAATGGACCCACAAAAAATAAAATACCTAGGAATTAACCAAAGAAGTTAAGTACCTCTATAATGAAAACTTTAAAATTCTGCAAAAGGAAATGAAAACAGAACTTAGAAAGCAGAAAAACCTGCCTTGCTCCTGGATTGGAAGGATCAACATCTTGAAAATGGCAATACTTCCCAAGGCTATCTACAAATTCAACTTGATACCCATTCCAACCACATTCTTCAAGGAAATAGAAGAAGCAATCCAAAAATTCATATGTAACAATAAAAGACCCCAAATAGCAAAAACGATCCTTAACTGAAAGAACAATGCTGGAGGAATATCAATACCAATTTTCAAACTCTACTATAAAGCCATAGTAATCAAAACAGCTTGGTACTGACACAAGAACAGACCCCAGGACCAATAGAAGACCTATTGGCATCTAATCCTCGATAAGGGAGCTAAAAAATAGAATGGAAGTAAGACAGTCTCTTCTGTAAATGGTGCTGGCAAAATTGGCTATTCACTTGCAGAAAACTAAAGCTAGATCCTTATATACCACTCTGTACCAGAATCAATTCCAAATGGATCAAAGTCCTCAGAGTCAAAGCTGACATGCTGAAAACATTATAGGCAGAATAGGAGAAACCCTAGGTCTCTTTGGCACAGGCAGAAATTTTCTTAATAGAGACCCAGAAACAACAAATCAAAGAAAGGTTGGACAAATGGGATTGCATGAAATTGCAGAGCTTCTGCATGGCAAAGGACATAACTAGCAAGATCAATAGAAAACCCATGGTTTGGGCCAAGATCTTCACTAGCCATGCAATGGACGAGGGTCTCATACCTAAAATATGCCCCCAAAATAAGTGGGCTAAAGCCTTACAGAGAAAGTTCTCTGAAGAGGAAAAAAGGATGGCCAAAATTCACATGAAGAAATGCTCAACCTCTCTAGCCATGAAAGAAATGCAAATCAAAACAACATTGAGATAGCACCCCAGTTAGAATGGCTATAATCAAGAACTCTAATAACAACAGATGCTGGAGGGGATGTGGACAGAAGGGATCCCTATTACATTGTTGGTGGGAGTATAAACTTGTTCAATCACTTTGGAAAGTAGTATGGAGGATCCTGAAAAGACTCCACATAGAGCTCTCCTATGACCCAGCAATCCCACTTTTAAGCATTTACCCAAATGATCACAAACAAGACCATACTAAAGCTACCAGCACAACTATGTTTATTGCAGCATTATTTACCATAGCTAAAATATGGAACCAACCCAGATGCCCCTCAGTAGATGAATGGATCAAGAAAATGTGGTGTATATACACAATGGAATTCTATGCCTCCATCAGAAAGAATGACATTGCCCCATTTCTTAAGAAAGGGACAGACTTCGAAAAAAAATATATTAAGGGAAGTAATCCAGGCCCAAAGAAAGATAGGTCCCATGGTTTCCCTTATTTGCAATAACTAATGTATGTTTGAGATAAGTAGAAATGGTCAGATAAGTTGATGTTAGGCAAAATGAACCCCAAGATAAGGACTCAATTTTTATTTCTTGCTATTGTTTCTAACATATTTGTAAGATGACATTTTTGTTGTTTTGTATGTCTCTCCCCCATGGTATAACCCCTGGTTTCACTGTATTTGATGTTGGTATACTTTGGGGAGGGGAAGGGAAAGAATTGTTTAAGTAGGGATACAGGTGGACCCATCGCAACAATGGGAAGTACACGACGTTATGTCGAAAAATGAACTTTACAACTTTGGGGGGGGTGGGTAAATGGGAATGGTAAGGGGAAACAATGGAGGAGACAACAAATGCTTGATAAGAAATGAACTCATATGCTTGGTAAGAAATGTACGCATTATCCTGCCCATGTAATTGTAACCCCTCTGTACAGTATCTTCACAAATAAAATAAAATAAAATAAAAAAATTCAGTAAGGAGTCAGTTCAAGGTTAAAAGATTCTTTTATAACTCTCAGATATATTGTGTGACCTTATATAGATGTTGATTAATGAGCTAATTGTAAGAGTCATGTCAAGGCAATTGGGGAAGTCTAAATATGGACAAGTGGGTATTAGTTGTTAAGTATAACTTTGTGCTTATGCTTATGTACTTTTGTAGATATTTATTGAGGTATGTAAAATGAGAAGAGATAGTATCTGGGATTCCTTAATATTTGCTTAAATATTCTTTAAGCAAAATAAAAGAAGGCTTACTTAAAAAAAAGAAATGAACTCAATACTTTGCTCATGTAATTGTAACCCCTCTGTATGGTATTTTCACAATAAAAAAATAAAAAAGACAAGTGTAATGAAATAAATGATCAAGAGATAACCACAAAAGTTTAGCCAGATCATTTTAGATAATGGTGCCCAAATATATATTGTATAATAGATAGCCTCTTCAACAAATAGTGCTGAGAAACTGTATAGCAAAATGTAGAAAAAGGATACTTTATAAACTAGTGCAACCAGTATAGAAATCATTATGAAGATTCATAAAAGAAAAATAATCCTTAAAAACAAACCTATGATTCAGTGATGCCATTCTAGTGCATATACTCAAATGAATATAAATTAGGATACAATAGAGACACTTGCAGACCTATATTTATTCTAGTACTATTCACAATTGCCATGCTATGGAATCAGCCTAGGTGTCTGACAGCTGATGAATAGGTAAAGAAAATATGATAAACACAATGGAGTATTATTCAAGTATAAAAAGAAGGTCATTTGCAGCAAAATTGATTGAACTAGATTTCATCTATGTGGTGTACTATAAAATGGAACATTATCCTTCCTTTAAAAATAAGACCATGGTATGACATAATTACATATGCAGACATATGCATATTATTTGTGTATAATATGTTGTCAGTATATATCATATATATGGTATACATTTTATGCTAAGTGAAATATGCTACATCATGGAATAATGTTCTTTAAATTTAAATTCATGTTTCTGCATTTTATTGTTATTATTAAATAGTTGTTATGACTACAATGCTCTTTGGTTGGGTTACTGATACCCCTTCCTTCATTTTACCCCTCTTATCTCTACCCCCAAGTTATATAGTTCATTTTTACATTGTGTACATTGAATATAATGATTGTATTTGCTTACTCTTTGGAAGAATTTTAAGTATAGTTTGTAAAGTGAAATAGGCCAGGGGTACAGAAGGACAAATCCTGCATGGATATTTAAATATCTGAAATAGTCAAACGTAACAAGAGAATGCACAATAGTAATTTGCTGTTTTGGAAGGAAAGTAACACAGGGAACTCAAGGCATGATGACCTGCAGTTATGAGAACTGAATAAGCTCTAGACAGTTGCTGTATAATAATGTGGGGAGAGCTAACAATACTGTATCATACATTTCCTTTTCAAAATAAGGTTGCATTTTATGTTTTGTGAGGTTTGTTTTTTAAAATAAAAACAAAATGGAAGTTACCAAAGAATTAGAACAAAAATACACTATTCTATCAAATAAATATTTGAACCCTAAAATTCTGGCAAATGTAGAAATAAAGAAAATAGTATTTATTTACTGATGCCAGTACTGGGGCTTAAACTTGGGGCCTCGTTCTCTTGCTTCCCTTTTTCACTCTACAACTTAAGCCACAGCTCCACTTCTGTCTTTTTTGGTGGTTATTGGAGCCTCTTCTATGCTTACTTAGCTGGCTTTGAACCACAATCCTCAGATCTTATGATCCTTAGATCTCAGACTCCTGAGTAGCTAGGATTACAGGCATGAGCCAATGATACCCAGCAGGATATGGTATTTTAAAATTAAAGAATTGGAAATGGGAATGTGGCCTAGTGGTAGATTGCTTGGCTAGCATGCATGAAGCCCTGGATTCAATTCCTCAGTACCACATAAACAGAAAAAGCCAGAAGTGGTGCTGTGGCTCAAGTGGTAGAGTGCTAGCCTTGAGCAAAAGAAGCTTAGGGACAGTGCCAAGGCCCTGAATTCAAGCCCCAGGACTTGTGAAAATAAAGTAAAATGGAAGAAATGGGATTTTATAAATCAATTTAAAATGTAGTTTTGTGTATATTTTATCACATCATTTTAATTTTTAGAAGATGAACATTATCTCTGTGAAAGCAAATGAAAGTATTAAGATGTGATTAGAAGAAAAGGTATAAATGAATTGGAAAGCTGCCAAAGCAGCAAGTATTTGGATTGACAAGATGTAACATTGACCAAATCACAGAGAACTGTGACATTTGTCTCCTTTTTCTTTTCTGAGGATCTTTACTAATTTGTTAATTGCACAAAGATGAGAGAGAGACTTAGAGGCACATCTAAAAGCACAAGCTGAGAGACTGAACAGAGTTTTGATAGTTTTGCAGGTCAGAAGGGACAAAATTTTACCTCAAAATCTTATTAAGTTTGAGAGGCCTTGCTAATCACCTTGAGTTTTAATCCAGGACACTTGAAAATCAGGCTCAAAGGGACACAAATGAACTTGAAATACTCTCCTTCACAGATATTGAAACACAGATGAAAACTAGTTCAATCAAACCCTGGATTAAGGGAACCAGTTTTATTTGCAAATACAAATTTTCAATGTCGATTATTTGATAAACATTTTGCCAGCCTATCAGGAGACAAGATTCAGAAGGGAATAGCATGAGCTTAGTGTGAAACATGCAGCATGGCCAACTATATAGTGTATCGACTGTAGTTTAAGTCACGAACAGAGAGAATATCATTTAAAAAAACAACAATATTTTAACTAGTTGCAGCAACTCACACTTGTATTTCTAGCTACTTGAGAGTCTGGTTGAACTCAGAAATTCAGGCTTTTCTTTTATGAGAAATTAAAAAATTAGTAATTTAATTTCATTATTGTTGATCTGTTAAAGTTGTTTATATCTTTTTGATTCAGTTTTGGTAGTTCATATGTGTCTAAAATATTATTCATTCCTCTAGCTTTACCAGTTTCTTTGAATATGTGTTTTAAAAAGTAGTCTAGAATGATCCTTTGTGTTTCAGTGGGATCTATTGTAGTGTTACCTACTTCATCTCTTGTATTAATATGTACTTTCTCTCACCTTCTTTTATTAGTAATGGGGTTTGGTAAGGATTTGTCAGTGCTTATAAAAAGGAATTTTAGGAGAGGAGACAGAATGAAGAAAAACAGTGGAGAGAAAAATATATCTAATTGAAGATAGAAAGTCAATAAAATGGGGAAAGGGAAACCCTAAGCCCCTTGACAGTTGGGCCCTATGGAGGTCCTATCTCAAAGACAGATTAAAAACATTGAATTGGATAAATCAGGGTAAAGAAACAGGTGATAAATGGATAGGTAACATAAGTATAAAAGCAAATAAGGAGAAAATAAATTGTACAAGAATAATGTCTCTGTGTTTAAGCTCATCCATCTATCATGAAAAAAAATGCTCTAGAAAATTTCCTAAAATTTATATTGAAAAACAAATACCTTGAATATCCAAAGTAATTCTGATCGAAAAGAACGATGATGGAGGCATCACGATACCTGATTTCAAAGTATGCTACAGAACCACAATAACAAGGCAGTGTGGTACTGGCACAAAAGTGTATATATAAAACAATGAAATATAATAGAAGAGCCTGAAATAAGTCCAAGGAAGTAGTGTCATCTGATGCTTTAAAAGGGATGTAAAATATACAATGAAATAAACATAGTGACTTTAACAAATGGTCCTTGGAAAACTTGTATTTACACATAAAAGACTGAAACAAGACCTCTGCCTCTCACCATGTACAAAAGTTGACTTAAAATAGATTAAAGGTTTTAATGTAAGACCTGAAATGTTTGATCTTCTAGTGGGAAACGTAGGGGAAAAGGATTACAGATTTAGGTGTAGGCAGTGAATTTCTGAGGAGAATTTCAATAGCTTTGAAAATTAGAGCAAGACTCGACACAGCCAAACAGTAAAGAGGCACATTACAGAATGAGGAAAATCTTTGTCAGATTCATCCAACAGGGAGTAATATTCAAATTCAAATACAAAGAGTTAAAAAACCATCGAATACCAAAAAAATCCAATTATTGAAAGGACAAATGAACAGTTTTCAGAAATGCTAATTGCAAAGAACTACATCAGGCAAATAGAAAAGAAACCACCCTTGAGATTCTCACTCCAGTCAAAATGGCTACTATCAAGAAAACATTGACAGATGCCAATGATAATGCAATACTCACCCATATAATTCAACTTTACCACTCTGAATATATTAATCCCCTCAATCAAAGTCAGCTTACTATAGAGATACATGTGACTCCAGTTTATTGTAGCACTATTCACAATAGCCAAATTATAGAGCTAACCTAGGTGGCCATCAATAAATGAATGAATAATTAAAATACCGTACATATATACAATACAGTTTTACTCAGCCATAAAAAAATGGAAATCAGGTCATTTGCTGGAGAATGTATGGAACTAGGGATCATCATGGAGAGTGAGATAAGCTATCTCTACAGAGACTAATAACACATATTTTTTTTCATTTGTAGAAACTAGGGGCAAATATCCAAGGTCATGCAAATAAATGGGGACAGCTATAGAGGTGGAATGGGTAAGAAAAGGGAAAGGGAGAAGGGGTAACAAGAAAGACTAATATAGATGATGAATATGATCAAAGTACTTTGTATATATGTATGGAAGTGTCCTAACGAACATCTTACTTTGAACAATTTTATATACAATTGTAAAAATGCATAAGAAAAGTTTATAAGGACATTGAAATTATGTATTTTATATATGTTGAGTAGTACAACTTTGTCATTTACATGGAATTAATCTTTTCATCAATTTCAAAATTTTCTGCATAGAATTTCTGTCCCTAGTTTATTTTCATATCTGCAGGGCCTTTAGTAATAGCTCTTTCTTATTCTTGAAATTGGTAATCTGTCTTCTCTTTATCTTTTTTTTGTATTTCTAGATGCCCTAACATTTCATAGATCTTTTCAAGAATCAGCTTTATTTTTTCTCTGTACTTTTCCTATTTTCAATATTGTTGGTTTCTATTATTTTTGCATTCTTTCTTCTGCTCATTTGAGATTCACTTTGCTCTTTTTTCTAGTTTGCAGGTTACTGATTTTTGAGACTTTCCTTCCTAGTGTTTATAAACATTTGATAAATTCGCCTTTTAGCTCTACTTTAGCTGAGTCCCATTAATTTTTATATGTTGTAATTTTTGCTTTCATTAAGGCAATGTACTTTAAAATTTTCCTTTAAGACTTCCTCTTTGATCCATCAATTATTTTGAGTTGCTTGCTTGGTTCCTCTGTGTTTGGAGATTGTTTCTATTATTTTTCTGTTTTTAATTTCTAGCTTGATTTCATTTTGGCCAAGGAACATAATGTGTGTGATTTTTATTTTCTTAAATGTTTAGCTTTATTTTATGGCCCACGTTATGTTCTGTCTTGATAAATGTTCCATAAACTCTTGGAAAGAGCTTATTCTACTTTTGTTTTTTGGAGTGTTCTATACTGTTGATTGGCTCCTTTTTGTTGATGGTGGTATAAGTTTTCCTACATCCTTTCTGATTTTCTTTCTAATTATTCTTCATAACTTAGAGAGAAAGTTGACATCTTGAATTATATTTGTGGATTTATTTTATTTTCTAGTTATATTGGGTTTTATTTTATATATTTTGTTTGATGCATACACATGAGATTGCTAGGTCTTCTGAGTAAACTGACCGTTTTATGGCTGTAAAACTTTTAACTAAGTTACTGGTAATTTTCCTTGCTGCAAAAATGGTCAAACTTTCTTTATTTTTAAATTGAAATTGAATGGCAAATATTTCTCCATCCTCTTGTTTTTAACATATTTACTTTCAATAGAATATAGTAGGGTCATTTACAAAATAATATTTTTCTCAAGTTCTATCCTTGTGTTTGAACTCAGGGCCTTGAGCTTGCGAGGCAGACACTCTATCATGTGAGCCAAGCCACAGACCTTCATCTTCAGTTATTTTTCCAGTGTTTTGTTTATGTCAAGTCAGGCTTTTATCACATAGAAGAGATGTCAGCTATGTACTATGGCACCCAGCTTTTTATTGGTTGAGAAAGAGCCTCACTTTTCCTACACTGGACTTAACCTGAGATTCTACTTCCCAAGTAGTTGAGATTATAGGAATGAGTCACTGCACTTCATACAATTGTTATCTTATATTTCCCATTTATGTATGATGATCTTACTGGTCCCTTAGTACTTAAGATTACAAATTTTTGTTTTTCACTTTTCTTCACATATATATTCCTTAATTTCCTTTTCCTTATTTTTTGTGTTAATTGAACATTTATTACATTGTGTTTTGGTTTTATCTATATTGTTCAGGGAGTGTATATTTATATGGAATTTTAATTTAGAAAGTTGATCAGGGTATCATACATATATACATTATATATTACCTATACCAGCATTTTATTTAAGTGTTCAGACTTTACCATTCTTGTACAATAAAATCATCTTTTATGTCCTCTACAAATCTATTTCTTTGAAAATATTTTAAGCTCATAATTCCTCTCTTCTCCTGAGACTATTGCAACAGTGTTACTTCTTTCCTCTTTTGGATTCTAATCATTTTTTAATGTGTTTTACATCCATTGTTTAAGGTGGATATCCATTGCTTTTCCTTCAAGTTCATGGCTACTTTGTCCTTTCCATTCTTGTTCAAGCCTATGCAATGACTGTTTTTTATTCCAATCATTGAATTTTTTCAGCCTGAATATTTCCCTTGGGTTTTTCTTTATACTTTTGATTTATTTTCTGAGATGTTTTTTTCCCCATTTTTTTTCAAAACTTTCTTTGGATTTCAGAAATTCTTATAAAAATTTGAAAGTTTTAAAAAGAAAAAAATCCAAACATTTTACCACATAGACACCATAGTTAATTATAATATGGTTAATACAGTTGTAAGTCAATAAGGGGAATGAATCAGATTCAGGACTCAAATGCTGTAATCTTCCATGAAGATTTCAAACCAGATTTTTCACTTTAACCTGCTTCCTGTGTCCTCTCCACTTCTGGCTGCAGGACCCAAAGCCCATAGTCCTGTATAGTGCTTGCCTGGACTGCCAATCCTGTTTTATTTCAAGCATATTTGCAGTTACCTTTTGAAAACAATTAGAATGACAAACTTTTGTGATAAATGTATTGTAGTGTTGAATTAAAATGGAAATAAAGCATTTGTAGACAAAAAATTCTTCAACTGTTCTTTTGGCACAATGACTTTTTCTCTCTGGGACGCCAATGTCATGAACATTATACCTCTTGTGATTATTCCACAAACCTCTAAAATTCAGTGTATTTTTCTAGTACTTTATTTTTTACATTAGATAATTTCTATCATCTCTTTGTTTTCTCATCTTTTCTTCTATTGATTCCCAACCTGTAATTGTATTTTTATGGCTTTTATTGTGAAAATACTGTACAGAAGGGTTACAGTAACATGAACAAGGTAATGAATACATTTCTTATCAAGCGTTGTTGCCTCCTCCTTTGTTTTTCCCCTACCATCCCTTCCTTCTCACCTCCACAACTACACCCCCCCCCGCCACCTAAATTGTAAAGTTCATTTTTCAGCATAGTGTCTTGTACATATCATTGCTACAATGGGTCAACCTGTATCCCTATTTAAACAGTTTTTTTTCCCTTACCCTCCCAAAATTATACCGAATCAAATACAGTGAAAACAAGGGTTATACCGTGGGGCAAGAACATACAAAGCAACACAAAAATTACATGGTACATTATAAATACCTTAGAAACAATAGCAAGACAGAAAAAAAACACTGTGTCCCTATCCTGGGGTTCATTTCACTTAACTTCATCTTACCTGGTCATATGTACATAGCTTTTGAGCTTTCCTACTTGTCCCAGACATATACTAGTTATTGCAAATAAGGGAAACCATGGGACCTATCTTTCTTTGGGCCTGGCTTACTTCCCTTAATATAATTTTTCCAAGTCTTTCCATTTCCTACCAAATGGGGCAATGTCATTCTTTCTGATGGAGGCATAGAATTCATGTATATATATCACATTTTCATGATCCATTCATCTACTGAGGGGCATCTGGGTTGGTTCCATATCTTAGGTATGGTGAATAATGCTGCAATAAACATAGTTGTGCTGGTAGCTTTAGTATGGTCTTGTATGATCATTTGGGTAAATGCCCAAAAGTGGGATTGCTGGGTCATAGGGGAGCTCTATGTGGAGTCTTTTGAGGAACCTCCATACTGCTTTCCAAAGTCCAACCTGTAATTGTTTTTAAAAATTAGACAATGTAGCTGGGTGCTGGTTGCTCATACCTTTAATTCCAACTATTCAGAAGGCTGAGATCTGGAGTATCTTTGTTCAAAGGCAGCAGAGGCAGAAAAGTTTCTGAGACCCCATCTCCAATTAACCAGAAAATAGTTGCACTAGAGATGTAGTTAAATTGGTAGAGAACCGGCCATGAGTGCAAATCTGAAGAATAGTGCAAAGCTCTAAATTCAATCTCTAGTTCTTGGACAGTGTGTGATCTAAAATTTCATTTTTTATAGTTTCTACTGATCTGCTTAACATATCTTTCTATTAACTTCAAAACAGTTCTGTGGTTATCATAATTACTCTAATATACATAAACATTCCTACATCTGGGTCATCTTGAAGTTGACTTCTTTTGCTTTTTCCTTGAAAACTAGTCACATTTTCTTAGTTCTTTGTATGCTGATTAACTTTGGATTTTATTCTGGACATTTTGACTATTCATTATTCATGAAGCTATGAGTCTTGTTCAAATCTTCTGGCTAATGCTGATCTTTGTGGCTTGTTGTTTTAGCAAGAGTCCCACCTGGGTAGGTTCAGATCACAAATTCTCTCTTGGCTTTGTTGTTGATAATTACAATGTCCATCAACTTTTCAAAGACTATTTTATATTCCACTTGTCATGTCCTATCCATATGTCATTTAGCCTTTAGTCTGGAACCTAGGTAATAGTTTTTGTCAGAGCTCATTAGTGAAAAGTTGTGTTTGTATTGCTTCAAGTCTCTGCCTCATAGGCACAGCATACAACTAAGCTAAGGCTCATAACCAAGATAACCACCTAACTGCTTTGAAATTAATAGCAAGATATCCTAAGCACATAAATAGAAAATATAAACCAATTAAAAACAAAAGCCAAAATATGGAAAGAACCTATCAGGTTTCTGAGGTTCTGCCATGTTTCAGCATGGATTAGTATGTGGTCAAGTAATATTTTATTACACAGATATGCCACATTTGTTCATCCATGCATTGTTGTTGGACACATGAGTTGTTTCCCCCGTTTGTGTTTATGAACCATGCTTCTATAAACCATTGTTTAATGCTTTAGGGGTGATACATGCTTTTATTCTATTATTCATATACCTTGGAGAGAAACTGGTGAAAGTTGTATTTTTCCATTTGTCATTTATTTCTTTACAACAGATCAGGACTGTTACCTCAAAGTCTACTGGCACCCAATTCAAATTCTTACTTATTAAATTGCTCTAATATAGCCCAAACCAGCCATTTAGAGACTTCTCTGTTGTCTAACCCATCACCATTGACCCACCATTTCCTGCCCATAGTGAGACAAGCCCTTAAGATACAACAGAAGCCTGACTGCTGCTGCCCTCTAGGACCTGAGATGCCTTGCCTTGGAACTGAGTGAAGAATAGGCTTCTATCCTATTCACTCTCTTGGCATTTATTTTCCCCTTTTCCCCTTCTAGTTAGTGACCATACATGCTAAGAGGTCTCCTGCTATGAGGGATTTTCTCTATCATATTATCTGTCCTAACTGCCACTCAATAAAGTCTATTGGGAAACACTGCCATCTTATGGTCTTCTTTCCTTGAGCTACCTAGTCAAGATTCAACTGGAGAATCCATGGTAGATATACTATGCACTAATAAGTTGGAACCAAGGAAATATGCCAAGTGAAATAGCTCATTACAAAAGGGAACATATTGTGTGAGTCATTAACATAACATTTCTGAAATGAAACTTTTTTTCAAATGGCAGAAGAGATTAGTGAGGAGTGGAGGGATTAGTGATGGAGGAGAACGTATGAATTGCCACATTGGATCAAATAAATGATAATGCTATATTTAATAATTTGATTAATTTCCTGACTGGTTTCCAAAACAATAGGACTATTTTTACAGTCAGACTATTTTTACAGTATACGGGGTCTCTGATTTCTCTACATCCTCACCAACAATTTTTGTTGCCTAAATTTTTGGTTGTAGTCATCCTTACAAGTGGTGGGTCATTGTGATTTTGATTTGCATTTCTATGATAACTAATTATATTCAGCACATTTTCATCTACCTATTGGCCATCTGTATCTCCTTTGGAGAGAAATGTCTGATCAGATATTTTGCCTAATTTTCTGTTGTTCTGTATGTAATTATTATTAACTTAAAAGTTTTCATTATATCCTCAGCACCACATAAGCAAAAAGAAAAAAGCTGGAAGTGGCACTGTGGCTCAAGTGGTAGAGCGCTAGCCTTGAGCT
>NW_012267358.1:677149-681968 GCF_000151885.1 Dipodomys ordii | reverse complement strand
ACAATCATCATTATTTTTGCTTCCCAAGTAGTTAGGATTCCAATTGTAAACCCCTGTATTTAAGTAAGAAATAAAATCTTTGCCAAGATATGGAACCAACCCAGATGCCCTTCAGTAGGTGAATGGATCAAGAAAATGTGGTATATATACATAATGGAATTCTATGCCTCCATCAGAAGTAATGACATTGCCCCATTTGTTAGGAAATGGAAAGACTTGGAGAAAATTATATTAAGTGAAGAAAGTCAGACCAAAAGAAACATAGGTCCCTTGGTTTCCCTTATCTGCAATAGCTGGTATATGTCTAGGACAAGCAGAAGAGGTCAAAAGCTATATACAGATGACCATATAAGCTGATGCTAAGCGAAATGAACTCCAAGATAGGGACACAAGATATTTTATCTTTCTTGCTGTTTTTTAAAATGTACTTGTAATGTACTATGTGATTTTTTTTGTTTCTTTGTATGTTCTTCCCCCATGGTATAACCTCTGTTGTCACTATATTTGATTCTGGTGTCCTGCATCTTGTATATACATTTTTAAAATTTGGGGAAGGGAAGGGAAATAACAAAATGCTTAAATAAGGATACAGGCTGACCCATTGTAACAATGAGATGTACAAGACAGTATAAGACAGTATGTCGAAAACGAACTTTACAACTTCGGCCGGGGGCGGGGCGAAGGGAGGAGTTGGGGAGGTGGAGAAGAAAGGGATGGTAGGGGAAAAGCAAAGGAGAGGGTAAGAATGCTTGATAGGAAATGGACTGATTACCTTGCTCATGTAACTGTAACCCCTCTGTATAGTATCTTTACAATAAAAAAATATATATTTAAAAATGCTCCAAATAGCTGGGTGCCAGTGGCTCATGCCTGTAATCCTAGCTACTCAGGCTGAGATCTGAGGATCATGTTTCAAAGCTAGCCCTGGCAGGAAAGTCTGTGAGACACTTATCTCCAATTATCCACCAGGAAACCAGAAGTACCAGTGTGGATCAAGTGGTAGAGAGCTTTCCTTGAGCTGAAGAGCTGAGTGACAGTGCTCAGGCCAGAGTTAAAGCCCAATGATGGACAAAAAAGTGTTCCAAATACCTTCACATCATAAGACTATCACTTTGGTATTAATATTTTAACACACCAATATTGAGGGGGCTGCAAACATTCACTCTACAGCAGCATATTTACTGGCAGCAAATTCAGTTTTTGTTTATATTGAGAGCCTTTTGATCTTTGGTTTTATTAATATATATTAACTCGACAAAGGAATGGATTTCATTATGCCATTTTATGTAGCTAAATCTAGGTACTTTAGTATACACGTTTATCTCCCCTGACTAATAGTTCTTCTTCTACTTTCATGTCCTATTTTAAAGATTCCATATTCCTCATTAAAAAATAATTTGGATATAAGATTATTGGTACTGTTTTCCCTTAAACCTTTTAATTATATTTTCCCACGATCTTCTAAACTTCCTTGTTTCTGCTGAAGCATTAGCTGTTAATCTTATTGTAGTTTCATTTTTCTTTTGTCACTTTTAGAATTTGATCATGCTTTTTAAAAATATTTTTAACATTTTTATTTATTTGTTAGTTTTGATTTTTCTTATTTAAAGTTATATGACTCACTTGATAAATGTGAGATGGTTTCAGTTATTATTTTCCAAATATATTTATTTCCTGTTTTTCTGGTACTCTTATTGCATGCGTTGCTGTCCTTAATAGTGTCCTACATTTCTACATTCTACAAAGCTTTTATTTTTCTTCATGTTCTCCTTCTTTTCAAAAATCTCTAGACATATATCTTCGATTTTGATAATTCTTTGTTTTTTTTTTATTGTGAAAATACCATACAGAGGGTTACAATTACATGGGCCTGAGACAAGCAGAAACGGTCAGATAAGTTGACGTTAGGTGAAATGAACCCCAAGATAAGGATGCAAATGTTTTTTCTTTCTTGTGATTGTTTCTAACATATTTATAAGATGATTTCCTTGCTGCTTTGTATGTCCCTCCCCCATGGTATAACCCCTGTTTTCACTGTATTTGATGTTGGTATACTTTGTGGATGGGAAGGGAAAAAATTGTTTAAATAGGGATACAGGTGGACCCATTGCAACAATGAGATGTACAAGACGTTATGTTGATAATTCTTTGTTTTGCCATTCCAAATTTACTATTGAAGGTTGAAAGTGTTGCTCAGTGGCAGAGTACTTGCCTAGCAGTGGATTTGATCTCCAGCACTCTAATGGAACAAAACAAAGCAACCTCCCTACTTTTGATTGTTACTTCTTCTTGATGGTATTGCAGTTTAGTTACAGTACTTTTCTAGTCATTCCCTTCCTTAATCAATTTTTTCTATGAACATATATGCAACATATTTATTACTATTTTGAGATTATGTTTTCTTAAGTCTGACATTTGTTCACACTTACAGGCCATTTCCATCTGCTGTTCCCAGTGTGTGGATTATACTTTCTTGTTCTTAGGATGGGGTACCACACCTTTTAGATAATTGTGGAAGCAACTCTGGTACTGGTTTCCCCACATCTGGGCTTGTTATTATTATTTGTTTATTTGTTTACTGACCCACTGAATGATTTTAGGGATAACTACTTCCTCTCATTCCTCTACAGGGAATTAATTCTTTGGTATTGATCTTTGGGAAGTACTGCTTTGGGTATAACACAATCACTTGGGGAAGAGAACATTAATCAGGCCTCTTTTCCACTCTTCTCTGAGCACACCAGCTGTTAAGCTTCCTTAGTTTCTCCTGTACTGTTCTATTGTTTGCAGTCATGTCAGGGGCTTAAAAATTCTACAAATCAGTACAATCAAATAGTGACTTCTTTTATGGAATGGTCTTTGTCAGTGTTTCTTTCACATTTTTTTCTGATCTCAGTAACACTCCTCCCTCCCCAATTCTGTTTTATAAATTAGCAAGAATATAGTTTATTTTATCTTTTCAGTAGATCTATAAATATACTCTCTATTCCATTCACTACAAAGTCCACTGGTTTTGAATATATTCTTAGATTTAAAGTTCTCCATACTCTTGAAAATGAAGCAAGATCCTTTGGGAGGAGATTAAGAGCTATCAGGTTTTTGATGTTGTTGTTGTTGTTTTTGTCAGTTGTGGGGCTTGGACTTTTGGCCTCCGCACTGGCCCTGAGCTCTTCAGCTCAAGGCGAGCGCTCTACCACTTGAGCTGCAGCAGCTCTTCTGGTTTTCTGGTGGTTAATTTGAGATAAGAGTCTCACTGACTTTCTTGCCAGGGATGGCTTTGAATCGAATTCCTCAGATCTCAGCCTCTTGAGTAGCTAGGATTAAAAGCGTGAGCCACCAGCGCCAGGGGAGCTATCAGTTTTATAATCTACTTTTATTAGTTACACAGGTAACTACTCTAATCCAGGTCTCTGCACATGTTGCAATAGTACCTCTATTCTAGGAGCTGGGTATTCAGTATTGGGGTCGATGGAAGGCAGTTACCTGACATCTTCTTGGCTTGTTGCTGCTGGCATGGAAACACCAGCCCACAAGCTGAAGAAGAGGTGTTAGTTTTTCCATATACTTAGCACATCATGCCCAAGGTCGAATCTTCATTTCACACATGGAAGTTAGGAAGAAGAAAATAATCTTCAGCTCCAAGTTGAACTTTGACTTAGTCTAAGCTACAAACATGTTGGGGACTGGGTAAGAAATGCTGAAAGCATGATCCTCTTGGGAAGAAAGTACTCTTACTGGAAGTTAACAGGAGAGGAAGTTCTATGTTCTTGGCTATAGTTTACAGTTGAGTAGTCACCCTGGTAAACTGGAGGCAGGATTGGGGAGAACAGTATTACTTTGAATAACTACAGAAACTTGCTTCTCTTACTAATTTTTATAGTTGTTTTTTCTTAAGTGAGTATTTTCATTTGTAGTTTTATCCAGAATCTTTAGAAAATTTAATATTCTTAATTTTTCTTATTTTTTTTGTTTCTGTGAACATATATGCAATATATTTATAACAACTTTGAGATTCTGTTTCCTTAAGTCTGACATTTGATCACAGTCACAGGTCATTTCCACCTGCTGTTCCCAGTGTGTGAGTTATACCTTCTTGTTCTTAGGGTGGGGTACTACACATTTTAGATAATTATGGAAGCAACTCTGATACTGGTTTCCCCACAGGTGATGTATGGAGGGGTTACAATTACATAAGTCAGGTAATGAGTACATTTCTTTTTGAACAATGTCCCTTCTTCCCTCATTTTCTCTTAGGTTTTCCCTCCCAACCACAGTCCCCCACAAAATGTATGGTTCATTTTCAACATAGTATCAAGTGAGTATCACTCATGAATTTATTCACCCTTTGTCCCACCATTTCTTTGCTCTCCCCTTACCTTCTGCAAAACAGATAAACTTATATAGAAGACAAAGGTACAGAAATCAAAACAATGGCAAAGGAGAAAAGAAACAAAAACAAGGAAAATAACAAAAAACACTCTTGTTTCCATTTCTTGGAGTTCATTTTGATAAACATCATTAAGTAGTTCAGTGGAGCTCCTCACACTGACATGCCACAAATTAATCTTTTTGTTGTGTCAGACCTGCAACATGAACTCAGGGCTTGGGCACTGTCACTGAGCTTTTCTACAACCTGAGCCACAACTCCACTTCTAACTTTTTGGTGGTAAATTGGGTATAAGAATTTGACTGAATTCCCTGCTAATTTTTAACTGTGATTCTCAGATCTCAGCCTCTTGAATAGATAGGATTACAGGCATTGGCCACTGGTACCTGGTGTGTGTGTGTGTGTGTGTGTGTGTGTGTGTGTGTGTGTGTG
>NW_012267358.1:670836-677099 GCF_000151885.1 Dipodomys ordii | reverse complement strand
GTGTGTGTATGTGTGTGCATGACAGAGAGAGAGGGGGGAGGGAGGGAGGGAAAGAGGGAGGGAGGGAGGAAGAGAGAGGGAAAGGGAGAGGGAGAGGGAGAGGGAGAGGGAGAGGGAGAGACTGTGCTGGTATTTTGGTTTGAACTCAGGGCATAAGCAATTTTCTGTTCAAGGCTGGAACTCTACAGCATGATCCACAGCTCCACTTCTGACTTTTTCCTGGCTAATTGGAATAATCTCAGGAAGTTTTCTGCACAGGTAGGCTTTGAACCACAGTTCTCAGATTGAATCATAATCCTCCGGAGTAGCTAGGATTACAGGCATGAGCCACTGTTGCCTGTGTGAGTGGTATTTTGGTAAATATGCAAAAGTTAAGAATTCTTTTAGAGGAAAGCTAAAAGTGTCTACACACAGAAATTGATATGAAAGTATAAAATAGATTTGTTTTTAAAGTTGTATATATGCATATATAAATACATATATGTATATACACATAAATATGTATATGCATGCATTTATGTAATTCGTATATAGGAGAGTGTATGTATGGTCCAACAAAATTTTATGAATCATTGACTTCTTTCATGAGAAGGAACAAACTCGCAGCTAATGAGATTGTGAAGGAGGAGGAGGAGGAAAGAGATATTCTTGTGTGTCAAACCCATACTACAAAGAAAGTAGTATCAATTTTCCATAGTTGTATAGTATACATGATGTACTGTGAAGTTAAAAAAGTTACAAACTCATATTTTTCTATGATTCCATCTTTTCAAAATACTCAAGTGTAATATGTAATCATAAGTAAATGTGCAAGACAAAATGTTCAGAAATATAGTTATCTGCAGGAGGTAAAATTGTATTTGATGATGTTTCTTTTGTTGTTTTCACTTTCTCATTGTTTATACAGTGGACTTCTAGTATGTGTTGAAGTGTTTTTGAAGCCAGTCCTGGGGTTTGACCTCAGAACCTGAGTGCTTGTCCTGTAGACTTTTGGCTCAAGGCTGGTGCTCTACCACTTGAGCCTCAGCCCCATTTTCAGTTTTTTGTTGGCTAATTATAGTTAAGAATCTCATAAACTTCCTTGTCTAGGCTGGATTCAAACAATGTTCCTCAGATCACACCTTTCTGAGTAGCTAGGATTACAGGACTGAGCCATTGGGACCCAGCTAATGCTTGTGATAGGTTTTTTTTTAATAAAAAATATGCCTAAATCTGCACATGGATATAATGGGAATCCACAGGCGACTTAGAAATAGATATAGGTTGATAAGTTGTACTTAATTTACTTCTTCCTGCTCTAATGTGGAAACTAATGAGAGACTTGGCTAAAATTTGAGTTTTGTACTTCTGACATTTCACCCACTAATCTTTCTTCCTACATTAAATTGAACAATTATGTGTAAACCTAGTTAGAAAGGGCCAGCAGCAACTTATCACATCTATACACACTAATTACAAGGATCAGGCTAGATATTTGTTACATTGCACAATCCATTAGGAACGAATTTGCTCAACATAGCCCTGCACTGGAAAGATGCAAAGTATCTCATACTCCTGAGAGCCACGAAGATTTCCATGATCACCCAAAGTCCATAAGGCAAGGAGGAAGCTCATTCAGACCTGAACCCAGGTAGAATACCCTCTTACAGAATTTAGCTACAAACAGTAATGAGGACTTGTAACTTCTGTCTCAGGTAATAAACTTGCCAAGACTATTTTATATATAAATCCAAGTTTATGAAAATCCCCCGTGGGCGTCTGAGTTGAGTGCATTATCTCTCACTCACCTGTTACACCTTGTTCAATCATTTAAGGTGATATAAGACAAAACAAACTGCTCCCTTTCTGTGCACACTGGATAGGTCCTAGGTTCTGTCAGCCTCCATGTAGGTAGACCAAAGTAATTTTTTTTCCTTTTTTTATTATGAAAATACCATGCAGAGGAGTTACAATTACATGGGCAAGATAATGAGTACATTTCTTATCAAGTGTTGTTGCCTCCTCCTTTGTTTCAACTTCTTATTCCTTTCCATCTCTCCAAACCCCTCCAGCCCCCCACCCCTGCCAAAGTTGTAAAGTTTGTTTTTCGACATAACGACTTGTACATCTCCTTGTTGCAATGAGTCTACCTGTATTCCTATTTAAACGATTTGTTTTTTCCCTTCCCCTCCACAAATTATACCAACATCAAATATAGTGAAAGCAAGGGTTATACCGTGGGGGAGGGACACACAAAGCAACAAAGAAATATGTTAGAAACAATCACATGAAAGAAAAAAAATTGACTACTTATCTTGGGGTTCATTTCACATAACATCACTTTATCTGACCATTTCTGCTTGACTCATACATATACTAGATATTGCAAATAAGGGAAACCATGGGGGTCTATGTTTCTTTGGTCCTGGCTTACTTCACTTAATATAATTTTTTCCAAGTCTTTCCATTTCCTAACAAATGGGGCAATGTCATTCTTTCTGATGGAGGCATAGAATTCTATTGTATAGATATACCACATTTTCTTGATCCATTCATCTACTGAGGGGTATCTGGGTTGGTTCCATATCTTAGCTATGGTAAATAATGCTGCAATAAACATAGTTGTGCTGGTAGCTTTAGTGTGGTCTTGTTTGTGATCATTTGGGTAAATGCCCAAAAGTAGGATTGCTGGGTCATAGGGGAGCTCTATGTGGAGTCTTTTGAGGAACCTCCATACTACTTTCCAAAGTGGTTGAACAAGTTTACACTCCCACTAACAATGCAGTAGGGTTCCCTTCTTTCCACATCCCCTCCAGCATCTGTTGTTATTAGAGTTCTTGTATAGCTATTCTGACTGGGGTGAGGTGGTATCTCAATGTTGTTTTGATTTGCATTTCTTTTAGGCTAGGGAGGTTGAGCATTTCTTCATGTGTCTATTGGCCATCTTTCTTTCCTTTTCAGAGAAGTTTCTCTTATGTATGAGCCACCAGTGACTTCTGGTTAACTGCTTCCTTCATTTTAATCAAAATCTATAAGGATCAGCCTTTCCATCCTCCAACATGAAGGGAGCAGTGATAAAAATGGACAGTTAATCAGAAGTCACTGGTGGCTCATACATGTAATCCATGCTACTCAGGAGGCTTAGTTCTGTGGATCTTTTACTCATCCAGGCAGAAGCCTATGAAGATTTTATTTCTAATTAACCAGCAAATAGTCAGAAGTGGAGCTGTGGCTCAAGTGGTAAAATACCAGCCCTGAGTAAAAAAAACCTAAGCAAGAGTGTGAGGCCTTGAGTTCAAGCCCTGGTACCAGAAGCACACACACACACACACACACACACACACACACACACACACACACACACACACACACACACACAGAATCAACCAGAATAAAAAAAACTTAGCTTCAAAGGTATTTAGCATGGCGTTGTGTTAGAGTATGGACTGCACCAGCTCTTTGGGAGCCCTCAAATGAACTTGAATCTCTTTTCTAAATATCAGTACTTGATATTAACACTTCACACGGGTCCTGTTCTGAGCATCCCCACATTCTTCTGGAGAATTTTACCAAGTGGATTTCAATGGCCCACTCTCCTATTTGCTTCTGTCTTCTTTTTGGTTTCTGTTTTAAATACATATTTCCTGACTTTTTTCAAGAATCTCACACTAGAAATGCTGCCATGTTCTTGTGCTGTAGGCTCATTTCAACATTGTCAGGCCTCTGTGCCCCAAACCAGTGCTTTGTGGTTTGCAGTCTACAAACTGCAAATGAAAAGCAGATTTCCGCTGCATACTTACATATCCTAGGCTTTTCGTGCCTCCAGCAGTTCAGACAGAAAGCACTTAATGGAGAGCACTGGAGGGTGGGGCTGACTGCCAGTCACTGAAAGCTTCAACTACTGGAGACCAGATGGGCCCTAAGGCCACCAGATCCTTGGCCTTGGAAAAAGAGTCTTGTCAGAAGGCTGGTCTTACTGTGGGTGTAAGCTAAGCTGAATCACAGGCCTATGAGAGAGCAGAAAGGGTATTAGAGTAGGAATGACATAGTTGTGCAATGGGGACTTGCACAAGTCATAACTCCTCTTTAGATCACAGTGTTGCTCCTTTTGAAAATAGGGATAATATCTCTGATCCACTTATTTCATGGGGCAGGATTAAAATAAGCCATTGGCATGTGCACTTTATAAGCAATTGTGCTCTGGTTACACATGTGCTCTTATAATTGCAGTGGGATAAATCTACATACCCACATCTACAGCTTTGAACTGGTAGAGTATAACATCTGGGCCTGAAGATTCATGGGTAACCCATTGAAGGCAATTTTGTAAGTGATGCTAAACTTCAGAATCTGGAATAACAAACAAGTCAATTTGGGCAAGAAGGCAAAAATATCTCAGACGGCAGAGCGCTCATTCTAAGGAATTAGAAAAAAAATATGGACCTATCCTTAGAACTGTGGGCTACTCATCTGGGCATTAGTTTGGAGGATTTACTAAGAACAGTGATTTGTCTTTTAGGAGCTTCTTTGACATAGAATAGACTCAGATGTGAAGATTTTTTTCAAAAGGGAGCTATAGAACTGTCATTTTCCTAAGAGGAGTCAGTTTCAAGGTTAGCTTTGAGAATTTAGGTCATGTTTTCTAGGTTAAGGAGAGGTTAGGCAGATCTTTTTTGCTGTTACCCTGAGACCTTGCAAACAGAATTGGAAATCAATACTGATAGTGTTTTATGGAGCTGGAATGAATAAAAGAAAACTATGAATTTAGTTCATAGAGCTTTGAGGAAATAAGAGACACTTATGGCATAGGTCCTAGTCCCATGAAGATAAGCTAGACATAAGAATGGAATGCTTCTGGTCCTAGAAACTGGACCATGATGGTGACCATTCTTTCCTCTTGCTACCTATCTCTGCTTTATTGTTCCAACATCACAGATCTCTGACTTAACCTGTGCCCTACATTCCACAGATGACTTGTTTCCAAAATGTTCCTGTGAAATAATGTGCAGGTATTCCAAAGTAGTCAGCAAAGCTAGTCCCATTGTTCTTGGTGAGTTAAGATTCAGTTACCTCCCACAGTTTTTTGTTTTTTCCTGCTTCAGTCACTGTCTGCAGGCTTTACTGCTGTACTTCAATCCTTTTGTTTTTGTCTTTTTGCCTCAAGAGATTTTTTTTTTAATTTACAAAAAGTAAAAGGTAAGCCCTGCAAAAGATAGTATCTGGTCCAAGGACAATTAGACACTGTGTGTCAAGGCTGGGAGGGGATTGTGACTTTCTGAGTTCCAGTCCTGAGGCTCTTCATCCCATCTTGTTGCTTCTAGCAGGCTGAGCACATCTGTCTCCCAATGACCACATGTTTAGTTGATTAAATCAGTTACATATGAGGAGTGAATTTTCAATAAATGGCCAGTGATTTTTAGGTTGAACATAGTTTTCATCAATTGTTCAAGTCAGAAACCTGGATAGCATTTCTGATTCTTCCTTACCCCTTGCCAAATGCATTCCTAAGAGTTACTCAGTTGTACTTACTCTCTGCCCTTAGTAGCTCTGATCATATCAATCTCAACATTCAGGATGCTGCCATTTAAGCTTCTGCTTTAGTTATTGATCCCCTTTTCAATCTTTCTGCTCAGTCTCAGATAACACTTCTCATGTACTAATTGCCTGTTGATATATGGTACACTATGTAGGAAATGGTTAAGTGACTTATCTAGGCTTCTGGGAAGAGACTACCATGATGGGATCTCATTATGATACAAGACTGTATACCATTAGAATGTAGGGTGGTGTTTGCAAGTGGCAGTAGATGGGCTTCATATTTGTTCACTTGGACTGGCTCATTTGGAGAAAAACCTTGAGAACATTCTTGGATTTGATTTTCAGCTTATTTAAAATACTAATTTGTGGACATCTCCACATTCACCCTGTCTTGGCTAACCTTCTTTTTTTATTTTATTATTATTATTCATTGTGAAAAACGATTGTTTTTCCCCTTCCCCTCCACAAATTATACCGACATCAAATACAGTGAAAGCAAGGGTTATACTGTGGGGGAGGGACATACAAAGCAACAAAGAAATAATCTTATAAATGTGTTAGAAACAATCGCATGAAAGAAAAAAAAAACATTTGAATACATATCTTAGGGTTCATTTCCCTAAAATCACCTTATCCGAACTTTTCTGCTTCACTCAGACATATACTTGTTATTGAAAATAAGGGAAACCATGGGACCTATGTTTCTTTGGGCCTGGCTTACTTCACTTAATATAATTTTTTCCAAG
>NW_012267358.1:658096-670184 GCF_000151885.1 Dipodomys ordii | reverse complement strand
GGGTTTCTCCTATTCCATCCTGTAATGTTTTCAGAGTGTCTGCTTTGACTTCGAGGTCTTTGATCCATTTGGAGTTGATTCTGGTGCAGGGTCTATAACCAATTTTGCCGGCCCCATTTACTGAAGAGGCTGTCTTTCTTCCATTCTGTTTTTTAACTTCCTTATTGAAGATTAGATGGCTGTAGGTCTTTAGGTTCATTTCTTGGTTTTCAATTCTATTTCATTGGTCCTGTGGTCTGTTCTTGTGCAGTACCAAGCTGTTTTGATTACTATGGCTTTATAGTAGAGTTTGAAATTTGGTATTGATATATCTCCAACACTGTTCTTTCTGTTGAGGATCGTTTTTGCTATTCGGGGTCTTTTATTGTTCCATATGAATTTTTGGATTGCCTCTTCTATTTCCTTGAAGAATGAGGTTGGAATTTTGATAGGTATCACATTGAATTTGTAGATAGCCTTGGGAAGTATTGCCATTTTCACGATGTTGATCTTTCCAATCCAGGAGCATGGGAGTTTTTGCCACTTTCTAAGTTCTGTTATGATTTCTTTTTTCAAGTTTTGAAAGTTTTCATCATAGAGGTCCTTCACTTCTTTGGTTAAGTTAATTCCTAGGAATTAATGAATGGAGTTGCTTTCCTAATTTCAGCCACACTTTTCTCATTGTTGGCATACAGAAAAGCCATTGATTTTTCAGGGTTATTTTATACCCTGCTACTTTGCCAAAGTTTTGAATCAGCTTGAGTAATTTGGGAGTTGAGTCTGTGGGATCCTTTAAATATAAGATTATGTCATCTGCAAATAGGGAGAGTTTTATTTCTTCTTTCCTTATTTGGATCCCCTTTATGTTTGCATCTTGTCTTATTGCTGTAGCTAGGCATTCTAATATTAGATTGAAGAGAAGTGGAAAGAGTGGACATCCTTGTCTCATTCCTGAGTTAAGAGGAAATGGCTTTAGTTTTTCACCATTAAGTATAATGCTGGCTGTAAGTTTGTCATATACAGCCTTTATTGTATTGAGGAATGTTCCATGGATTCCTAATTTTTCCAGAACCTTCATCATAGAGGAGTGTTGGATCTTGTCAAATGCTTTTTCTGCATTTATTGAGATAACCATGTGGTTCTTATCCTTGCTCTTGTTGATGTGATGAATTATATTAATTGATTTCCATATATTGAACCAGCTTTGCATCCCTGAAATGAATCCTGTTTGATCGTGGTGTATGATTTTTTGGATGAATTGTTGAAGTCGATTGGCCAAAATTTTGTTGAGAAGTTTTGCATCAATGTTCATCAAGGAAATGGGTCTATAGTTTTCTTTCTTTGATGAGTCCCTGCCTGGTTTTGGGATGAGGGTTATGATGGCTTCATAGAATGAGTTTGGTAGTGAACTTTCCTTTCAATTTCATTGAAGAGTTGGAGGACTATTGGTGTGAGCTCTGCTTTGAAGGCCTTGTAGAATTCCACTGTAAAACCATCTAGTCCTGGGCTTTTCTTAGATGGGAGGTCTCTTATTGTTGTTTCTGTTTCAATGCTTGATATGGGCCTATTAAGATGGTTTAACTCATCTTGGTTTAGTTTTGGCATGTCAATATTTGCTAGGAAAAGGTCCATTTCTGCCAAGTTCTCAAACTTATTAGTATGAAGGTTTGAGAAGTATTACCTTATAATGTTCTGAATCTTGGTTGTTTCTGTGGTGATGTTTCCATTCTCATCTCTGAGTTCCTTTATTTGGGTGTGTTCTCCTCTTTTTCTGATAAGATTTGCTAAGGGTCTGTCAATTTTGTTAATTTTTTTCGAAGAACAAACTCTTTGTTTCGTTGATTCTTTCTATAGTTTTTTGGATTCTAATTCATTTAATTCTGATTTAATTTTAATTATGGCTTTCTGTCTACTGAATTGTGGTTTATCTTGCTGCTCTTTTTCAAGGTGGTTCAGATGTCTCATTAAATTGTTGATTACAGATATTTCCAATTTGTTGATGTAGGAACTCAGAGCTATAAACTTGCCTCTGAGTACTGCCTTTGCTGTGTCCCAGAGGTGCTGGCAATTTGTGTGTTCATTTTTGTTGAATATCATGAACATTTGAACTTCATTTCTAATCTCTTCTATGACCCACTGGTGATTCAACAGTGTGTTGCTCAGCCTCCATGTGTTACAGGACTTTTCTTTGGTGGCTTTTGGTGTTGAATTCTAGTTTTATTCCCTTGTGGTCTGAGAGAATGCAAGGTATAACATCAATGTTTCTGAATTTGGACAAGTTTGCTTTGTGACGTGAATTTGGACAAGTTTGCTTTGTGATGTAAAATGTGCTTTATTTTATAGAATGTTCCATGTTCTTCTGAGAAGAATGTGCATTCTGATGCTGCTGTGTGAAATATTCGGTAGATGTCTGTTAAATCTAGTTGATCTATGCAATTGTTTAGATCTGTGGTTTCTCTGTTGAATTTTTGCCGAGTTGATCTATCTAGTGGGGAAAGTGGTGTGTTAAAGTCCCCAACAATTAATGTCTTTGGATCTGTGTGGGATTTGAGGGAAAGTAGTGTTTTTTGAATGAATTTGGGTGCTCCCTTGTTTGGCGAATAGATACTTAGAATTTTAATATCCTCCTGAAGGACAGATCCCTAAATTAGTATGTAGCGACCTTCTTTATCTCTTCTCATGAATTTTAATTTGAAGTCTATTTTATCTGATATTAGGATTGCAAGTCCCACCTGTTTATAGGGGCCATTTGCTTGGTAGATTTTGTTCCAGCCTTTCACTTTCAAAATGTGTTTGTTTTTATGGGCAAGATGTGACTCCTGAAGGCAGCAGATAGAAGGATCTTGCTTCTTAATCCAACAAGACAGTCTATGTCACTTAATTGGAGAGTTAAGTCCGTTAATGTTGAGAGATAGGACTGAGAGGTATTTGAGGGTTCCTGCCATTTTATCCACCTTCTTGGGGGCTGTGACAACTGGGTTCTTCCTGTGGTTCTTGGATTCTCAGTTTGGATGGCGTTTCTTGGCCTTTATTGTGGTTTTGTTGGTTTTCTATGTGTAGGACATCTTTAAGAATCTTTTGTAGGAAAAAAAAAGAATCTTTTGTAGGGCTGGTTTGGTGAAGATATATTGTTTCAATTTTTCTTTGCTATGGAAGGTTTTTATTTGACCTTCGGTTATGAAGGAGAGTTTAGCTGGGTACAGTATTCTTGGTTGATAGTTGTTTGTCTTTAGGGCATGGCAGACATCATTCCAGGCTCTTCTTGCTTTGATTGTCTCTGCTGAGAAATCTGAGGTGATTCTAATTGGTTTCCCTTTATAGGTGATTGGTTTTTCTCCTTGACAGCTTTAATCCTTTCCTTGGTCTGCATTGATCTTGTGCCTAATATAATGTGACGGTGGGATGTCCTGTTCTGGTGTGGTCTATTTGGGATTCTAAAAGCTTCTGGTATCTGAATAGGCCTATCTTTTTGCATGTTTGGGAAGTTCTCTGCTAGGATCATGTTAAATTTCCTAGACCATTAACTTCTGTCTCTAGGTGCTCCTCTACACCCATTATCCTCAGATTAGGCCTTCTGATGGTGTCTTCCAAGTGTTGGATAGATCTATCATATTTCTTGGATTTGTCTTGGATGGTTGTATGTTCTTTCTCTATAATATCTAGGCTGTCTTCAATCCCTGAGATTCGATCTTCTCCATGGTCTAACCTACTGTCAAGACTTTCTACTTTGTCTTTTATTTCTTTTCCTTCTAGTTGGTAGGCTTTGATGGCTTCCAATTCTTTGTTGGAGCTTTGTTTTAGATCTTGTATGAACTTCTTTACTTACTTAATTTGGTGTTCAGTGTTTATTCTCAAGTCACTAGTTGATTGGTTATGGTTTCCTTGGACTCCCATTCCTTCTGTTGAGTTCCATTCAGCATTCCCTTTGTGGTCTCCCTGACTTCTTTCAGCTCTCTGTTAATGGATTCCATGAATGCCTTTAGTGATCTTTGTGTATTCTTATCCTGCTCTCTTGATTCCTGTATTACTTTTTGATTAGCTTCCTCATGTTCACACAATTCCTGTAGTTCTCTTTGAGTGTTCTCAGCATGCTCACGGCATTCCTGACTTGCTCTTTGACTGATCTCTGCCTGTTCCTGCCATTCCTTTATTTCTCTTTGAGTGTTCTCAAGCTGCTCATGCGAATCCTGTATCAGTATTTGAATAGCTTCCTCACGCTCAAGATATTACTGTATTAACCTTTGGTTTGCCTCTTCTCTGTCCCTATCACGCTCATACAGAGTCCTTTGCAGGTTTTCAGTCTTTTCATTTACCATGTTTACAAGCAGTGCTTGTAGAGCTATTTGGGAACTCTCCTCTGGATTATTCATTATCTGTTCTGACTCCTGATTATCATGAGTGGGAGTTGAGATACTCTGACTTGCCATTTTTCTTGTGTTTTTTCTGGCTTGTTCTGCCCATTTGGGATGAAAGTAACACCAGTTTTATGCTAGAACACTATCTTAAGGCAAGCATCAACCAAAGTCTGTAGTTGCACAGTCAAAAGTCTGCAGATACAATCTAGTTCAACAGATATATCTATTCACCATCAAACAACTATGTATTAATGGGCTACCAACGGCAAAGAAGAATTTGGCAAACCAGAAATTATTAGATTTAGGGAGAGATGTAGGTAAAAATAGGAATAGAGGGATGTGGAAAGGCAGAGGGAGAGTTAACTTAACTAAGTCCTAATCTCAAAGCGGGAAATAGGTTGGATAGAATGAACGTAGAGAGAGAGAAAAAAAAGAACAAAGAGAAAGAAAAAAAGACAAGAAAATATAGAAAAGTAAAAATTAAATATGAAAATGTGCAACACTTAAAAATTATGCAAATTTAAATGTACTCATTATCTTACCCATGTAATTGTAACCCCTCTGTACAGATAATAATTTTCACAATAAAGAAAGAGAAACTGGAAAAAATTATGCAAATTTAACAACGAAATATTCAGAGAAGAGCATGAATAGAATGAGAGAAGTGGAGGGATAGAAAGGAGTCATGAAAAACTTAAAAATAAAAATGCTTAAAATATTATATACATATAAAGAGGTAGGACTGCTATTAAGGAATTTAAGTCTAAGAGGTTTTGAGTTGAGTAATAAATTTCTCGATTAAGTGTGTACACAGTGAGGGATAAGGTCTAATAATCGTTTACTGGTATATCTGAGGATGAGCAGAACAGCAATTAAAGTCACGCAAAGAAGAACGAAAGAGAAGAAAAGGTGAAAAGAATGAGAAAGAAAAAAAGGATCAAAATTTCAGTAGAGCTAAAGAAAAAAAATTAAAAAAAGAAAAAAAGAAAAAAGCACACACATATATACCCCTAAACTAATAATTATAAGCGGAAGAAAAAAAAGTTAATAGAAAACAATTTTTTTCAATCGAAAAGAACCTTTATTCCCCATTACAAGTAATTTTCTTTTTTTCTTAAAAAACCATTTTTATTGTGAAAATACTGTACACATGTAATTTTCTAAACATAGCTTGTGTTAAGACAAATCAACAGATAGTTCTGACTTTGCACTGTGCAGAAGTTCTACTCTTAGTAAATTGATGTTTCATTGTCTCTGTGACACTTTTTTAGGAACCATATTAAAAAAAAAAGCTGTTTTTCTGAGTTCAAACCCCAGTCCTACTCTCCTCAAAAATAAACAAAATCAAATACACTAAAAATGTTTCATAAAACTTAGAAAACAATTTTTTAAAGTTAAAAATTAAAAATTAAAAAAAGTTTTAAGAAAAAAAAGTTTTAGAGAAAAAATTTTTTTTATAAAAGGTACAAAAAAAGAGTTCTTTGGGGTTTTTTTTGGGGGGGATGGTAAGATCCTGTATCTCCCTTGCGTCCGTAACCAGTCTTTTGTTGGAGTCTTTGGTCTGCTTGTGGTGTTTGATTTTCCTGTGGATTGGTTGGTTTCTTAAGTCAGTTTGTTTGAGCAGGCAGAAAAATGCTCTGCTTTACCCTGGATTTTGTGATCCTCCTCCCAGGCTAGTTCAATGGGAGGGGGATCAGCTTTGAGTATTACAAAAGAGGGAGATGGCTGTTTCCTCTAGTTTGGAGATGCTGTGTTGAGGCTAGGTTCTGGGTAGTGTTGAGGCCTTTCAGCAAACAGTAGCTTTTCCCTGAGGGGTTAGCTTCTGAGACTCTCACAGAGCTCAGCCTGGAGCCATTCTCAGGGTTTATGTTTACTGAATTTCAATTGATTGTCAAGGCTGCTGTAGGGAGGGGAAGCCTCTGTCTCTGTTTACCCAGTGAAGCAAGCCACTCCTGGGACTGGCGGCTGGGCTGGGTGACTTTTCCCTGGGTTGAGCTGAGCCTGGCAGGTCAGGTAGGTTCTTGTGACCTGCTAAATGACTCTAGTTTTCTTCCAAGGCCTGAGTTGGAGCTAGCTGCTCAGCCAGGCCTTTGTCAGATTCAAAGATGGAGATCTCCGGTAGTGGGGGGGAGGGGTGGCCTTGCCTCCCTCTGCTCCCAGAGAAGGTGTTAGGATGCCATGGTTCTACCCATGCTAGAGTCTTGGTTCCTGGGTTGTCTCTGGTCTGCGAACTGCAGAGTCAAGATGTCTGCTCCTTGTCAGTTCTTGCTGGTGTTGAATAGAATCTGCTCACCCGCCACGTCCAGTGCCTTTGTCCCAGACTCTCTGTGTTGCAGGTATGGCAGCTATGGCCGCCACTGCCGCCGCTGCCACTGCAGTCACAGCTGCTGGCAAGTGCTCAGATCTGTTTCCTTGCCTGGATTTTCCCTCTCTGGCCTAACTCTGTACTGTGATGGCACATTTGGTGTGATTCTCTGGCTTAGGACTGTTCACTGGAACACTAAAACTGCTTTCTATGTGAGAGCTTGTTTAACCTCCAGCTTCTCCTCCGCCATCTTCCTGGAACTCCTTGGCTAACCTTCTTTGGGTGAAATTCTGTAGCATTTTATCATCATTTTACTAAGTTTATCTCTTCCTGTTTTCAACTGTTTATTGATCCTATGAATACAGAATTGGGGAGGGAAAGGAGCCTATTCAACAAATGGTGTTAGGAATACTGAATATCTAATCTTTCTCTCCCTACATGGCTATTATAAGTGTATGCAGCAATTAGTGATTCATTGAAAAAAATATTTTGAGCCAGGCACTGGTGGCTTATGCCTGTAATCCTAGCTAATCAGGAGGCTGATATCTGAGGATCATGGTTTGAAGTCAGCTCAGGCAAGAAAGTCGGTGGAACTATTTTAAAAAATTATTTTCTTGTTAAGATGCTGTACAGAGGGGTTACAGTTACATGAGTAAGGTAATGAGTACTTTTCTTGCCCATGAGACTCTTATCTCCAATTAACCATCAGAAATGTGGAAGTGGTGCTATTGCTTAAAGTGGTAGAGCACTAGCCTTGAGAAAAAATGCTCAGGGAGAGTGGCCAGGCCTTGAGTACAAGCCCCACGACTGATGAGAAAAAAAAATATTTTGTTGAATGCTACTCATTAACTGTAATAATATACCTGATTTTGTTTTTCTGAGTGTAGATTGAATTGAGAGGACCTAGGAGATTAGGAAAGCACACCCCTGGGTATATCTACGAGAATGCCAGAGGATTAACTAAGGAAGACAGATCCACCTTAAATGTGGATGGTACCATCACAAAGCCCCAAGCTCAGATGGAATAAAAGGAAAATGAAGAATCAGGGAATGGAGGCTCTTTCTATCTTTATCTCTGTCTCTCTGTCTCTGTCTTTGTCTCTGTCTCTCACTTTGTGTGTGATCTGAACACCAGGAGGTGAGCTTCTTTTATCTGCCATGCTCTCCTTTCTACTTGGATGGACTGAATCCTATGGCTCACTATGATCCCCTGCATTAAGAAAATGTCATACTACCTAATGCTTTTCGGGGGGGGGGGAGATCCACTTCCACATTGTATAGCATAAGATTCAGTTCCTTGTATATTACTTTTGCAGCATGCAAAGTAAAAAAAAAATTGCAAGTTAACTACTATAATTGAGAATTGTCTGTGTTCTGTTAATATAAAATGGGAGCAAATTGGTTTAGAGGACCAGCAGCCTGCTGTAACAAATATTTTTTTAGTACTGAGGTTAGGAACTCAGGGCCTTCCTAGCAAGGAAGGTAGGTCATGTTCTTCTATGTAGTTTTTGTTAATTGCTTATAGTAAAATGTCAATAGAGAGAAATTACTTAAAGAATTTATATCTAAAGAGAAGTAGCATAGATTTAAGTACAAGTAAAATCTTAGTAAGAATATGTAGTTATTTAATATAAATTTGTAGCAACAGAAATTTATGATTGTATGAAAATGAAATCATTAAACATTTTAGGACCATATTAGAACCCTCAAAATATCAACAAGGAAAACTGAAAGAAAAGAAAGCTAACCAGGCTAGGAAAAGTAAGGAAAAGGAAGAAACTGAATCAAAAAAAAAGGAAGATGGGAAAAGAGGAAGTGACAACAAATACATGTTAAATAGGAGAGAAGGAATAAAAGATTCAACTATCAAAATAGATATAAAAAAGTTGAATTATCCCAGCCAAAAGAAAGAATTTTTTTTAATTTTATTTTATTTTATTTGTGAACAAACTGTACAGAGGGGTTACAATTGCATGGGCAGGATAATGCGTACATTTCTTACCAAGCATTGCAGCCTCCTCCTTTGTTTACCCTTCCCATCCCTTCCCAGCCTCCCCCCTCCCCCCAAAAGAAAGAATTTTTAATGTTAGATTGAACATACAAACTGTGCTACTTATAAGAAACACATCTTTGTAACTCCTGGAAAAATTATTCAAATCTAATGGACCTAGTAGTGGTACACACCTGTAATCTCAATCTTGTGGCGTTAGAACCAGCAAGGCTGAGGGTCCTGCTCTGTGCTGACATCACCACTATACTTTCCCACCTGCTGACAGGGCCGGGTTTCAAAGTGAGTAGGGGAGAGGGTAGCTTGAGGGGTGGGCCACCGAATATGGAGAGGGTGAATTCCAGGGGAGAAAAAGGAGACAAGCAAGGTAAAGGGAGGCAGCAAGAGGCATGTGAGGCCTGTGGAGAGGCCCGAGGAGATGTGGACCAGCAAAGAGGACTGCAGAAAGGCCTGCCAAGAGCCAAGAGGCTAGCGGAGAACTGAGAGGGTGGCAGAGAAGCTGAGGGCTGGTGGAGAGATGTAGAGGACAGTGGAGAGCTGAAAGGCCTGTGGAAAGGAAGTAAAGGAGGGAAAAGGGGGAAAAACTCTTGCCCTTTGGAGGTTTCAGCTGCTCTAGTTCTTTTTTTTTATTCTTCATATTCTTTTTATTGTTGAAAAGTTATGAAGTTTGAACTCGGGGTCTTTTACTTGCTAGGCAATTGCCCTATTTTTTTTAATTTTATTTTTTTTATTATCTTTAAGTAGTTGTACAAAGAAGTTACCATTCTACAAAACAGTATCTGAGTACAAAGTGTCTGACAACATTGTCACCCATCTCTCTTAAACCATCCCTTCTCACTTTTTTCTTTAATTTAGATTACATGATTACATAAATTTCACATATTTCACACTATTGTGGAATAGTGATACTTAGAGTCACAAACACCTTCTAATTCTCACAAGGCAAATTGTCACTATCATGGTCTATACGGTTTGCGAATTCTATGAGCTTTGACATTACAAGTTATTTTTTCCACATCAGGTGATGTTTACATTTCTTTGCTTTAGCTTAGTGTGTGCTTTTCCACTTATTCTGTTCCTCCTGCTGGGTTCCTTCTTTTTTGTGCATATATCTACCATATATATAGTCCAGAACATGGAGTCATTTAGCAAAGATATGACAGAATGGGTGGCTGTATTTTCTTTCTTGAGTCCTGTTTGCCATATCTTCTTGTATTTTGGCTTTAGCATCCACATATCAGGGAGACTATGTGTGGTTTGTCTCTTTGTTCTTGGCTTACTTCACTCAAAATAATCTGCTCTAGTTCCATCCATTTCCCTGCAAATGCCATTATTTTGTCCTTTCTAATGGCTGCATAATATTACATTGTATATAGGTACCACAATTTTTGGATCCACTCATCAGTAGTGGGGCATCTGGGTTGTTTCCAGTCTTGGCTATTGTGAACAGTGCTGCAATAAACATGGAGGTGCATGTGTCTTTGTATACTGGTTCCTGTTGCTCAGGGTAGATGCCTAGGAATGGTATGGCTGGGTCATAGGGGAGGTCTATATTTAGCTTTCTGAGGTATCACCAGACTGTTTCCCAAAATGGTTGTATTAGTATACATTCCCACCAGCAATGCAATAGGGTTCCTCTTTCTCCGCATCCCCTCTAGCATTTGTTGTTGGCTGACATTAGGATGTGGACCATTCTGATTGGGGTAAGGTGGTATCTCAGTGTTGTTTTTACTTGCATTTCCTTTACAGCTAGGGATGATAAACATTTCCTCATGTGTTTCTTTGCCATTTTTATCTCTTCTTCTGAGAAGTCTCTTTTTAGTTCCCTTGCCCATTTCATGATTGATTTGTTAGATTTGTGAGGGGTTAATTTCTTGAGTTCCCTGCATATAATGGATATTAGACTCTTGTCTGATATTTTGCTGGTAAATATTTTTTCCCAATTAGTGGGCTGTCTTTCTAGTTTGGTTGCTCTTTCTTTGTCTGGGCAGAAACTTTTTATTTTAAGGTAGTCCCACTTGTCCAGTCTCTCTCCAACTTGTTGTGACTCTGGGACTCTGTTCAGGAAGTTCTGCCTGTGCCTATAAGTTCAAGTGTCTCTCCTATACTGTCCTGCAGTAGTTTCAGAGTATCAGGTTTGACATTAAGGTCTGTAATCCATTTTGAGTTGATGTTAGTGCATGGTGATAGGCTAGGGTCCACTTTCATTTTTCTTCATGTGGACACCCAGTTTTCCCAGCACCAATATGTGAAGAGGTTATGATTCTTCCCTTTGGCTCCTTTGTCAAATATCAACTAATTGTACATATATGGCTTTATTTCTGGGTCCTCTAGTCTGTTCCATTGGTCTTCGGGTCTCTTTTTGTACCAGTACCAAGGTGTCTTTGTTATTATGGCTCTATGGTAGAGCTTGAAATTCGGTATCGTGATCCCTCCTGCTTTGTTACTTTTGCCTAGAATTGCGTTGGCTATTCTAGGTCTTTTGTTGTTACAAGTGAACTTTTGCACTGTTTTCTCTACTTCAGTAAAGTACATCATTGGGATTTTAATGGGAATTGCATTGAATGTGTATATCAATTTTGGCAGTATAGCCATTTTCACTATGTTAATTCTGCCTATCCAGGAACATGAGAGATCTTCTTATTTCCTATATCCTCTATGGTTCCTTTTTTAAGGCTTCTATAGATTTCATGAAATAGATCCTTTACATCTTTGGTAAGGTTAATTCCTAGATTATTTTTTGAGGTTATTGTGAATGGGGCTGTTTCCTTGATTTTCCTTTCTGTTTGTACATTGTTGGTGTACAAAAAGGCAACTGATTTTTGTGGGTTATTTTTGTATCCTGCTAATTTGCTGAAATGGTTTATAAACGTTAAGAGTTTGGGGATTGAGCTTTTGGGATTGTTAAGGTATAAAATCATGTCATCTGCAAAATGAGATAGTTTAACTTATTCCTCCCCTATGTGGATCCCTTTAATGTCTTTTTCCTGCCTTATTGCTCTGGCTAAGGATTCCAGAACTATATTGAATAGGAGTGGAGAGATTGGGCATCCTTGCCTTGTTCCTGTTTATATGGGGAGTTGGTTGTACTTTTTCCTCATTAAGTATAATATTGACCATTGGTCTGTCATATAAGGCTTTTGTTGTTTTAAGGAATGTTCCTTTGATTCCTAAATTTTCCAGAGCTTTTAACATGAAAGAATGTTGTATTTTATCAAAAGCCTTTCCTGTGTCAATGGAGATAAGCACGAGGTTCTTGACCTTGGATCTGTTGATATGTTGGATTACATTTATTGAATTATTTTTTTTAATTTTATTTTATTTGTGAACATACTGTACAGAGGAGTTACAATTACATGGGCAGGATAATGCGTACATTTCTTACCAAGCATTGCAGCCTCCTCCTTTGTTTACCCTTCACATCCCTTCCAAGCCTCCCCC
>NW_012267358.1:625635-650524 GCF_000151885.1 Dipodomys ordii | reverse complement strand
ACTCCAAT
This sequence comes from Dipodomys ordii, assembly GCF_000151885.1. Lineage (NCBI taxonomy): Eukaryota > Metazoa > Chordata > Mammalia > Rodentia > Heteromyidae > Dipodomys > Dipodomys ordii. The sequence goes on along the minus strand of NW_012267358.1, from coordinate 650,516 downwards.
GGCTGGTGCCTGAGCTGGGTGACTTTTCCCTGGATGGAGCTGAGTCTGGCAGGTCACTTCGCCTTTAAGTTCTTGTGACCTGCTAAATGACTCGTTTTATTCCAAGGCCTGAGTTGGAGCTAGGAGCTCCTCCGAGCTTTGTTGGTATCCAAGGGGGGGAGGGGTGGCCTTCCCTCCTCTGCTCCCTGAGAAAGAGTGAGGACGTCGGGCTTCTACTCACCCCGAGTCTTGGATCCTGGGTCGTCTCTGGTCTGCAAACTGCAGAATGAAGATGTCCGCTCCTTGTCGGTTCTTGTTGGTGTTGAGTAGAATCCTCTCGCCCGCTGCGTCTGGCTTCTTCGTCCCGGACTCTCTGTGTGAGCGCTCAGGTATCACATTTATTGACTTATGTATGTTAAACCATTCCTGCATCTCTGGGATGTAATGTATGATTTTTTTAAAGACTGATCTGATTGGCTTTAATTGAGGAACATAAATATTATCTTAAAATATAACATGTGAGAGGTTGTTATTTGAGGGTTATAATTACTGGGACAGTATAAAACTATATTGTAAAACCAATTCTTTTTTTTTCTTTTTTTATTGTGAAAATACTGTACAGAGGGGTTACAATTACATGGGCAAGATAATGAGTACATTTTTTACCAAGCATTGTAGCCTCCTCCTTTGTTTCCCCTTCCCATCCCTTCCCATCCTCCCCCCAACCAATCCTCCTCCCCCCCACCAAAGTTGTAAAGTTCATTTTCAACTTAACAACTTGTAAGTCTCACTGTTGCAATGGGTCCACCTGTATCCCTATTTAAACGATTTTTTCCCCTTCCCCTCCACAAATTATACTGACATCAAATACAGTGAAAGCAGGGGTTATACCGTGGGGTGTATGATTTTTTTTGATATGTTTCTGGATTCTGTTGGCTAGAATTTTATTGAGGAGCTTTGCATCTGTGTTCATCAAAGCGATTGGTCTGTAGTTCTCTCTTTTTTGGGCGTCTTTGCCTGGTTTAGGGGTGAGTGTGATATTGCTTCATAGAATGAGTTTGGGATTACTCCCTCTGCTCCTATTTCTCTGAAGAGCTTGAGGAGTATGGGTATTAGGGCCTCTTTAAAGGTCTTATAGAATTCTGTCTGGAATCATCTGGTCCTGGGATTTTCCTTGTTGGAAGACTTCTGATTGCTTCTTCTATATCATTTTAGGTTATTGGCTTATTTAATTGATTTATTTCTTCTTGGTTCAGTTTGGGCAATTTGTATTTCTCTAGGAATTCATTCATTTCTTCTAGGTTTTCCTTCCTTTGTGAGTATAGAGTCTGGAAATATTTCCTTATAATTGTTTGGATGTCTTGGATGTTTGTTGTAATTTTCCTGTGGCATCCCAGATATTATTGATTTGGGTCTCCTCCCTTCTTTTTTTTTAATCTTGCCAGAGATCCACCAATTTTATTAATTTTTTTCAAAAAAACAGTTTTTTGTTTTATTAATTTAATTTATAGTTTTCTTAGTCTCTATTTTGTTTATTTCAGCTCTTATTTTGGTTATCTCACTCCATCTAGCGACTTTAGGTTCAACTTTTTCTTGTGTCTCTAGCAGTTTTAGTTGCATGATGAGATTGTTTATTTGGTCTGTCTCTGTTTTCTTGATGTGCACACTGAGAACAATAAACTTGCCCCTCAGGAATGCTTTTGCTGTGTTTCCTTGTGATGTGTCTTCATTTTCATTGAATTGTAGGGACTTTTTAATTTCTTCTTTAACTTCTTCTGTGACCCAAGTGTTACTAAGCAGTGTGTTGTTTAACTTCCATGTGTTTGAGGTTTTTCTACTCTATGCCTTGTTATTGAAAACTAGTTTGATTCCATTATGGTCAGATTAAAATACAGGGGATTATGTAGCTCTACGTGTATTTGCTTAAATTCTTTGTATGAACTAAGATACGATCTATTTTAGAAAAAGTTCCATGGGCTGCTGAGAAGAATGTGTACTGGGTTGTTGTTGGGTGGAAAACTCATTATATGTCAGTTAAATCTATTTGAGATATGACATTATTTAATTCAGAGACTTCTTTGCCAATTCTTTGGTTGGTGGACCTGTCCTTTGGTGAGAGTGGAGTATTAAAGTCTCCTAGTACTATTGTATTTGGGTCCATCATTTCCTGTAAATTTGAGAGTATTTGCTTAACATATTTGGATGCACCGATGTTTGGAGCATATAGATTGTCAATGGTGATGTCCTCTACTTGGATTGTTCCCTGTATTATTATATTGTGACCTTCTTTGTCTTTTCATAGTGATTTTAGTGTAAAGTTTATTTTATCAGACATCATAATGCCAACTCCTGCCTTCTTCCTGAGGGCATTTGCATGGTAGATCTTTCTCCATCCCTTCACTCAGAGTTTGCTTTTATCTTTGGCTGTGAGGTGGGTCTCTGAAAGACAGCAAATTGATGGATCTTGTTTTCTGATCCAATCTGCAATTCTTTTTCTTTTGATTGGTGAATTGAGTCCATTAATATTTATGATTATTATAGAGAGGTATATTGTATTTCCTGTCATTTTATACTTTCCTAAGTTTTTTTTCTTTCCTTCCCTCCTGTGTTTACTAAGTTGGTCTCCAACAATATCTATCTGGTCTGGATCCCTGTTCTTGAATGCTTTCTTTGGATTGTATTCCTGCTCTTAATATTCTTTTTTTGTTTGTTTGTTTGTTTTTTGTCAGTTGTGGGGCTTGAACTCTGGGCCTGGGTGCTATCCCTCAGCTCTTCAACTCAAGGCTAGTGCTCTACCGTTTGAGCCACAGCGCCACTTCCTCTTAATATTCTTTGTAATGCTGGCTCATTGTTTATGAATTCTTATTATTTTTACTATTAAAAATTTTAGTTTCTCCCTCGAATGTGAATGCTAGCTTTGCTAGATATACCAGTCTGGGCTAGCAGTTGTTTGTTCTCAGGACTCAGATGGTACTTTCCCAGGTTTTCCTTGCATTCAGAGTTTGTGTGGAGAGATTTGCAGTGATTCTAATTTTTTCCCATTGTAGTATAGCTCCTTCTTTGCTTTTGCTGCATGCAAGATTGCTTCTTTATTGCTAAAATCTAGCATTTTTACTATAATGAAAATTGTTTGTTTTTTTTTTTTTGTCAGTTGTGGGGCCTGAACTCTGGGCCTGGGCGCTGTTCCTCAGTTCTTCAGCTCAAGGCTAGTGCTCTACCATTTGAGCTTCAGTGATGATCTTATTGAATAAGTGTTGCATTCCTTTATTCTGGTATTACTCCCATTCATCCACCCCAATTATACAAAGGTTAACTTTCTTGGTACTGTCTGCTTGTTCTTGGCTTCCCTTTGGCATGTTTTGAGTCTTTTTTCCACACTTGTAACTTTTGTTTCCAGTGCCTGTATTTTGTCTTCAGTATCTGATATTCTATTTTCCATTTCATTTATTCTATTAACTGTGGCTTCCATTGTGGTTTTCATGGAAGAAATTGAATTTTTCATGGAGGAGATTGAGCCATTTATAATTTCTATCATTCCTTAGAGTACTAATCTCATCTTTTAGTGAGCTGTGTACTGTATCTATTTTTGTGTGCATTTCTTGTTTGAAGGCCTGGATCTCTTTTGATAGCTCATTCGTTTGTTCTTTTAATTTCTGGTCTATTGTTTTAATTCTTGAGTCATTGCCTCTATCATCTTTTGGATGTAGTGTTTGTCTTCCATTTCTTTTTTGCTTCCACTGGTGTTCTCCCCAGTGTGGTTGCTGGCCTTTGAGTCTGGTTTACTATCTTGGATGTTGAATTTTGTAATTTTTCACTGTGATTTTCGCATGTGGATTCAGGGATTGTTGGAGACCAATTCCAGTCCCTGATTGTTTTGGTCACTAGGTGGCTACCTTTGCTTGATTCTCGATTTGTTCCTGGATTAATTGATGTAGCTTGCTCTCGGAGCTGGGATGGTTGAGAGCATTTTATCTGGTCCAAGGTTCTGTTGTGGAGGGGCTGCTTCCCAGCTGCTGATCTGACTCACGTAGGGCTTACTCCTGTTAGTTTGTGGTAGGCAGACACACTCTGCCATTTGCTGGGGTGTGAACTCAGACCCTGACCAGTCAGGGGCAGGAAGTTAAGATGGCTAAGGTTCCTGCTTATCCTGGCACTGGTTGGGAGCTGTCCAGCGGTACTGTGGCAGATGGCTGATTTTGTGCGCTGTAAGTTGCTGTTCAACGCCGTGTTCCACGTTGGTTGAGAAGACTGTGGGCTATGCTGGATGGTGGTACAGGCTAGGTCTGTGTTTTACAGTCCTTACCACTGTTTATGCTGTCCCGTTTGGTGTTGTGGATCTGGGGTTCCTCTCCACTGCCACCCCACTCTGGCCTGGACTGCTTCCATGGGCGAGCATGGAGAGGCACAGAGTCATGCTCTGAGTCTGTGATCCTTTGCTTCCGCTGCTGCCACCTCTGCTGCCACTGCTGTTCCAGGCTAGGTTGTTTACACCGGCCTGTGTAGAGAGTCAACACACTGGCACTGCACTTCTGGGGTCGTTCACCATCATCCTGAGCTGGGTTGGGTTGCTTCTGTGGACTGGGGGTGGGGTAGGGAAGGTGCAAGAGGTCTAGGGTCATTTACCGCTGCTGCTGCTCCCCCACCACAGCTGCCGTGGACAACCCAGGCTGGGTTGGGCTGCTTATACAGGCCAGTGCAGGGAGGCTCTGTGCCCTGCAGTGAGTCTGGGGTCACCCCGGTCTGGGCCCAGGTGCTTATGAGGGCCGATGCAGAAAGGTGCTGCGCTGCACTGCAAGTCAGGGGTCATTTGCTACTACCACTGCAGTCACTGAAACCCTAAATTGGGTTGGGTTGCTTCTTCAGTTTGGGGGAGAGAGGCACAAGGCTGGGGAGTATAGGGTTGTTCACTGCTGCTGCTGCGGCCACACTCCACAGCTGCAGCTCCACCCAAGGCTGGGCCACTTATGCAGGACAGTGCATGGAGGCTTTGTGCCCTGCAGTTAGTCTGGGGTCGCTCCAGGCTGGGCCCAATGCTTACAAGGGCTGGTGCAGAAGGTGTTGCTCTGTGCTGCAAGTCGAGTCTTTTGCTACTACCTCTGCAATTACCATGGCCACAAACTGAGCTGGGGGAGAGAGCCAAAGGGCTTGGGGTGTCTAGGGTTCTTTGCTGCTGCTGCTGCTGCTGCCATGGCCCCGCCTCGGCTGCCACTTCCACCCAGGTTGGGTAGGCAGGTGCAGGGAGGCACTGTGCCCCGCAGTGAGTCTGGGGTCGCCCCAGGCTGGACCCGACACTTATCAGGGCCAGGGCAAAAAGGCGCTGTGTTGCTCTGGGAGCCTGGGGTTGTTTGCTGCTGCCACTGCTGTGGCCACTGTCCAAGGCTGGGCTGTTCCTGCAGGCCGATGTGGAGAGGCTATGTGCTGTGTATCTGGGGTCGTTTGTCACTGCCACCACCGCTGCTGCTGCCACCACTGTTGCTGGTTGCCTCTCAGGGCATGGGCAGGGCTGTTTACTTCCGCCGGGCTGAGGCACTGTGCCGTGGTGGTGGTGTCTTCGTGTGGGTTCTGCGTTCAGAGATTTCTGTTTGTATTCTCCGGTTCCACACTGGCTCTTGGGAGTTTTCCGGAAGCCTTGGGATGCTTTTGGCTCTGCAGTCCCTGGTGGGTCCTGAGCTGGGCTGCTTAAGTCTGGGTTACCATGTTTGTGTAGGTTCTGGAGTTTTTCCTTTTTCTTTTTCTCACTTCCTGTATCTCTCTGAGTAATCGCCTTTTTGTTGCTGTTGGTTTTTTGAAGAAACAGAGCTTTGAAACCTGAACTCTCTATTTGGTTGGAGACAGCTGCGGTGTTTCTCTACTGTTCTGTCACCATCTTGGACCCCCCTCCTGCTCTAGTTCTGAGGTAGCCCAAGACAGAGCAGTTGCAGATGAACTAATAAAACTCCTTTGTTAACTTTAACCGTGCCTCTGTGGATTTTTTCACACACGGGTTATTACAGTGGGAGGCAGAGATAATATGATTGCAGTTTAAAGCCATCCTTGGCTAAAAGAAAATAGATTCCATTAAAAAAATAAGCTTTTGCTAGGTGATGGTGGCTCATACCTATAATCCTTGCTACAGAGGATGGTAAAATGTGAAGGACAGAGTTGGAGGTAACCTCTACACCCTCCTCCAGAGAAAAGCAGGGCTCAAGTAATAGAGCAGCAACCTAATAAGCACAAGATCCTGAGTTCAAACCCTACTACTGTAATAGGCAAAAACCAGAAAAGTGAAATACACAAATCAATCCAGGCATAGTGGCACAAATCTGTAATCTAAGACAAGAGGGAGGCAGGAGTAGGAGAACCTTCACCTAAAAGTAGCTCATGGAAAACCATGAAACCACATCTGAAAAAAATAAACTCAAATAAATAAAGGGCTGGAGCATAGCTCAAGTGGTAGTTTAAGGTCCTGAGTTCAAATCCTAGGACCACAAAATAATCACATTAAGGATTGCTCAAAATATACCAGGTTGATCCTTATAAAAGAAAACATAGAGGTAATGTTATTGGTGGGAAGATGGCACAAAAAGGCAAATGCATTATACTAGAAAAAATTAAAATTCCCAGGCAATGTTTTGCTGCTTAACAAGTTGCTCTAACACTTACTACGTACTATTTTTTTTTTGTCGGTTGTGGAGCTTGAATTCAGGGCCTGGGCACTGTCCCTAAGCTTTTCCACTCAAAGTTAGCACTTTACCACTTTCAGCTACAGCACCACTTCCAGTTTTCTGATGGCTAATTGGAGATAAGTCTTATGCACTTTCCTGCCTGCACTGCCTTCTATCCACAATCCTAAAATCTCACCCTCCTGAGTAGCTAGGAGTATAGGGGTGAGCAATCAATGAACAGCTTAGTATTTTTTAAACTGAAATTTTATTGTATTTCATGATTTTGTAGATCAAAGTTTTGGGAAATATTTTGATGGGTGGTAAATCTCCGGTCTACCTGGTTTAACCTGTGGTACTTAGGAATGAGGGACTCCCAAAACGAGTTCTTCACTCACATGTGTTCCATAGTGTTCCTTGGCTTTCTAATTCTGTCCACATAGCCTCTTAATCTTCAGACACTTCCTACGAACATGGGTTTTATTCAGCATGATGGTATCAAAACAGTTATCTTATCTGGCCACTGGGTTCCGAGAGAGAACTTGTCAACTTTTGTCAAGGATAGATGTGATATCAGCATAGTGTCATTTCCACCTTGCCCAACTCATTGAAAGTAAATGAAAGAGAAATATATCTCATTTTCCTAAGAGGAGAGTCCAATATTTCTCAGCCATCTTTCGGAATAATATATAGTGAGAAACCATAAGATCCATGAAGATTGAATACTCATAGTTGATACTCTAAATAACACAGTAGTCAAATGTATATATGATAAACACAGATTTACAAGAGGAACTGAAGAAAAATATAACTTTTGTATTGTATGTATTAATGTGTTTTTAAGAATTTGATTAATCAAGGAGGTTAAAAATGAATGCACACAATAAAAGATATCAATAAAATTAATGATTAATTTTACAATATATATTGTAAGTATATATTTATGTGTACATATATAAAATTTTTGTGTTCTATGGCCTACATAGTGTTTTCTCTTAAGACAAATGGACATTTTCAAAGAAAATATTAATAAATATCTATAAATAGAGTTTTGTGGTCAACATTGGTCATAATTAAATCTAGAAAATAGAGAATGACATTTAATAATGACAAGACATTATTCATTTGGAAATTAGAAAACATTCTTTGACATACTTGAAACCTATAATACATGATATAACTATACACAAGGGAAAATATAAAGTTCTCAAAGTTCATATATTTAAAATATACTTGAAAATAAAAATTTTAAAACCTACCAAAGAGATAAAATGGAAGATAATATAAAAATGTGACTGAGTAAAATAGAAAAACTAATAGCAATAATAATAGATTAATATAAAACTTGATAGCTCCCAGTCATCAACTGTCTTATATCAATCTATTTACTATGTCTGGAAAGTATTTGGGAGCATTAGCTGGTCTCTATCTCCAGTGAAATGTCATACATCATCCATAGGAAGTAGTTTGCATCCTAGTGAAACTGCTTATGATTGTGAACAAATTATGATCCTTTTACTTTGGCTACTTGTATCTGCTTACAGACAACCAAAAATTCCCTTTTGTATAACTTCCATTCATTGGTCTTTATGGAGCCATGAAGCATAAATCTGCTTCTTTTATCCTTTCATAGGCCATTAGAAATTTGAATGAAGAGATTGTGTCCATTTAAATCTTCTCATATGGAGTTTCACTATTGCATTTGGCTTGGCTGGCAAATAGAGGTCTATAAATATTTTGACATTAATTTATGACCTCCTGAACAAGCCAATAGCCTACCCAACCCTCAAAAGAGAGAGTTCTGAGGTTCCCAGCTTCCTTGCAATATCTTTACACATTGAAAATGGAAAGTAATTATTGCGTTTTTCTCCCTTTAGGAATATATGTAGGAGTCAATACTGGTGTAGTATTTAGTTAGTCACATGGCCTTCTCAAGTCCATTAGTTCCATGAGTGCACAGAAGAGGAGCCCAATGTTCAAGCAGCTTCACTTGTCACCTAAACAGCTACTATTGTTAAAATTTTACAGATGAGAAAATTAAATCTTAAGGGTTGAAGAGATTTTCTGTCATAATGCAATTACTAGTGTTCTCTCAAGTATCCTGAAAATTCTGCACTTTTTTAGAATAAAGAAAAATAAGCAGGAAAACATAGAAATAATAACCTGCAATGAATACTTTTAAAAATAAAAGTAGATATAAATATAAAGACATGATATATTCTAGTCTCTGTAATTCCCATTCAGTCGAGAAACATTTCAACATACACTTCTTTAAAACAAACAAATAAACTTAATTCATTGTTATTATAGAGGCAATGTACAGAGGGATTACAATTACATGGGTCAATTAATAAGTAAACTTCCTTTCATACAGTGTTTTCTGTTCCCTCATTCTCTCTCAGTCCCTCCCTCCCAGCTCCATCCACAAGTTGTATAGTTCACTTTCATCAGTGTCCAAAGAGCTCCCTTGCTACACTTTTTCACCTTTCCCCTCCCCCAGTTTTATGTCTTCCCCCCAAAGATATGCATATGAATACACCATACATAAGGTAAAGAATCATCACAAATAAAAACTAAAAGAAGTCTTTTGTTTCCATATCTTGGAGTTTGTTTCAGTATTTATATTACTTTATATAAACATGAAGAGGCTTTTAGACATTACACCTTTGAGTATAATTTATCATATTCCAGTGCATTTCAGGTCTGACTTCTGCATATCAGAGAGAACATGTGCCATTTCTCTCTCTGATCTTGGCTTACCTCCCTTAAAATGATTTGTTCTAGTTCCATCCATTTCCCTGCAAATGACATTATTTTATTCATTCTAATGTCTATATAAAATTCCAATTTTTATAGGTGCCACGTTTTTTTGATCCACTCATTTATTGTGGTGCATCTGGGTTGTTTCTATATCTAAGCTATTGTGAATAGTGTGGCAATGAGCATGAATATGTAGGTGTCCATATAATATCCTGGCTCATGATATTAGGGTAGATGCCTAAGAATGGTATGGAGGGGTCAGATTCACACAGGAATCAAACTATCCCTATTTGGAGATGACATGATTATACCTAAAGGACACCCAAAATAATAAATACTTATGAAGTGTCCTGAATACCTGTCCAAACTCATACTTGTCTCTATATCAATAATTGTAACTATTTTTTCTTGTTTTTGAGAAGTGATACCTCAATTAATTTCCTGATAGATTTTATGTATTAAATTAACTGATCATCTTTTATTAGTCCTTTTGGAGTCTTATTTAAGAAATCAGTTCCAACCATTGCCATGTTGGTCACCTGTCTTCTTTGGCAGGTCAGGGGTAGGATGTTCACTCTGGCAGCTTTGTGATGTCAGCTTTGTGATGTAGAGGGCACCCAAGTCCTGTTCGAAGCAGAAGTAGAGCTAGTGATCTTTGAAGATGTGGCCATAAACTTCACCATGGAAGAGTAGGCTCTGTTGAATCCTTTCCAAAGGAAACTCTATAAAAATGTAACATACAGGAATTTAGCCTTCCCAGGATTAAGAAAGGATGGAGAAAATACTAAAGATGACTACAGAAATCCCATGGGAAATGCAAGGAGCCCGCGATCTTTGAGGATGTGGCGGTGAACTTCATCTTGTAGAGGTGTGAGTTCTGATGATTCCTTCCCAGAAGAATCTCTACAGAGACGTGATGCTGGAGACATTAGAGAATTGCACACTGTAGATATAAAATCATGGAGAGACCCTGTGAACCCAAGAAAGGTAGACAATGTAGGGAAACCTTCAATCAAATTCCAGATCCTAAGGTGAAGAAAATTCATACTGGAGTAAAACTGGAATGCTGCACAGGCAGTCATGCCCTCACTTAACAATTCATCCCTAAGTGTGCTGAGCAGTGCACAGTCTGTACACAATTTTTCTAAATCTGTGAAAAGTAGAGAGAAGCTCTGTATATGTAGGCAATTTGGGAAAAGCTTCAGATATGGTGACTGTTTTGTGAAACATGAAGAAACTCACTCAAGAAATCCTGTGTGTGTGCGACCACTGTAGAAAGTCCTCCTGTGGCCTTCTTGAACCATAAAAGGACACATTGAGAAGAGAAGCAGTATTTCTTTCTTTTTCTTTCTTTTTTTATTATCTATTGTAAAGGTGATGAACAGGGGGGATTACAGTTATATAATTAAGGTAATGAGTACATTTCTTTTTGAACATTATTACTCCTTTCCTCATTTTCTCCCACTTTCCCCTTCCCACTCCCCCCTCAGTTTTACAGTTCATTTCCAACACAGTGTCTAGTGAGTATCATTGTTGCATTAGTTCATCCTTTATCCTGATGTTTCTGTGTTTCCCTTTCCTTTCCACAGACCAGATAAATTTATATACAAGACAAAGTGTACAGAAAACTAAAACAAAAAATAGAAACTGCAGACAGAACATAATAACTTCTTATTTCCAATTCTTGGAGTTCATTTTGATATGCTTTATTATATATGGTCATATGCAGTTAGCAATTGGGCTATTGTGATCCCCTGCTAAGAATATCATACACATTCTAGTTATTACAAATGAGGGAAAACATACAACCTCTATTTTTTTGGGCTTGGCTTGCTTCACATAATATAATTTTTCCAGATCTTTCTATTTCCTAACAAATAGGGCAGTCATTCTTTCTGATGGAAGCACAGAACTCCATTGTATGTGTGTGTGTGTGTATATATATATATATATATATATATACACACACACACACACACACACACATATATATATATATATTTCTTGATCCATTCATCTACTGAGGGGCATCTGGGTTGGTTTCATATTTTAGCTATGGTAAATAATGCAATGAATATGGTTGTGGTGGTAGATTTAGTATGACCTTGTTCGTGGTCATTTGGATAAGTGCCCAGGAGTGGGATTGCTGTATCATAGTGGACCTCTATGTTTACTCTTTTGAGGAACCTCCATACTGCTTTCCAAAGTGGTTGAACAACTTTACATTCCCACCAACAGTGTAGTAGTGTTCCCTTTTGACCACATCCCCCCACCAGCATCTGTTATTGTTAGATTTTTTTGATAATATTCATTCTAATTGGAATGAAGTGGAATCTCAATGTTGTTTTGATTTGCCTTTCTTTTATGGTTAGAGATGTTGAACATTTCTTCATGGTCTTTTGGGCATTCTTATTTTCTCTTTCTGAGAAGTCTCTCTAAGTCTTTAGCCCACTTGTTCATGGGGTGGTTGTGTCTTTGAGGATTTATTTTTGGTCGATTTAATTTTTTGCACTCAGTATATTTCAGATATGAGGCCCTTGTTTGTGAAGATCTTCTTCCAATGTGTGGGCTTTCTATTGATCTTGCTAGTTGTGTCCTTTGCCAGGCTGAGACTTTGCAGTTTAATGCAATCCCATTTGTCTAACCTTTCTTTGATTTGTTGTGTTTCTCGGTCTTTATTGAGAAAGTTTTGACCTGTGCCAAGGAGCCCTAGTCTTTCCTCTATTCCTTCCTGCAACATTATCAGGGTATCTGCTTTTACCTAGAGGTCTTTGATCCATTTGCAGTTGGTTATGGTGCAGGGTGATATATAAGGATATGACTTCAGTTTTCTGCACTTGTATAGCCAATTCTGCCAGCACCATTTGTTGAAGACATTGTCCTATCCTACTTTCTTTTGGAGAAGAGGTATTTCTGTGAACACTATGGGTGAGAATTCACTTCCTTGAGTGCCCTTCAGACACATGAAGAAAGTAGACGTCACAGTAGACTAAGAACCTTTGAATATGAGCACTGTGGGAAAGCCTTCTTTTTTTGGCCTGAGCCTTTGTGCTCAAGGCTGAGGCTCTAAGACTTGAGTCAAAACACCACTTCTGGTTTTTGAGTGGTTCATTAAAGATAAGAGTCCCACAGGCAGGCTTCGAACCATCGTCTTCAGATCTCAACCTCCTGAGTAGCTATGATTACAGGTGTGAGCCACCAAGCTTAAGAGGATTATTTTCATTTGCTTAGAAGGTTTCATGTAAATTTCACTTCAAGCTTCACTCGGTTTAATTGATAGTAAGAACCCTGGTGGGAAAACACAACTTCACAATTTGTGAAATTAGACCATTATTCAACAGAATGAGGTAGTTTATGATTAAGAACACTCTCCATTGACTTCTGATTGGATAGGTGTTTGGTATTTGTTGACCATTTACTCTTCAACGTGTGCAGTGTACTGAGCTTTGCTGGGTACACTGAAGACATGAGATTCTGTCTGGGAATCCTGAAGTAATGAGGGGAAAATGATTCGTGAGGAATACAGTCTGTACTGCTAGTGAGAAGATAGCATTTTTTAAAAAAATTCCTAATGTTAGTAATGGATATGGATACATATCAAAAGGACAAAAAGGAAACATTTCCACCTCTAGATTATGAAAGTAATATCCAAAGTTTTTTTCTGCATCTTTTTTAGTGTTTATATTTAAATATGCTATGTGGTGTAACTGATTTTCCTTTACACTGTAAGGTAAGGCATAAATTCATTTTTCCCTATTGATAACAATTCGCCATGCTTTCCCCCACTGCTCTGAAGTACTGACTTTGTTATCAAGAGTTTTCATAATTGCCAGACACCTCTGGCTCATTTCTGTAATCCTAGTTACTCAGGAGGCTGAGATCTGAGGATCACAGTTCAAAGCCAGCCCGGGCAGAAAAGTCCATGAGACTCATCTCCAATTAACCACCAAAACCTGGAAGTGGTGCTACGGTTCAAGTGATAGAGCACTTGCTTTGAGCTGAAGAGCTCAGGGACAGTGTCCAGACCAAGAGTTCAAGCCCCACGATTGACAAAAAAGAAAAAAGAGTTTGCATAATCATAAGACTGTTTCTAAACTCTCTAATTTATTCCATTATTATATTTGCCTCAAACAAATATTTTACTGTTGTAGAGCATTGGTACTCTACTTTCTAACAATACTTTTTTAAAATTTTATTTATTAATTTTTTTTGGGGTCTGGTTGTGGGGCCTGAACTCTGGGCCTGGGAGCTGTCCCTCAGCTCTTCAACTCAGGCTAGTGCTCTACCACTTGAGCCACGGCACCACTTCCAGCTTTTTTCTTTTTGCTTATGTGGTGCTGAGGAATGGAAGTCATTGGTATACATCCAAGATAATTTTATCAGATGAACAGAAGAGCTCAAAAGCTATGTACATATGACCATGTAAGATGTTGGTAAGTGAAATGAATCCCAAGGTATGGACACAAGAGGTCTTTCTTTGATGTTTTTAATGTAGTATGTGGGTTTTTTTTGTTTCCTTTGTTCTTCCCCCTATGGTATATCCCCTGTTTTCACTGCACTTGATTTTGGTACCCTGCATCTTGTATATACATTTGTCTAATTTGGGGAGGGGAAGGAGAATAACAAAATGCTGAAATAAGGACACAGGATGATACATTGCCACAATGATACCCACAAGACAGTACATTAGAAATGAACTTTACAATTTCATGTGGGAGGAGTGAAGGAGAACAATACATTCTTAATGTTATAGTTCTACAAGAACTATTTATATCTGGTAGGGTAAGTCTACCCATCTTGCTTTTGTTTTGCAAGGGCATAAATTTCATAAATGAAATGTTACTTTTAAAAAGGCCCTGCAATTTTGAATTGAGATATCAATTTGTGAAAACATATTTTTACAACTAAAGACTTTAAAACTATAGACATATTTCCATTTTTTGAAGTCTTCAATTTCCCTCAACTATATGTTATACTTTTCTATACAAAGTTATTACATATATTTGTAAGATTTATTCCTAGTTTTGAAGCCTTTTGAGTAGCGTAGCTTTTATATTTTATTTTCTATTTCATGTCTTAACCAAATCAAAGTTTATTACATTTTGTTCTCATAAAGTTCAATGTAAATGTCCTATACTGGGAAGTTCTCCACGACAGCTGCACTTTATTTACTTTTATTGTGGTAAGACTACTAAGCATGAAATCTTTTCTCAGCAAAATTTTAAGCACACACTATGGTATTCACTCTGTGTACGATGTCGTAAAACAGATCACTAAAATTTATTCATCTTCACCAGGCATTGGTGGCTCACACCAGTAATCTTAGCTACTCGGGAGGCTGAGATTTGAGGATCACTGTTCAAAGCCAACCCAAGCAAGAAAGTCCATGAGACTCTTATCTCCAATAAACTACTCAGAAAACCGGAAGTGGTACTGTGACTCAAATGGTAGAGTGAGCTCAAGAGTTCAGGGACAGCACCCAGGCCCAGAGTTCAAGCCCCGTGACTGACAAAATATTATTCATTTTATATAAATGTGGGATCATATCTTTTGAGCAACTTTCTATTTTTCTTCAGTGTAGTCCTTAGCAACAAATCTAATACTTCTAGTTTCTGTAATGTTGACTAATTTTAGATATGTCATACATGTGAGATTATGTAGTATATGACCTCTTGTGTTTAGTTCACTTAACACAATGCTCTCTAGCTTCATCCATGATGTTACATATAGCAGGATTTCATTTGTAAGCATGGGTATTCCATTGTATGTATCTAGTACATTTTCTTTACTCATTCATCCATTGATACATTTTTCTATTATTTCAATCTTTGTCTATCTTAAATAATGCTGCAATTAATATAGACTTTCGTGTATCTCTTCAAGATCTTGATATTGGTTCTTTTGGAAAATGAGATTACTGGACTGTGTGTTCAGTCCATGTTTTATGTGTTGTGAAACCACTTTGGTGTTTTCTGTAGTGGCTGTACCTTTTTACATTTTTATCAACAGTGCACAAAGAATCAACTTTCTTCATGTCTTTGCTAGCATATATATATATACATATATATATATATATATATATATATATATATATATATATAAAATGTAGTAGCCACTCTAGAATTTATGACATGGCATATCATTATGGTTTTAATTTGTTTGATTATTGGCAATGCTGAATATTTTTATATGGTCACTTATTTTCTTTGGAGAATGGTCTACTTGGGTCTCTATTTTTAAAAAATCAGATCTTGGTATTTTTGTTTCTATGGAAATTTTGTTGCAGTTTATTCTGTACTTTTTCTATTATACCTCATCAGCTATATGGTTTGTGAATATTGACTGTTGTTGCCTTTTCATTCTGTTGGTTGTTTGCTTTTTGTTGTGCAGAAGTTTTGTAGTTTAATGCATTATAGTCCCACTTGTCTAGGCTTTTTTCTATTATTCATGTGAAATACTTATAAATATCAGTTCTTTTAAGGATGATTCTAAATGGGGTAAACACGTTTCAAAGTAATTTGGTTATATTTGAAAGTAGTCAGCATTTTAATATAAAAGGTTATCATTTACATTGAACTAGTAAATATATTTGTAAGTCATATTTCATTCAACACTTTTCTTAATTAGCATACCAGAGAAAAATGTTATCAGTTAAACAGTATCTCATTAATTAACATAATGGATACTAGAAATGGGCTTAAAGGTTCAGTTGTAAATGATCAGGGAATATGAATTAGTTCAAATAGTTTGGAAGGACTCTGTCTTCTAACTTTCAGAAATAGGGTCTATAAATCCACCTAGATGAATTTTTTTAACTCCTAGATAAAGTGCTTTAATTGGTGCAGAGGCAAATATTTTGTTTAAGACAATTTCAGATTCTTGTTTTAAGAGTGTGTGGAGCTCTGTAGCTCACATCTCATGACAGATTACTGAACTGAAATCACTCACTGAGGAATTTAGAAACAGCTCCTGACAAAACAGTAAATGTTAAAATTATCCTTGATATTATAATGAATTACTTGCGACAATAATTAAACATAAATTTGGAAGCTGGACGCCAGTGGCTCACGCCTGTAATTCTAGCTATTCAGGAGGATGAGATCTGAGGATCGAGGTTCAAAGCCAGCCCGGGCAGGAAAGTCCTTGAGACTCTTATCTACAATAAACCACTAGAAAACCAGAAGTGGCGCTGTGGCTCAAGCAGTAGAGCACTCGCCTTGAGCTGAAGAGTGCAAGGACAGCGCCCAAGACCAGAGTTCAAGCCGCACGACATACCAAAAAAAAAAAAAAGTTGGAAGCACCCTGATTTGTCATGGTATATTAACAACCTTCCTAAATACAAATTAGAATTTGATTGCCAAAAACAGTTTTGTCATTTGTGGGGTTTGAACTCTGAGCCTGGGTGCTGTTCCTGAGCTCTTCATCTCAAGGCTAACACTCTACCACTTGAGCCACAGCACCACACCACTTCCGGTTTTCTGGTGTGGTTAATTGGAGATAACAGTCTCACAGACTTTCCTGCCCCAGACTGGCTTTGATTACAGATATGAGCCACCAGCACCAGGCTTAGTTTTGTTTTTGTTGCTGGTATTTTGATGTCATGTCCAAAAAATCACTGCCAAGCTCAAAGTCATGAAGCTTTTCTCCTGTATTTTCTTCTAAGAGTTCTTATAGTTCCTGCTTGTTTTCTAAACTCTTCTCCATTTTGATTTGCTATGTGTATGATGTAAAGTAAGATCCAACCTAATTCTTCTGCATATGGCTATTCGTTATTTCTAGCACCATTTATTGAAAAGATTGCCATTTCCTCACAGTGTTTTCTTGGTACCTTTCCCAAACATCAATTGACAAAATACACTTTGGAGGCTGTCTGTAATTTTGCAGTGGTCTATTTATCCATTTTCAAGTCAGTGTCGTATTGTTTTAACTTCTATAGCTTTGTAATATATTGTGAAATCAAATCATATGATGCCTCTAGGTTTGTTCCTCTGTCTCAATATTTCTTTTACTATTTACGGTCAAAATTTTAGGATTTTTTTTCCTTTTCTTTTTTTTTGGCAGGTCATGGGGCCTGAACTCTGGGCCTGGGCACTGTTCCTCACATCTTCAGCTCAAGGCTAGTGCTCTACCACTCGAGCCATAGTGCCACTTCTGGCTTTTTCTGCTTATGTGGTGCTGAGGAATCGAACCCAAGGCCTCATGCAAGCAAGGCAAGCACTCTACCACTGAGCCACCTTCCCAACCCTTAGGATATTTTTGTACCTGTCTGAGGGCTTGAAGCCAGGGCAATGTCGTTGAGCGTTTTTGCTCAAGGCTAGTGTTCTAGCACTTGAGCCATAGCTCCACTTTGCACTTAGCTGGCTTTGAACTCTATCCTCAGCTTTCAGACTTGTGAGTAGCTAGGATTACAGGCATGATCTACCAACTCTCATCAAACTTTAGGATAAAAAAAAATCTGTATAAAATTCCACTTTAGATATGATGTGGGATTTCACTGAATCTTTAGATTGCTTTGGGTAGCATGGATTTTTTAAACAATATTATTCTTCTAATCCATGGTCATATATTTTTATTTGTATGTGTATCATTTTTGTTTTTATAAATATCAAATCATTTGTTTTCTTTAATTACAGATCATTTGTCAATGATTTATAAATTTCAGTATACTAATCTTTTCCCTTCTTTGTATATATTTGAATATATTATTGGTTTGATGCTAATATGCATTGGACTGTTTTCTTAGTTTCCTTCTTAGGAAGTTTGTACCATCATGCTGATGTGTGTGTGTGTGTGTGTGTGTGTGTGTTTGCCAGTCCTGGGGCTTGAACTCTGGGTCTGGGCTCAAGGCTAGCACTTTACCACTTGAGCTACAGTTCTACTTCCAGGTTTTAGTGGTTAATTGGAGATAATAGCCCCAAAGACTTTCCTGCCTCAGTTGACTTTGAATGCTGATCCTCAGATCTCAGCCTCCTGAGTAGCTAGAATTACAGGTGTAAGCCACCAGCAACTGGCCTTGTCATGATGACTATTGATTAAAGTTCTTGATATTAACGTATATTGATTTACCAATTTTTTATGGTGTGCTATTTCTGTTGACATATATATCTGGTTTAAGAACCCAAGAGTTTATAAATTAATTTTGCTCCCTTCATAAGATATTATCTTATACTTTAATATAGAGTTGTTTTTAGTGAGGACAAATTTCATTATTTTTCCATATAGATAATTGTTTGTCCCAGGAACATTTGTTGAAAATTCTACCCTTTTCTTTTTAAACTTCTGTGACAAGTCAAATTCATATGCATATATAAATATAGTTATTCAGTGTGGAATATAGCTAATAAAGGTTATGTAGGATATCTCTTGTCTTTCTATTTTATATTTTCAGAAACTAATTTAGTTCTCTTGATTTCTTCTATTGCTTTTCTGAACACTTATGCTCTAATTTTTCTATACTACATTTACAACCTTTGGGTTTGTTTTGTTTTATTCTTCCCATTATTCTTTTAGATCTATATTTAATTAGTTTATTTCAAATATTGTCTTTGACTAAAAGTAGACACATAGCTATAAAATTTTCTCAAAACTGCTGAGTCCCATAAATTTTGGAATGTTGACTTTATTTTGTCTTGTATGAGAATATTACCCTTTTGGGAGGAGTGGAATATTACTAGCATTTGCATTTGCTGTGTGAAGTATTTATTAATTTTTTCTTGTTCAATGTTGTTTACTTGTGTTCAAAATTGTGTTGATTTCCACATATTTGTGAAATTTACAATTTTCCCTCTGTTACTGATTTGCAGTATTGTTTTGGGAAAGATACAGGATATAATTTTAATTTTACTGAATTTGTTAAGATTGGTTCTGTAGCCTAACATATGATCTATCCTGGAGAATGTTCAATGTATGCTTTAGAAAAATGTGTATTCTACTTTGGTTGCATGTAATATTATGTATATGTCTGTAACTTCCATTGTTAAAAGAAGTTTTTTGATGTTCTGTACTAGTGTTGTCATGCTGTCTAGCTCTTCATTTACTTCCATTATTATTTATATGCTTTAATGTTGGGTGTGTATATATTGACAATGATTATATACTCTTTCTGCATTAATCTCTTAATAGTTATTGTATGTTGTTTCCTGGAAAAATCTTGACTCAAAATCTTTTTGTGTCTAATATACATGTAGCCACATCTACACTTCTGGTTATTTTTTTCCCCAGGGCTGAGGACCAAACCCAGGGCCTTGAGAGCACCGGGCGGGCGCCCTTCCACTGGGCTAAACCCCTAGCCCCACTTCTGGTTATTTTTTGCATGTATATTTCTCCCCTCATTTTCAGCATATTTGTCTTTTTAAAGCTGAAGTGAGGATCTTCTCCCAGTCTGGGAGCTTACAATGGACAAGGGTCTCATATATAAAATAGAACTCAAAAAATTAAATCCCCCCAAAACAAATCCTCAAAGAAACAACTGCCCCATTAATAAGTGGGCTAAAGACATAAAAACAAACTTCTCTGAAGAGGAAACAAGAGTGACCAACAGACATATGAAGAAATGCTTAACTTCTCTAGCCATAAAAGAAATGCAAATCAAAACAACAGTGAGATTCTACCTTACCCCAGTTTGTTTAGAATCAAGAAATCTAAAAATAACAGATGCTGGAGGGGATGTGGCCAAAATGAAATGCTGCTGCATTGTTGGTGGGAATGTAAACTTGTTCAACACTCTGGAAAGCAGTATAGAGGCCCCTCAAAAAACTGCACATAGAGCACCCCTATGACCCAGCAATTCCACTTTTGGGCATTTACCCAAACAATAACAAAAAAAGCTATACTAAAGCAACCAGCACAACTATGTTTATCTCAGCATTATTTACCATAGCTAAGATATGGAACCAAACCAGATATCCTTGAGTAGATGAATGGATCAAGAAAATATGAAATATATATATATATATATATATTTATATATATATAATGGAATTGTATATCTCCATCAGAAAGAATGACATTGCCCCATTTGTTAGGAAATGGAAAACCTTGGGAAAAATTATATTAAGTGAAGTAAGCCAGGCCCAAGGAAACATAGGTCCATTGATTTTCCTTATTTGCAATAACTAGTATAAGCACAGGACAAGCAGAAAATGTCAAAAGCAATGTATATATGACTATATAAGATAATAAGTGAAATGAGCCCCAAGATAAGGACACAAATGTTTTTTATGTCTTGCTATTGTTTGTTTTTAACATATTTATAATGTACTATGTGAATTTTTTGTTTCTTTGTATGTTCTTGCCTCAGAGTATAACCCCTGTTTTCACTGTAATTGATTCTGGTGCCCTGCATCTTGCATATACATTTTTCAAATTTGGGGAGGCTAAGGGAAATAACAAAATGCTTAAATACAGTTTGATCCATTGTATCAATGAGATGTAAAAGACAGTATGTTGAAAATGAACTTTACAACTTTGGCGGAGGTGGAGCAGGAGGGGGCACAGGAGGAGTTGGGGATATGGGGAGGGAAGGGATGGTAAGGGAAAAATAAAGGAGGAGGTAACAATGCTCAATAAAAATGTACTCATTGTATGGCTAGTGAAAATCTTCTCCCAATACATGGGCTTTCTATTGATCTTGCTGGCTATGTCCTTTGCCATGCAGAAGCTCTGCAATTTCATGCAATCCCATTTGTCCAACTTTTCTTTGATTTGTTGTGCTTCTGGGTGTCTATAAAGAAAATTTCAACCTGTGTCAAGGGGACCTAGGGGTTCTCCTATTCCATCCTGTAATGTGTTCAGAGTGTCTACTTTGACTCCGAGGTCTTTGATCCATTTGGAGTTGATTCTGGTGCAGGGTGATATATAAGGATCTAGCTTTAGTTTTCTACAAGTAGTTAACAAATTTTGCCAGCACCATTTACTGAAGAGGCTGTCTTTCTTCCATTCTACTTTTTTAGCTCCCTTATCGAAGATTAGATGGCTATAGGTCTGTAGGTTCATTTCTGGGTTTTCAATTCTATTCCATTGGTCCTGAGGTCTGTTCTTGTGCCAGTACCAAGCTGTTTTGATAACTATGGCTTTAAAATATACTTGGAAATCAAAAAATTAAATCCCCCAACAACAAATCCTCAAAGAAACAACTGCCCAATAAATAAGTGGGCTAAAGACTTAAAGAGAAACTTCTCTGAAGAAGAAAGAAGGATGGCCAGTAGACACATGAAGAAATGCTCAACCTCCCTAGCCATAAAAGAAATGCAAATCAAAACAACATTGAGATTCCACCTCACCCCAGTTAGAATGGCAAAAATCAAGAACTCTAATAACAACAGATGCTGGAAGGGATGTGGACAGAAGGGAACCTTACCTCATTGTTGGTGGAAGTGTAAACTTGTTCAACCACTTTGGAAAGCAGTATGGAGGTTCCTCAAAAGACTTCACATAGAGCTCCCCTATGACCCAGCAATCTCACTTTTGGGCATTTACCCAAATGTCTACAAACAAGACCACACTAAAGCTACGAGCACAACTATGTTTATTGCAGCATTATTTACCATAGCGAAGATCTGGAGCCAACCCAGATGCCCCTCAGTAGATGAATGGATCAAGAAAATGTGGTATATCTACACAATGGAATTCTATGCCTCCATCAGAAAGAATGACATTGCCCCATTTGTTAGGAAATGGAAAGGCTTGAAAAAAATTATATTAAGTGAAGTAAGCCAGGCCCAAAGAAACATAGGTCCCATGGTTTCCCTTATTTGCAATATCTAGTATATGTCTAAGTGAAGCAGAAGGTCAGATAATGTGATGTTAGGAAAATGAACCCTTAGATATGTATTTAAATGTTTTTTTTCTTTCATGCGATTGTTTCTAACACATTTATAAGATTATTTCTTTGTTGTTTTGTATGTCCCTCCCCCACAGTATAACCCCTGCTTTCACTTTATTTGATGTCGGTATAAGTTGTGGAGGAGAAAGGGAAAAACAAGTCGTTTAAGGATAGAGTTGGACCCTTTGCAACAATGAGAAGTACAAGTTGTCATGTTGAAAACGAACTTTACAACTTTGGTGGGGGGGAGGATTGAGGGGGGCGGGGGGAGGCTGGGAAAGGAAGATGTGAAAGGTAAACAAAGGAGGAGGCTGCGATGCTTGATAAGAAATGTACTCATTATCTTGCCCATGTAATTGTAACCCCTCTGTACAGTATGTTCACAATAAAAAAATTAAAAATTAAAAAAAATGTACTCATTACCTTACTCATGTAACTGTAGCCCCTCTGTAAAGTATTTTTACAATAAAAATATATTAAAAGAAAGCTGAAATGAGTCTCTTGCAATCAATCTATAGTAAGATGATGGTTTTAATTTTTTCAACCATTCTATATCTTTTGATAAGAAAATCAATCTATTTACATTTAAAGTAATTTTTAATAATTATAGTTATATTTGTTATTTTACTTATTATTTTCTATTGCATAGTTTTTTTCAAATTTTCCTTCCTCTTTGGCTCTCTTTCTTTGTGCTTTGGTATTTTTTTCCTCTTGCATTTTGACTCCTGTCTCTTCAACTTTCATATATTGTTTTGTTATGTGATTACTATGAAACTTATGCAAAACCACATAATACACAGACATAATACACTATTTTAAGTTGATATCAACTTAACTTTGATCATATAATAATCTCTATATTTTGCCATCTATGCCTTTATGCAATGATTTACATCTTTTTATACTGCTTATCAATTATTAAGTAATTATAGTTAGTTATTTTAAATAGATTTGAGATGTGTAATACTCTAAGTAACTGAATATTCTCAATTAGACAATTTACATATTTTTACCAAGAAATTTTATATTTTAATGATAGTATATACTAATGTTCTTTCATTTTGGCTTGAAGAATTGCCTTTTGAATTCTAGTAATGCTCTTTCTCTGGTGATACATTTGCATAGATTTTTGTCTGAGAAAGTACTTACCTTTCTTTTATTTTTGAATATAAGACGTGCCAGGTATAGTATTTTTTGTTTAATTTCTTTTATATGTATCATTCAGTTTATTCTGGCTTTCTCAGATATAGACTCATAATTTAATTGTGATTTCTTGATATGTTTGGTTAAGTTTGCTGTTATAAGTTTCTATTGAAATTTATTTAGCTTAGATACTGTGTTAAATCCAGAATTCTGTGAATTGAATTGCTTGATTTTTTTCATAGTTGTTCATCAGTATTTTTTTAAGAAGTATTTTTAAGAAGTATTTTATTTTTGTTATATTATATTTATTTTATTTTATTTTATTTTTATTTTTTATTATCCTTTCTTTTAAAACATTTTTATTGTAAAGGTGATTTACAAAGGGGTTACAGTTACAAAAGTCAGATAATGAGAGAACACCCTAGGATGATGGTGTAGAAGAAGCTGGAGGCTAAATAAGCTCTTGCATAGAAAGCAGTTTAATGTTCCAGTGAAAATTCCTAGGCTAGAGAATCACACCAAGTATGCCATCACAGTACAGAGACTTTGGCCCGAGAAGGAAAATCCAGGCATCTTGGTCAAGGAGAGAGATCTGAGCAGGTGCCAGTGTCCACGGTAGCAGTGGCGGTGGTTGCTGCAACCTTGGTTGCCATATTGACAGAGAGTCCAGGACAAAGACACCAGATGCATTGTGTAAGTGGATTCTACTTAGCACCAGCAAGACCTGACAAGGAACAGAAATCTTCATCCTGCTGATCGCAGACCATGGATGGCCCAGAAACAAAGAGGCTGGCATGAGTAGCCCCAACACATCCTCACTCCTCATGAAACAGCAGTGGGAAGGTACCCCTCCCCCACCATCAGAGAATATCTTCATCTTTGGTACTGACAAAGCAGCTAGCTCTGACTCAGGCCTTGGAAGAAAATAGGAGCCATTCCAGAGATCACAGGAACCTGACCAGACCTGCCAGGGTCAACCCCATCCAGGGGAAAGTTGCCCTTCCCAGACAAAGGAAGCTCTGCCCCTGGAGGAGTGATTTTCTTCACTGGGTAAACAGAGCCAGAGGCTGCCCCTTCCCCATTGCAACTAGATAGCAGGAGGGGTAAAAGACAAATAATTGAAGCTCAGTAAACATAAATCCTTAGAATGGCTCCAGACTAGGCTCTATAAGTGTTTCAGGAGCTAGTGCCTCAGGGAAAAGCTACTGATTGCTGATAGGCCTCAACCCTACCCAGAACTTAGCCTCAATGCAGCAACTCCAAACTAGAGGAAACAGCCATCTCCTTCTTTTGTGATGCTCAAAGCAGATCTCTCTCCCATTGAACTAGCCTTGGAAGAGGATCACAAAGTCTTGGGTAAGGCAGAACTTTTTTCTGCCTGCTCGAATTTACTGACTCAAGAAACCAATCAAACCACAGAAAAATCAAACACCACAAGCAAACTTGTTACAGACACAGGGGAGATACAAGATCTCCGCCCCTCCCCCCGAAAAAAAAAACAAAACAAGGAACTCTTTTTTTCTTACTTTTTTTTT
>NW_012267358.1:619385-623015 GCF_000151885.1 Dipodomys ordii | reverse complement strand
TTTGCGTATATTGAACCAGCTTTGCATCCCTGAAATGAATCCTGGTTGATCGTGGTGTATGATTTTTTGGATGAAATGTTGAAGTCGATTGGCCAAAATTTTGTTGAGAAGTTTTGCATCAATATTCATCAAAGAGATGGGTCTATAGTTCTCTTTCTTTGATGAGTCTCTTCCTATTTTTTTAATTAAAAATTATTTTCTATTTTTTCTCTCATAATTTTTATTTTAGGTGTGTGTGTGTTTAAATCTCTTTTAACCTATTGGTCCATTTGTGTGTGTGTGTGTGTGTGTGTGTGTGTGTGTGTGTGTGCGTGATTTAATTGTTATTCTGCACATCCCCAGATATATACCTGTCATTGAATATTAGATGTTATCCTACATTTTGTACATAATTCAGAAATTTGTCACTCAATTCGCCGCCTTTTAAGCTTAACTTCTTTAATGGTAGTATTATTTCCTTATACCTATATAATTTTTAAGTATTCCATTTTTCATTTTTTCATTTTTCCTTCTTATTTCTCTCCTCCTCTCATCCTATCCTTTTCTTCTCTCAATATTATTTCTTTATACTTAGATAATTAAGTGTTTCATTTTTTAAATTTAAATTTTTATTTTTTCATTGTTTCTTTATCTTTCTCCTTTCATTCTGTTATATCCATTTCCTCTTTGAGATTAGGACTTGGTTAAATTCATTCTTTCCTTTTACCTCTTTACATCCCTCTAATACTATTTTTCTCCACAATTCTCCCTAAAACTATTAGTTTCTGGTCTGCTGAATCCCTCGTTGATATTCTTAGCCCATCAATCCATTGTTGTTTGATGTTGAATAGATTGTATCTGTTGAACTAGATTTATCTGCAGCCATTTTGATTGTGCAACTACAGGACTCTGGTTGATGCTTGCCTAAAATAGTGTTCTAGCACATAATTGGTGTGCAGAACAAGCCAGAGAAATACAAGAAAAATGGCAAATTCAGGTATCTCAAATCCCATTTATGATAATCAGGTGACAGAACAGTTAATGAATAACCCAGAGGAGAATTCCAAAAAACCTCAACAAACGCTACTGGCAAACAGTGAATGAAAACATCGAAAACCTACAAAGGACTCAGTGTGAGCATGATAGGGAGCGAGAGGAGGCTAACCAAAGATTAATACAGGAACTTCGTGTACATGATGAAGCTAACCAAAAATTAATACAGAAATCTCATGAGCTTGAGGAAGCTGATCAAAGATTATTACAGAAATTGCGTGAGCAAGCTGAGAATATTCAAGCAGTAATACAGGAATTGCATTAGCCGGCTGAGAACAGTCAAACAGAAATGCAGGACTTGTGTGTGTGTGTGAGGAAGCTAATAAAAAAAGTAATACAGGAATTGCGTGAGCAGGATGAGAACAGACAAAGATCAATAGAGGCATTCATAGAATCCATAAACAGACAGTTAAAAGAATCCAGGGAGACCACAAAGGGAATGCTGAATATAGCCCATTAGAAGGAAAGAGTGTCCAAGGAAAATATAACCAATAACTAAGTGGTTTGAAAATAAACACTGAACACCAAGTTAAGGAAGTAAGTAAGTCCATACAAGATCTAAATCAATACTCTAACAAAGAATTTGAAGCCATCAAAGCCGACCAATTACAAGGAAAAGAAATGAAAAACAAAGTAGAAAGTTTAGACAGTAGGATAGACCATTCCGAAGATCGAATCTCTGGGATTGAAGACAGCCTACATATTATAGAGAAAGAACATACAACTATCCAAGACAAATCCAACAAATATGATAGATCTAGTCATCATTTGGAAGACACCATCAGAAGGCCTAATCTGAGGATAATGGGTGTAGAGGAACACCTAGAGACATAGGTTAATGGTTTAGGAAATTTGTTTGCCAGGATCTTAGCAGAGAACTTCCAAAACATGCAAAAAGATAAGCCTATTCAGATACAAGAAGCTTTAAGAACCCCAAATAAACCAGACCAGAACAGGGCATCCCAAAGTCACATTATAATCTGCATAGGAACAATTCAGAATAAACAAAGGATCCTTAAAGCTATCAAGGATAAAAGATAAACTACGTATGGAGGGAAGCTAATTAGAATAACCTTAGATTTCTCAGCAGAGACAATTAAAGCAAGTAGAGCCTGGAATAATGTATGCCCACTCTAAAGACAAATAACTATCAACCAAGAATACTGTACCCAGCTAAACTCTCCTTCATAATGGAAGGTCATATAAAAAACTTCCATAACAAAGAAAAAAATGAAACAATACATCTCCATCAAACCAGCCCTGAAAATGATAAAGATGTCCTACACATAGAAACCCAACAAGAGCATAATAAAGGCTAAGACACAGCAATCAACCTGAGAATCCAAGAAATAGTGTGAACCTAGTTGTTACAGCCCCCAAGAAGGTGGATAACATGGCAGGAACTACTAACTCTCAATATTAATGGACTTAACTCTCCAATTAAGTGACATAAACTGTCTAGTTGGATTAAAAAGCATGATCCTTCTAATTGTTGCCTTCAAGAGTCACACCTTGCCAATAAAAACAAACATATTCTGAAAGTAAAAGGTTGGAATAAAATCTACCAGCAAATGGCCCCCATAAACAGGCGGAAGTTGCAATCCTAATATCAGATAAAATGAATTTCAAATTGAAATTAGTGAGAAGAGATAAAGAAGGTTGCTACATACTAATTAAGGGATCTCTTTTTCAGGAAAATATTAAAATTCTAAATATCTTTTCAACAAACAATGGACAGCCCAAATTCATCCAAGAAACACTACTTTCCTTCAAATCTCACATAGAACCAAAAACATTAATTGTTGGGGACTTTAACACACCACTTTCCCCATTAGATAGTTAAATGCGGCAAAAACTCACCAGAGAAATCACAGATCTAAACAACTGCATATATCAACTAGATTGAACAGACATCTACCAAATATTTCCCCCAGCAGCATCAGAATACATGTTCTTCTAAGCAGGACACAGAACGTTCTCCAAAATAGACCACATTTTACGTCACAAAGCAAACTTGTCCAAGTTCAAAAACATTGAAGTAATGCCTTGCATTCTCTTAGACCACAGGGGAATAAAATTAGAAATCAACACCAAAAGCCACCAAAGAAAGTCCTGTAACACATGGAGGCTGAACAACACACTGCTGAATCACGAGTGGGTCATGGAAGAGATCAGAAAGGAAATTCAAATGTTCATGATATTCAACAAAAATGAACAAATTGCCAGCTCTTCTGGGACACAACAAAGGCAGTACTCAGAAGCAAGTTTATAGCTCTGAGTTCTTAAATCAACAAATTGGAGATATCTGAAACCAACAATTTAATGAGATATCTGAGCCTCCTTGAAAAAGAGCAGCAAGATAAACCCCAATCCAGTAGATGGAAAGAAATAATTAAAAGTAAACCAGAATTAAATGAATTAGACTCCAAAAATATCATAGAAAGAATCAACAAAACAAAGAGTTGGTTCTTTGAAAAAAATTAACAAAATTGACAGATCCTTAGCAAATCTTATCAGAAAAAGAAGAGAACACACCCAAATAAATAAACTCAGAGATGAGAATGAAAACATCACCACAGAAACAACCAAGATTCAGAA
>NW_012267358.1:617890-618450 GCF_000151885.1 Dipodomys ordii | reverse complement strand
ACATAAAGGGGATCCAAATAGGGAAAGAAGAAATAAAACTCTCCCTATTTGCAGATGACATGATCTTGTATTTAAAGAATCCCATAGACTCCACTTCTAAATTACTCAAGCTGATTCAAAACTTTGGCAAAGTAGCAGGGTATAAAATTAACCCCCAAAATCAATGGCTTTTCTGTATACCAACAATGAGAAAAGTGTGGCTGAAATTGGGAAAGCAACTTCATTTGTAATTGCCCCACAAAAAAATAAGATACCTAGGAATTAACTTAACCAAAGAAATGAAGGACCTCTATGATGAAAACTTAAAAACTTGAAAAAGAAAATCAAAACAGAACTTAGAAAGTGTCAAAACCTCCCATGCTCCTGGATTGGAAGGATCAACATCGTGAAAATGGCAATACTTCCCAAGGCTATCTACAAGTTCAATGCCATACCTATTAAAATTCCAACCTCATTCTTCAAAGGAATAGAAGAGGCAATCCAAAAATTCATATGGAACAATAAAAGACCCCAAATAGCAAAAACAATCCTCAACAGAAAGAACAGTGCTGGAGGAATAT
>NW_012267358.1:606282-616930 GCF_000151885.1 Dipodomys ordii | reverse complement strand
TATATATATATATATATAATGGAATTCTATGCCTCCTTCAGAAAGAATGGCATTGCCCCATTTGTTAGGAAATGGAAAGACTTGGGAAAAAATATATTAGGAGAAGTAAGCCAGGCCCAGAGAAACATAGGTACCATGGTTTCCCTTATTTGCCATAACTAGTATATGTCTGGGACAAGCAGAAAAAGTAAAAAGTTATGTACATATGACCAGATAAGATGATTTTAAGTGAAATGAACCCCAAGATAGTGATTTTTTTGTCTTGTTATTTTTTGTAACATATTTATAATATACCATGTGAATTTTTGTTGCTTTTTATGTTCTTCCCCCATGGTATATCCCCTGTTTTCACTATATTTGATGTCGTTCTAATTTGGGGAAACTAAAGGAAAAAACAAAATGTTTAAATAGGGATACATATTGACCCATTGTAACAATGAGATGTACAAGACACTATGTTGAAAAATGAACTTTACAGTTTACTTGGGAGGCTGGGACGGGAGTGTAGTTGTGGTGGTGGGAGGGAAGAGATGGTAGAAGAAAAACCAAGGATGAAGCAACAATGCTTGATAGGAAATGTACTAATTACCTTACTCATGTAACTGTAACCCATCTGTATAGTGTTTTTACAATGAAATTTTATTTTAAAAAAGTCAAGTATTGAGTACATTTCTTTTTAAACAGTGTCATCCCCTTCCTAATTTTCTCCCAATTGTCCCCTTTCCCCAAAGTTTTATAGTTTTTTTCCAACATAGTGTCTAGTGAGTATCACTGCTGAATTGGTTTACCTTTTGTCCCATCATTTGTGTGCTTCCCCTTCCCTCCTCAAATCAGATAAACTTACATAGTATATAAATGGTAAAGAAATCAAAAACAGTGATAAAGGGAATAAACTGAAGAAAAGTACTGTATGCAGTAAAATAGAAAAAAATTTGTTTGTCCATATTTTGGAGTTCATTTCTATGAGCACCATTTTATATGATAATAGGCACATAGCTATTGAACCCTTGTGATCCACTCCTAAACATATCCTCCTTTGTTCTCATTGTGTGAATGTGTAGAGTGCTGTTTAATTAATCATGTCCTAGTATAATTATTTGTTTTTAGTATTCATTGGTTTTACTTGTAGATTTATAGGCAAATTCTAATGATTACAAGTGACGGAAATGATACAACTTATGTTTCTTTGGTTCTGGCTTAGTTTCCTTAATATAATTTTTACAAGTTATTCTATTTCCTTATAAATGGGACAATGTCATTCTTTCTGAGAAAGGATAGAGTTCCATTGCGTATTCATCCACTGAGGGTCATCTGGGTTGGTTTCACATCTTGGTAATAGTAAACAATGCTGCACCAAACATGGTTGTGTTGCTAGTTTTGGTGTGGTTTAGTTTGTGTTCATTTGGATATATGCCCTGGAGTGGATTGCTGGATCATTAGGGAGCTTTATGTTTAGTCCTTTGAGGAACCTCCATACTTCTCTCTAGAGTGATTGAACAAGTTTACGCTCCCACCAACAGTGGGAGCATTCCTTTTGGCCAAATCTCCACCAGCATCTGCTATTGTTAGTTTTCTCAATAATGGCCATTCTATCTGGAGTGAGGTAGAATCTCAATGTTGTTTTGATTTGCCTTTCTTTTATGACTAGAGATGTTGAACATCTTTCCATGTGTCTATTGGCCATTCTTATTTCTTATTCAGAGAAGTCTCTCTTTAAGTCTTTGGCCCACTTATTAATGGAGTGGTTGTTTCTTTGAGGATTTGTTTTTTGGGGGGTTAATGTTTTGAGCTCTTAGTATGAGTCTCTTTTCTCATGTATAGCTAGTAAAGATCTTCTCCCATCCTTGGGCTTTCTATTTATCTTTCTAGCTATGTCCTTTGCCATGCAAAAACTCTTCAGTTTGATGCAATCTCATTCATCCAGTCTTTCTTTGATTTGTTGTGATTCTGGATCTTTATGTCTGACGTTTTGACCCATAACTTGGAGTGCTAATGTTTCCCCTGTTCCTTCCTGTAATATTTTCAAGGTATGTGTTCTTACATTGAGGTCTTTGATCCATTTGGAATTTATTCTGGTGCAAAGTGATATATGAGGTTCTAGCTTCAGTTTTCTGCACATGCATAAAAGCAAATTCTGCCAGCACCATTTATTGAAAAGGCTGTCTTTCTTCTTTCCTGTGTTTTTGGCTCTCTTATCAAATATTAGGTGGCCATAGGTCTGTGGGTTCACTTCTGTGTCTTCTATTCTATTCCATTGATCCTCAGGCCTATTCTTGTGCCAGTACTAAGCTGTTTTTATTACTATGGCTTTGTTTATCACGATTTTCTAGTAGATCACTGGACTTAACTTCTTTGAGACAGGATCACAGTATGTGACCTTGGCTGACCTTGAACTTGCAATCCTTTGCTTCAGGTTTCTAAATGCTAGAATGATGGTGTGTCCTGTTCTTCAATAAGCTTTTTGAAGACAATTAGTTTGAATTGCTAGGAAGTTCATAATAGTCAGTTTTATAGCTAGTTAGTGATGCTGTATGTTGTTCCCTTATTGGTGTCATATTTCCTTGATATTCATTACTCAGGTCCCTATATACTTGGGTCTGTACATTAGAAAATTTAAGCTTATGTTCCCATGTTTACATACTGGCTTTGGTCATAAAAGCCATTCACCATTTAACTGGGCTAGGGTTTCTGTGTATACCATGCTACTGAGTCCACATGCTGTCTTTTTGTCAAAGTTTGTGAATATTTTCCTTGTCCCTGGGTCACCAATGTTATTGAGCATGGTATCTGGGCTTACATAGTTATGCTTTTGGTCTGCATCCATTGGGATGATCCTGGTGCTAGGATCTACTGAGAAGATTCTAAATTATGAGCTCTTGGGGATTAGCTTCAAGCCTAGGTTTCCACATAGACTTGATATCTATGCTACTTAGTTCCTTGAGTATGCAAAGACAGGCTTATATCTTGGGTCAATTGTGGCTATCTTGAAATCTGAAGGGAAAGTCTTGGAATCTGGGTATGCAGGCGTCTACCTGGCATCAAGCTATAGGAATGAGCATGGATTCTGAGTCTATTAGGTCTGAAAGCCAGGAAAACCATCCTAGAGACGGTGTCAAATTTTTACAGTGAGGAAAATCTGTATTTGAGGTCTTCAGGGTCAGTTTTGGAGTATGGGTTCATAGATGTCAATCTGGTGTTTAGATCCACAGGGGCTGGCTTGTAGTTTGATTCTATGGGGACCACCTAAAGGCTATGTCTATGGGTGCTGGCATCAGGATAGGTCCCAAGCATCATCCTGTAGCCTTGGTCCATGAAGTTAAGCCTGGAATGTGGCCTGGACTAATGAGGTAGGTTTGGCACTTAGGTTTACTAGAATGGGTCTCAACTATGGATCCACTGACATGTATTGCTATGGGAACTACTTTGAAGCCTTCAGTCACAGGGGATAACATAATTCTGAGAAAATCTGGAAGTTACATTTGAAGATGTTGATTTGGAGTTTGGTATTGGAGAGATCAACCTGGAGTGGAATTGCACAGATGGTAACCTTGTTCTAGGTCAAACATAGAAGTTAGGTCTGCTGGTGGTAGCCTAGAATTCAGGACTTCATTGCCTGTCTTGATGATGGATTGAACCAGATGTTTGATACCAGAAGAGATAGTCTTGTGCTGGGATAGCATTGAAACCCTGGGCCTATGAGATACTGTTTGGGACCTGGAACAATGGGAAATGGCATAGTTTCTGGGGCAATGTAGGGTAGCCTGACTCTAAGCTGGGTCTGAAGCCTCGGGCTATGGAATATCCTATAGTCCAAGGTTACAGGAAATGATTTCAAGAATGGTTTTATGAGGCTATCCCAGATATAGATTTATAGGGATGGTCTGACATTAGGGCCTTGAGTAGAGACTGGGCTGTCTATTTCATTGGGTGTTATGACTATCTTTGTGCCAATACTACATGTGAAAATGTCACAATAAAACTTTCTGTGTACAAAATAATGTATTCTAATAAACATATAAGAAATAAATTAAAAAACATTAAAAAAGTTTGGAAATTTGATAACGAATTCTAACAGGAATTTTGGGAGTTTTCAATTTTTGAATATACAGGACATTGGGATTTTGATAAGAATTGTACTACTTGGTAAATCATACTGCAGGTATTTGTTACCATATGTCCATCCCTAAATATTTTATTATTTTGGATGGTTTTATAAATTATTTTTTAGTTCATTATCAAAAATTTTCTTGTTAATGTAAAGAAAATGTACTGATTTTGTATTCTGTAAGTTTACTAAATTCATTTGAATTAATAAGCACAGGCTTTCATAACAACAACAAAAACACTAAGAGAGTGGATTACACAACAAATTTATTTTATCATCGTCTCAAAATCTAAGATCAAGATTCCAGATTAATTTCTTTCTGGTAAGGTTCTCTTCCTGGCTGTAAGATAGCTTTCTTCTTGTGTGTCCTTACATGGCCTTTTCCCAATGCCTGTTCAGAGGTGGGGACTTGTGGAAGAAGGAAAGGAAGAGGCAGAGGGAGAGGAAGAGGAATACAGAAAGAGAGAGATAGAGAGAGAGAGAGAGAGAGAGAACACTGTCAGGTGTGTCTCATCTTTTCATAAGAACATTAATCCTATCAGATCAATGATCCACCATTAAGAACTCAATTTTTTTCTCTTCCTATTTGCTGATATTATTTGTACAGAAGGGATTATTGTGATATTTCTATACATGTACACAATGTACTTATTATTCTTTCCTTTCCTCTTCTTCTAAAACACCCATTTTTGACAATTTTAATGAGCTTCATTATGTTGTTTTTGTGCATGCATATAATGTACTTCAATCTTTAAATGCAGCCACACTGGTAATTAGGTCTTCAACATATGAATGGGAAGGAATAGGCACATGATTCAGTCACATCATTCATTACTTCGATCAGTTTTTAAAGGAAAGATTAGAGTTTTGTACACAAAATCACATCATGTTCAAATAGAGATAATTTTACTACTTCTTTTACAAATCTGATGCCTTGTTACCCCTTGCCTAATTACATTGCCTAGGACTTCCAGTACTATGTTGAAAAGAAGTGATGAAAACAGGAATCTTTGACTTCTTCCTTATGTTAGAAGGAGAAACTTCAGTCTTTGGCCATTTAACATGATATTAGCTGTGTTGCTTTTCACATATGGTGTTTATCACATTGAGGGAGTGCCCTTTGGTTCCTGCTCCTAAAGTATTTTTTTGGCAGTTGTGGGGCTTGAACTCTGGGCCTAGGCACTGTCCCTCAGCTCATCAGCTCAAGGCTGGTGCTCTACCACTTGAGCCACAGCACCACTTGTGGTTTCCTGGTGGTTTATTGGAGATAAGAGTCTCACAGACTTTCCTGCCCAAGCTGGCTTTGAACCATGATCCTCAGATCTCAGTCTCCTGAGTACCTAGGATTACAGGTATGAGCCACTGGTACCCGGCTCCTTTAGTATTTTTACCATGAAAGGCTATTGAATTTTATCCTGTACTGTGCCTATTGAAATAGTAAAGTATTTTCCCTCTTTTTATTTTACTCTAATTTTTTACATTGGCTGGTTTTAAATGGTCATTATTAATGCATGTTAATTATATAAATTAATGGGCTTTACTGTAACATTATCATATGTGTATATTTCATGTTTTTGATCATGTACTCCCTCCTTTCTACCCTCTCTTACCCTCCCATCTCTTCAGCCTCCCCCAGTTTTCTTACATTATAGTATCTCTTTTATTTTCAAATCATCTTTTTCATGAGTTTCCACATAATAGAGAATATATGCAATAATAATCTTTTTATATCTAGCTTGTTCCATTTAACTTTTTCCTCTACTTCTATTAATTTGCCTTTGAATAACATAATTTCACTCATCTTTATGGCTAATATTCCATTGCATATATGTGCCATATATTCACCAATCATCTGTTGGTAGTCACGTTGACTTATTCTGTAGTTTGACTATTGTGTCTAGTACAAGAGTAACATGTATGCAGGTATCTTATTATATCATGACCTTGATTCCTTTAGAATATATACAGGAATTAAATATTAGAATCATAACATAGCACCTTTTTAAGTTTTGGAGGACCCTTTATACTCATTTCCTTAATGGCTAGACTAATTTATAAGAATTCTTCCTGCTTCAAATCCTTGGCAATGTTTGCTAGTTTTTTTTCTGTACATTTTTATTGTAAAAATGCTGTACAGAGGGATTACAGTTACATGAGCAAGGTGATGAGTACATTTCTTATTGAGCATTGTTGCCTCCTCCTTTGTTTTCCCCTTACCATCCCTTCCTTCCCACCTCCACAATGATGCCCCCCTCCCTGCCAAAGTTGTAAAGTCTGTTTTCAACATAGTGTTTTGTATTGCTAGTGCTTTTTATTTCATTGAATGAAGAATTATTTGGGTATTTGATTTATGAAAATCTCTATATATTCTGGATATGAATCCAGACTCAAATGAATAATTATCCCTGTGGAAGATGACATGATAATATACAGAAAACTGTTGAAATAGGTAGCAAATTTTATAACATTTCAACATAGGCCAGGCATCAATGGCTCACACATGTAATCCTAGCAAGTCACAAGGATAAGGTCTGAGGATTGTGGTTAGAAGTCAGCCTGGGCTGGAAAGTCTTTGAGACTATTATCTCCAATAAACTACCGAAAAAGTGGGAAGTGGGATTGTGGCTCAAGTGGTAGAGACCCAGCCTTGAGCAAAAAAGCTCACAGACAGCACCCAGGCCCAGAGTTCAAACCCCAGGACTGTTACAAAATAAGAAAAAAGATATTTCAAGACAAATGATCAATCTACAGGGACAATGAATAAAAAATAAATCAAGAAAGTTATTGAATTTGCCTTAGCTATAAAAAATAGAATGAGTTTAAGCAAGTAGGTAAGAGACCTCTACAATGAAAACTATAACATGTGAAGGAAAAGACTGATTTGTAACCATTTGAACATCATCTAGATCTACTTGTAGATTTGTAGGCACAGTCTAGCTACCACAAATGAGAGAAACCATGCAACCTTGTTTCTCTGCTTAGCTTACTCCAGTTAATATAACTTTTTCTAAGTCTTTCTATTTCCATATGAATGTTACAATATCATTCTTTCCAATAGATGAGTAAAATTCCATTGTAAAATCCCATTTACCACATTTTATTGATCCATTTGTCCATTTAGGGGCATCTGGGCTGATTCCATGTCTTCACTATAGTAAATGGTGCTGCAGTGAATATGGTTGTGCTAGTAGCTTTAGTGTGTCTTTATTTGTGTTCTGTTGTACTAATGCCCAGGAGTGGAAGTGCTGGGTCATAGGGTAGTTTTATGTTTAGTTTTTGAGGAATGTCCATAATGCATTCCAGAGTGATTAAACAAGCTTACAGTCCCACTAACAGTACATTAGAGTTCTGTCTTGGCCACATCTTCACCAACATTTGTTGTTTGTTTTCTTGATGATGGACATTCTAATTGGGTAAGGTGAAATTTCAGTGTTTTCATTTACATTTCCTGTATGTCCAAGATGTTAAGCCTTTTAATGTGACTATTGGCCATTTTTAGTTCTTCTTCTGAAAAGTCTCTCTTTAATTCATTAGCTCATTTATTAATTGGGCTGTGGTTTAGCTATGGAGAGGTCAAATAGTATTATCTTTTAGAAAGACTAGGAGAAAGCCTAATAACATCAACCACCAGGAAATGGGTACATCCAAGATTGAGGGTGGGGCCAAGGAGAGAGGGGAAGATAAATGAAAAGGGGGAAGGGAGGGGTAATGCAGTCTAGAGTTCATTATATATATCATGAAACTAAGAAAATTAAGGGCAGGAAGTTGAAAGGGGGTAAGACTATTGAAATGGTAACACTGATCAAGATGCATTTTATTCATAAACTTCTTTGTTATATGGTACTTCCTTTGTACAACTACCTAAAGATAATTTAAAAATAAATAAAAGAAAAAGAAAAAATTGAACAATGCATTAAAACAGAAGATTACATGTTCTTGGACTGGAGGAATGAATATTATTAATGCATCTGTATTACCCTAAACAGTTTACAGATTCAATACAATCCCTATCAAAATATGAATGACATATAAGTTATGTGGTACTATGAAGGACCTAAATAGAAAAAGAAACTCTTAGGAAAAACAACCAAGTGGGAGGTATTGTGTTACCCAACTTCAAAACATACTACAACACTAGAGTAACACAATGGCATGGAACTGGCATAAATACAGAAATAGTATCTAATGAAACAGCAGAAAAAAACAAAATCAATCCTCTAATTTAGAACTGACTGAATTTTTATATAATTATGAATAATATATGCTGGAGAAAGGACAGTCTTTATAATAAGTGGTTCAACTGGGCATCTATTACAGAACATGAAACTAGTCTCACTATATACAAGAATCAATCCAAAATGAATGTATGACCCTAAATGTAATACCTAAAGTTATGGAATTACCTAAAGAGAATATACAAACTACTATGGACCGAGACTTTGGATATGATTCCAAAAGTACCAGACAACAGAAGAAAAAAAAATCTACAAACCAGAAGCAACACACACAGCACTATGTATCAACAGAGTATGCACCATGGAGGAAAATATTTTCAAACTATAAATATGACAAGGGATTAATGTATACAGCACTTAAGGAACTTAAACTAAAACCAAACCAAGACAAAACAAAACAAAAAAACCTGAGCCTCAAATAATTTAATTAATAATGGGCTAATTACCTTAATATGTATTTCTCAAAAGACAAGAATAACAAACAGGTATATAACGATAATACTCATTATTACTAATATCAGGGAAATACAAAGCAAAACCATAATAAG
Organism: Dipodomys ordii; assembly: GCF_000151885.1. Taxonomy (NCBI): domain Eukaryota; kingdom Metazoa; phylum Chordata; class Mammalia; order Rodentia; family Heteromyidae; genus Dipodomys; species Dipodomys ordii. Next base: position 608,042 of record NW_012267358.1, on the reverse strand, counting down.
CTATCTTATCTAAGTAACAAAATTATCTAAAAGAGAAAAACAAAACAAAACCAAATTAAAAATATAAGAAAACAAATAACAATAATAACAAAATATAGGTCCTTTAGTAATCAACTACTTAGTATATATTAAAAAGAAACGAAATCAGCATGTCAATGATTTTGGTAGGCCCATGGATATTGATGCCCTTTTTACAATTGCCACATATAGAATCAAGTATCCATCTGTGGATGAATGCATAAAGAAAATATAGTACAAATACACAAAATAATCAAAGGTAAAAAAGTTAATAAAAATTATTTTCAAAATATTTGTAGTAGCATAGATGAGTGTAGATAACAAAAATATTCCCTGAAATAGCTCAAGCACAAAAAGATAAATCTCATCTGTCTTTATTGTAGGAGTTAAAAAAAAAGTTGATCTCATAGACATAGAGAGTATATAATGAGGGTTATTAGAAAAAAGGCAGTGGGAAGCAGGGATGAAGAAACTATTTTTAATAGATAATGAGCACAGTAAAACAAATACCTAATGACCCACAATACAGTAACTATAATGAGTAAAATTGCTTGTATATTCCAAATAGCTGGCAGAGATAATATTGAATGTTCCAAATACAAATAAATGAAAATGTTTGAGGTAATATGCCAATTACATGGATTTGATCATTATATATTGTATATATGTATCAAACTATACCCAATAAAATGTATGATAATTACATGTTGATTAAAAGTAAGCAATACACTAAAACAAATAATTATGATAAGAAATTGTCTACCATAACATTCCTTTAGGGCTCAAGTCATTTAATTAATGCTTTATTTTCTCTAACTTTTAGTGAATAGTATTTTCCTTTAGAAGTTAATTATAAAAAATGGATTTCATTGTGACATTTTCATATATGCATACAACCTACTTCAACCATACTTACCCTCTAAGACCCTCTCTAATCTCTCTTCCTTTTTCACTTGTTTCCCCTAAATAGTTCCCTTTTGACTTTTATATGTTGAGTCTGTAGATGGAAGATCTAGGATTTTCTAACTAAATTGCAACACTACTATATAAAAATATTTAAAAATCCTAAATATGAAGCCACAGATACCTTGCCTTCTTTCTCATTTTTATCACTTTCATTTCATTTTGCTCTGGCAACTTTTCTACTGATGACAAAGTTTATGTCATTTTTATTCTGATAACATTTTGATTTCATTTTCTTTGTTGAAAGCTAATTTCACTGGGTATAGGTTTCTCTATTTAGTTTGGTACTTAAATAAACCATACCATTTTTTCTTAGTTTCGATGATTTCAGATGAAAACTCTGCTGTCATTTCTATTTCACTCACCAATTGATAGGGGATTGTTTCTTCATGCTCTTAAATTTTGTTCTTTATTTTTATCTTGAAAAAAATGAAATCATATTGTGTATCATAATTCTTTTTTTCTTATTTGAATTGTTCAGCTTTATTTGAATTTTTAAAAAGAAGTTTGCTCATTGTTTGAATATTTTTTTTTCTGGTGCACCTACTTATGAGTTTCTCCTTATGAGCTTCTGGATGTTTCTTTTCTTTTTTGTGGTGGGGGGAGGGGATCCGGTCGTGGGGCCTGAACTCAGGGCCTGGGCGCTGTCCCTCAGCTCTTCAGCTCAAGGCTAGCACTGTACTACTTGAGCCACAGTGCCACTTCCGGCTTTTTTCTTTTTGCTTATGTGGTGCTGAGGAATCGAACCCAGGGCCTCATGCATGCAAGGCAAGCACTCT
>NW_012267358.1:584128-603821 GCF_000151885.1 Dipodomys ordii | reverse complement strand
TGCTTTCCAAAGTGGTTGAACAAGTTTACATTCCCACCAACAATGAAGTAAGGTTCCTTTCTGTCCACATCCCCAATAGTTAACCTTTTTCTTGTAGCCAAGATTCGTGGGTTCAGGAATAAACACATGGGAATTGAACAGATACCACTCACTATTACCCTTTGGGGTGGGGTAGGAAAGAAAAGGAAATAAAAGGGAAATTTTGCTTCCTATCTCTGCATTTTTATGCATTACTGGTATAGAATCTAGTCTTAGTTTCAAGGTAAGGAATGGTTCTAGAGGAGATACAATTATAATCTCATTTGATTGAACAACCACTTAGCCTAAGAATTCTCAGACAGGGATGTGAGTTACTTTACTGGATGGGATCATTGATTTTGATTACCAAGGTAAAATTCTATCAGGTAAACAACCACTACCTGCTGTGTTTGGGAATGAAGATGAGATAGTTAAGTAGTTAAAAATACCAGCTATGACCACAGTGACCAGTTATAGAGAATACAATAGCAATTGTAATGATTATTTCTTCTTTAGGTAGATGTATAGAGATGCTAAGTCAACTCTGATTTTTTTATATGGCCAGCTCAGGTAGATTATGATGCCAAGTCATTTGGTCAAACATCTGTCTAAATGGGACTATGAAGGAATTTAAAAAATTATGAGTAACATTTAATCTGAAGATCAAGTAAAGTAGACCACTGACCCCATATGTATAGTCCTCATTTAATAGCCTTAAAAGAGATGATTAAGTTATTCTGAGGACTAAGGCATTTTGTGTTGTTTGTCTTCAGATTTGAGACTCTACCATCAGCCTGACAGCTTGTTTGCAATGTTTAAACTTACCTTCCCCCATGAGGACATGAGTCAATTATTTAATATAAAAATCTAGAGGTTTGACTATATCTGTGTGCATGTATAAATATATACATATATTATACACTATACTACAACATACTACTACATATGTACATATACTGTTGTAAGGAAACTCAGTCATGAGAAACAAAGAAGCCACTACTGAAGAAGCCAAATGGTGATCTTGGAGAGAAGGAAGATGGCAGAAGAGAAGCTGGGGGTTAAACAAGCTCTCAGAAACAAGTTTTAGTGTTCCATTGAAAATTCCAAGGCAAGCAAATCACACCAAATCTGCCATCATAGTACAGAGACTTGGTCCAGAGAGGAAAAATTCAGGGAGTTTGGTTCAGGAGGCAGATTTGAGTACTCACCGGTGTCTGCGGTGCCTGTGGTGGTGGCAGCTACCAGGGCTGCCATGTCAACAGAGAGAGCCTGGGACAAAGGCACCAGAGGTGGTGTGCGAGCAGATTCTACTCACTGCCAGCAAGAACTGACAAGGAGTAGAAATCTTCATCCTGTTGACCAAGACAGTCAAAGCCTGTGGATGGCCCAGAAACCAAGGGAAAGGTGTGAGTACCCCCAAGACATCATCACTACTTCTCACAGAGCAGCAGTGGGAAGGTAGCTCTTTCCCTACCACCAGAGAAAAACTCTATCTTTGACACTGACATTGACTGGGCCAGAGGGGTTAATACCTAACTCAGGCCTTGGAAGAAGACAATAGGAGCCATTTAACAGGTAAAAGGAACCAGACCTGTGAGGCTCAGCCCCACCCAGGGGAAAGTTGTCTTTCCCAGGCAGGTGAACATCCATCAACAGAGGAGTGACTCTCTTCACTGGGTAAACAGAGCCAGGAGCTTCCCCTCCACACTGCAGCACAAGCAGCAGATTCAGCTGAAAGAAGGGTAGAAGAAAAACAATTGGCTGGGTTAGCCCCTCAGGAGTTAGCCCCTCAGTGTAAAGCTATTATCCACAACCTAGACCCATTACAGCAACTCCAAGCTTGAGAAAACAGCCAACTCTCTCTTCTGTGATACTAAAAGCAAATCTCCCTCCCACTGAACTAGCCTGGGAGGAGGGTCATAAAGTCCCTGATAAGGAAGAGCTTCATTCTCCCTGCTCAAAAAAAAAAAGACTTAAGAAACCAATTAAGCCAAAGGAAAAACAAACCTCACAAGCAAACAGAAATTCCACCAAGAGACTGCTTACAGACAGAAGGGAGACACAAGACCCTCTCCCCCCAAAAAAATATAATTTGAAGAACTCTTTTTTCTATCTAATTAAAAAATTGTTTTCTTTTTTTTCATCATTTTTATTTTAGGTGTGAGTGTGTGTGTGTGTGTGTGTGTGTGTGTGTGTGTGTGTTTGTGTGTGTTTAATTCTCTTTTTGTTCTTTTCCCTTTTGGTCTTTTCAGGGATTTTTTTTTTGCATTACTTAACTTATGTTCGTTCATCTCCACATATATACCTGTCTTCAATCATTGTACTTTCTCCTTCATTGTGTGCATACTTAATTCAGATATTGGTTACCCAATTCACAAACTCAGCTTTAACTCCTTCAATTAATATTATTATTTCTTTATACTTCTATAGATTTTAAACAAAGCTCCAACAAAGAATTTGAAGCCATCAAATCTGACCTATTAGAAGGAAAGAAAGTAAAATCAAAGTAGAAAGTCTTGACAGTAGGTTAGATCATGCAGAAGATCAAATCTCTGTGACTAAAGACAGCCTAGATTCTATAGAGAAAGAACATACAAGTATTCAAGACAAATCCAAGATATATGATAGATCTATTCAATATTTAGAAGACATCATCAGAAGGCTTAATTTAAGGCTAATTGGGTGTAGAGGAAGGCCTAAAGAAAGAAATTAAAGGTCTAGGAAATTTTTTAACAGGATCCTAGGAAAGAACTTCCCAAATATGCAAAAAGATAGGCCCATTCAGATGCAAGAAGCCTTTAGAACCTCAAATAGACCAGACCAGAATAGGGCATCCCACCTTCACATTGGAATCGGCACAGGATCAAATGAGACCAAGGAAAGGATTCTTAAATCAGGGAGAAAAGATCAATCACCTATAAAAGGAGACCAATCAAAATAACTTCCCATTTCTCTGCAGAGACAATGAAAGCAAGAAGAGCCTAGAATGATATATGCCACATCCTAAAGCCAAACAACTATCAATCAAGAATATTGGACCCAGGTAAACTCTCCTTCATAATGGAAGGACAAATTAAAATCTTCCACAGCAAAGAAAAATTGAAACAATATATCTCCACCAAATCAGCCCTTCAAATAATACTTAAAGATGTCTTACACATAGAAAACTATCAAGAACACAATAAAGGCCAAGAAACTGCACCCAAACAGAAAACCCAAGAATCATAAGAAGAACCGAGTTGGCACAGCCCCCAAGAAAGTGGATAACAGGGGAGGAATTACCAAGCACCTCTCAGTCCTAACTCTCAATATTAGTGGACTTAACTTTCAATTAAGCAACACAGATTGTTTAGTTGGATCAAAAAGCAAGATCCTTCTGCCTGTTGCTTTCAAGAGAGACACCTTGCCCACAAAAACAAACATATTTTGAAAGTGAAAGGCTGGAACAAAATCTACCAATCAAACAGCCCCCATGAACAGGCAGGAGTTGAAATCCTAATATCAGATAAAATAGACTTCAAATTAAAATTAGCGAGAAGAGACTAAGAAGTTCACTACATACAAATTAAGGGATGTGTCCTATAGGCGGATATTATACTTCTAAATATCTATTCATCAAACAACAGAACACCTAAATTCCTCCTAGAAGCACTACTTTCTCTAAAATCTCACATAGATTCAAAGACATTAATTGTTGGGGACTTTAACATACCACTATACCCTTTGGATAGATCAACCTGGCCAAAAAACAATGGAGAAACCTCGGATCTAAACAACTGCATAAATCAACTAGACTTAACAGACATCTACAGAATATTTCACCCAGAAGCATCAGAATACACATTCTTCTTAGCAGCATATGGAAAATTCTATAAAATAGAGCACATTTTAGGTCACAAAGCAAAATTGTCCAAATTCAGAAACATTGAAATTATGCCCTGCATTTTCTCAGACCACAAGGGAATAAAATTAGAACTCAACACCAAAAGCCACCAAAGAAAATCCTGTAACAAATGGAGGCTGAACAACACACTGTTGAACCACTAGTGGGTCACAGAAGAAATTAGAAAGGAAATTCAGATGTTCATGATATATAACAAAAATGAACACACAAATTACCAGCTCCTCTGGGACACAGTAAAGGCAGTACTCAGAGGCAAGTTTATAGCTTTGAGTTCCTACATCAACAAGTTGGAAAAATCTGATGAGGCACCAGAATCTCCTTGAAAAACAGCAGCAAGCTAAACCCCAATCCAGTAGATGGAAATAAATAATTTAAATTAAATCAGAATTAAATGACTTGCAGTCCAAAAAATAGAAAGAATCAACAAAACAAAGAGTTGGCTTTTCATAAAATTCAACAAATCTTAGCAAGTCTTGGCAGGAAAAGAAGAGCACACACCCAGATAAACAAACTCAGAGATGAGAATGGAAACATCACCACAGAAACATCCAAGATTCAGAATATTATAAGGGCATACTTCTAAAACATTTACACCAATAAGTCTGAGAATTTGAAAGAAATGGACACATTTCTAGCAAATGTTGACATGCCTAAGCTAAACCAAAATGATTTAAACAACTTAAGAGACCCATATCAAGCATCAAAATAGAAACAGCAGTAAGAGAACTCCCACTCCATCAGTCCAGGACCTGATGAATTTACAGCTGAATTCTACAAGGCCTTCAAAGCAGAACTCACACCAATACTCCACCAACTCTTCAATGAAATTAAAAGTGAAAGTTCACTGCCAAACTCTTTCTATGAAGCCATCATAACCCTTATCCCCAAGCCAGGCAAGGACTCATCAAAGAAAGAGAACTATAGACCCATTTCTTTGATGAACATCAATGCAAAACTTCTCAACAAAATTTTGGCCAATCGACTTCAACAAGTCATTAAAAAATCCATACACTATGATCAAACAGGATTCATTTTAGGGGTACAAATTTGGCTCAATATACACAAATCAATATAAATCATCACATCAACTAGAGGAAGGATAAGAATCATGTTTATCTCAATAGATGCAGAAAAAGCACTTGACAAGATCCAAAACTGCTTTATAATGAAAGCTCTGGAATAACTAGGAATCCCTGGAGCATTCCTCAATATAATAAAAGCTGTGCATGACAAACCTACAGCCAGCATTATACTTAAAAGAGAAAAGCTAAAACCATTTCCTCTAAATTTAGGAAGGAGACAAGGATGTCCACTCTCTCCACTTCTCTTAAATTTAATATTAAAATGCCTAGCTACAGCAGGAAGACAAGATGCAAATATAAAGGGGATCTAAATAGGGAAAGATGAAGTAAAACTCTCTTTCTTTGCAGATGACGTGATCTTCTATTTAAAGAACCCCATGGACTGCACTCCCAACTTACTCGCGGTGGCCTGAAACTCTGGCAAAGTAGCAGGGTATAAAATTAACCCTCAAAAATCAATGGCTTTTCTGTATGCCAACAATGAGAAGAGCATGGCTGAAATCAGAAAAGCAACTCCATTTGTAATAGCCCCACAAAATATAATATACTTAGGAATTAACTAAAGAAGTGAAGGACCTCTCTGATGAAACCTTGAGAAACCTGAAAAAGGAAATTAAATCAGAACTAAGAAAGTGGAAAAACTACACATGGTCCTGGATTGGGAGGATTAACATTGTGAAATTGGCAATACTTCCCAAGGCTATCTACAAATTCAATGCAATACCTATTAATATTCCAACCTCATTCTTCAAGGAAATAGAAGAGGCAATCCAAAAATTCATATGGAACAATAAAAGACCCCATAGCAAAAACAATTCTTAATAGAAAGAACAGTGCTGGAGGACTATCAATACCAAACTTCAAACTCTACTACAAAGCCATAGTTATCAAAACAGCTTGGTACTGTCACAAGAACAGAACTGAGGACCAATGGCATAGAACTGAAGACCCAGAAATGAGCCCACAGACCTATTGCCACCTAATCTTTGACAAGGGAGCTAAAAAGAATGGAAGAAGGACAGCCTCTTCAGTAAATGGTGCTGGCAAAATTGGTTAATCACCTGTAGAAAACTAAAGCTAGATCTCCATATATCACCCTGCATCTAAATCAACTCCAAATGGATCAAAGACCTCGAAGTCAAAGCAGACACCCCGAAAACATTACGGGAAGGAATAGGAGAAACTCTAGGGCTCCTTGGCACAGGCTGATATTTTCTTAGTAAAGACCCAGAAGCACAATAAATCAAAGAAAGTTTGGACAAATAGGATTGCATGAAACTGCAGAGCTTCTGCATGGCAAAGGACATAGCTAGCAAGATCAATAGAAAGCCCACGGATTGGGGGAAGATCTTCACTAGCCATACAACGGATAAGGGTCTCATATCTAAGATATACTTAGAACTCAAAAAATTAAATCCCTCAACAACAAATCTTCAAAGAAACAACTACCCAGTAAGTAAGTGGGCTAAAGACTTCTCTGAAGAGGAAATAAGAATGTCCATTAGACACATGAAGAAATGCTCAACATCTCTAGCCATAAAAGAAATGCATATTAAAACAACAATGAGATTCCACCTCACCCCAAAAAATCTAATAACAACAGATGCTGGAGGGGATGTGGCCAGAAGGGAACCCTACTGCATTGTTGGTGGGAGTATAAACTTGTTCAACTACTCTGGAAAGAAGTATGGAGTTTCCTCAAATGACTACAGATAGAGGTCCCCTATGACCCAGCAATCCCATTTTTGGGCATTTGCCCAAATGATCCCAAACAAAACCATACTAAAGCTACCAGCACAACTATGTTTATTGCAGCATTATTTACCATAGCTAAGATATAGAACCAACCTAGATGCCCCTCAGTAGATCAAGAAAATGTGATAGATAGATAGATAGATAGATAGATAGATAGATAGATAGATAGATAGATAGATAGAGGAAGTCTATGCCTCCATCAGAAAGAATGACACCTCCCCATTTGTTAGGAAATGGAAAGACTTGGAAAAAATTAAAATAAGTGAAGTAAGCCAGACCTAAGAAACATATGTTCCATGGTTTTCCTTATCTGCAATAACTAGTATATGTCTCGGACAAGCAGAAAAGGTCAGAAGATATGTAGATATGACCATATAAGATGATGCTAAGTGAAAGAGCCTCAAGATAGGGACACAAGAGGTTTTACCTTTGTTGTCATTGTTTCTAATATATTTATAATGTGCTATGTGATTTATTTTGTTTCTTTTGTATGCTCTTTCCTCCTGTTTTCATTGTATTTGATTCAGGTGCCCTGCATCTTGTATATACATATTTCTAATTTGGAGTTGGGAAGGGAAATAACAAAATGCTGTAGTAACGATACAGGATGACCGATTGTAAAAATGAGATGTACAAGACACTATGTTGAAAACAAACTTTACAACTTCCCGGGAGAGGGGGGAGGGATGAGTTGGGGAGGTGGTGTGGGAAGGGATGTTAGGAGAAAACCAAAGGAGGAGCTAACAATATTCGACAGGAAATGTACTCATTACCTTACTCATGTAACTGTGACCTCTCTGTACAGTGTCTTTACAATAAAAAAATATACTAAAAAAATAAACCAAATCATGAGTATTTTAAAGCTGAAGGACTGCTAGTAGACTCTTAACTCAAAGACCAGCAGCCCTGAATGCAAATAGAATGAAGCTTATATAGACCCAAACCAAATAAGGTCTGTGGAATAAACCTAACAAAAGTGTTATACATATGCAAAGCAAACCAGATGAGTACACTTAAACCTAACAGAAGTATTTAAAAAAACCATCTAGGGAAACAATCAGGGGAAATTAAGGACCAATTATCTAGGGAAAGCATAGACGCAGTCTCCTCACTTCAGTACAAATCATATATATTTTTGTATATAATTTAGTGTAATACATATATATATACTGTACATTACTACATTTTATTTATATATAATATATCTAAAATACAGTGTAACAGACATATTACTATACTACTACATATGTGCACACATACATAATACATTAATTTGTGTCCCCCCCCTGAGAATCAATATTAATACAAAAAAGGTCAATGTAAGCTCATATTTTTCTGTATTTTTTAACTGGAGTAGCTGATTGTTATCTAAAAACTCCTGTCTTGCTAGGATGCTCTTTTTCTGGTCTTTTGATTAGAGTCAGCAATTTTTTAATACAACCATTTTTTGTTGTATTTGCTCATGGGTATTTCTGAGTTAATGGCTGCTTCTTGAAATATATGAGCAGTGAATGAAAGGAAAACATAGGAAAATCATTCTGATGTTTTCCTCAGTTTCCATTTAGGATTTTCTCTGCATTTCAGTCTTTTTTATTTGTTTCATATACAACTTCTAGGGTTAGGCTGGGACTGTAGCTCTGCAATAGAGTTCTTGCCTATCATGAAAAAATACTCAGGTTAGATTCCTGACATTGAGCAAACATAGAAAGCAAACAAAAATATTCAGGATTATTGTCTTTAACATGATGAATGGGGGAAAATATTTTAAATATTTTCTTCACTCATCAAAATACAGTGAAACAACCCATCCCCTTTTGAAGCATGTGTCCTAAAGACAACTCTTTTAAACATTAGTAAAAACAGAGGAGAAAACCAGGGCTAGATATCAGGAAAAGTGAGTGTCAGTTGTAGTTTGACTACTGTATAAATTTGGACCTATTATTAATTTCCTTCAGTCTCTATTACTTCATATCATAGATAAGAATATTAACAGCTTGATTATTTCTCAGAGTTATGAGATAAATATATGAAAAAGAATATAAAATGCTATGCACATATTCATAATGGTTAAAAATCCAAGGAGGAATAGCAATATATACTTTTTGCAAAGGATATTTTGCTTAGGAACTCCTGGGGATATCAAAAAAAGGTAGAGAAGAGGTTAAGTGAGGTGGTACACATCTGTGATGACAAGACTCAGGAGGCTGAGGTAAGAAGATGGTGAGTTTGAGGCTAGCCTGGGTTACAAAGTGAGACCTTGACTCTAAACAAAACAAACAGAAGGAGTGGAAAAGAGTGTGGAAGGATGTGATATTTAAAATACTAGGTTCAAAGAAAACCTCCACGGGGAAAAGACGATGGCATTAGTTCTATATGCAGGCTTTATATGGTTCTTTGCATTTTTGTCAAGTATAGAGATTTTATTTTAAACCTTGTGCCCAGGAACCCTGGAAAAGAAACCATCTGATACTCAGTATTTTTGTTTTTTACCAAAGGAACCATTACCAGGATGCTGGTGGATCTCGTCTGCAGGAGGCTGAGATCTGAGGATCGTGGTTTGAAGTTGGCCCAGGCCTGACAGTCTGTGAGATTCTTTTCTTCAATTAATCACCAGAAAGCCAAAAGCGGCACTGTGGCTCAAAGTGATAGAGTGCTACCCTTGAGCAAAAAAAAACCCAAAACCGAAACTCAGGGACAGTGCCCAGGCCCCAAGTTCAAGCCCTATGAGTGAAAAATAGAACTGTGAAAAAAGAAACATCTGATACTCAGTAATTTTGTTTAAAGGACCAAAAATTGGGTTAAAGAAGTTCCAGGGACATTAGCAAGGGTATGTATGACTCCTCACCCTTTGGGTTTTCCGCAAGTGGAACTCAGCTTTACTATAATTTATCTTGTTTTGTCATAAGCCAATTTCATCTCCCATTTCTCTGACTCCTTGCTTCTGTTTATTTGTGGTTCTGTTTCCACATAGCATAGGCTTAAAACAAGTCTAACAGGGTTGTCCTTGCTTCTCTTTATCTGATAACCTTTCAGATCCCAGTCCTATTGAAATTACCTTTGCTATTTCTTAGTTTAGATTTTCAAGCATTGGAATTTCTCCAGTACATTTTTTTTCTGAAACAGATAATGTTATAACTGACTGTCAAGTCTATGGCTAGGTGAATATTTCAGTAAGTTTCTACCCCCAGTGTAATTGCTCTCTGCACAAGAGTAAATCACATGTTCCTTTAGAATGATCTGAAAGGGTGGCCAGCTTTTTAAAGGAAACCACAGGTGGTCAGGCAACAGAATTGACATTTAGTATACAGTTAATAAGGTAGAGACCAGGGTATATAAATTATTAGTTAGTATTTCATAATATAAAGTTAGAAGATATTTGGAGAGAAGGCAACGTCAAACACTCAGCAGTTAAGAACAAAAAGAGAATAACCCATTTTGTCTCCTAGAAAATAAGTACAGCCTTGAGTCACTCTTCTTTCTGGGCTTCTTTATGACTAAGTGCCTGGGCTTAATCCATGGGATCTGGGATTTGTGCCTTCTCAGTCCTTGTCCTGCTGGCTCAATAAGTGACTCCTTTATGGCCATGCTTGATATTTTACTGTTTGTTATTATCCAAGTGTCATCTTCTATTTTTCCTTGCTAACGATCAAGCTGAGTAATGAGCCTTGTCTTTCAAGTAGTTTCGAGCTAACATTAATTTCATGCCTCATTATTAATGAGTTGATTTTGTCTAGAGCAATTTTTTTCCTTGAGCTATCCAGAGAAAGCTGTTAACCCCCTTTGCCAAATGCTTTTTCCTGCCTGTCACCAGCTTGCCTTCCTCTTTCAGTATATTCAGTATATTCGATTGTGCTAATATCCTACTTTCTTCATCCTAGTGTCTATACATGAACTCACAGCTAAGAAGTCTCTCAGATAAACTAATAACTATTCAGTCAGACATTTGCACATTCAGTCATCTTTGTCTATCAGTCAGCCTGAAGACCATCAGTTGGAAAAAGAGCTGTTAGCCATCATGACTATCAGCCAGAATGTCAGTCAGGCAGACTGATGGAGTCACAAAACCTATCCATCATTCTATCAGTCCATCATATAGCATAGCAATCATTTATAAGATAGAAAACAGTAACTACACATTCAGCTTGCCTGTCCACTAATCAGATAGATAAGCAGAAAGCCTTTCCAATAGATCAGTAATAAATCAGTCAGCCAAACATTCAAGAAGAGAATCAGCAAGTCTTTCTACTGCCTAAGACAGTTTGTCTCTCATGCTGTCAGTTTGTAAGCCAGCAAACCAGAAATCTAGTTATTTCACCAGCTGGCCAGAATATCAGTAACCCTCAGCAACCAAACTTTTTAATCAGCCAACCAGCCAGCGTACTCACACAGGGAAAAAGTAATACATGGATCGATTTTTTTTAACCTTAAGATGCTTCCTACAGGCAAGATGAGACAGACCTATAATATCACAACTTAGGTCACATCTCACATCTTGATTATTACTTTCAAAGAGAGTAGGGCATTGCCAGATCATATCATGCATTTTTGTAAATTGTAAAATTGTATCTTTTCCATTCAAGATGATCTGTAAAAAGGAGAAATTTCAGGGATTGATCACAAAAAAACACTCCATTTTCTGACACAGCCTTATGCCAGGCCCAAGTCTTGGCTATCTGTCTGGGATAAATTTCAGGCCCTCTGTTCCTGAGACGAGTGCCTTTGTAATACAACTATTAATGAAGATTTTTTTTTTGTTGGTGGTGGTGGTATGGGGCTTGAACTCTGGGCTTGGGCACTATCCCTCAGCTCTTCAGCACAAGGCTAGCCCTCTACCACTTGAGCCAGAGCACCACTTCCAGTTTTCTGAATGGATTATTGGAGATAAGAGTCTCACAGACTTTCCTGCCAGGGCTGGCTCTGAACCATGTTCATCAGAGCTCAGCCTCCTGAGTGTCTAGGATTACAGGCATGAGCCAAAGGTGCCCAGCAAGAATTAGCTTTATCTCTTTTTTTGTCAATGGGGGGGGTGGGCCTTGAACTCTGGGCCTGGGTGCTGTAGCTCAACTCTTCAGCTAAAGGCTAGTGTTCTACCACTTGAGCCACAGCACCACTTGCAGCCTTTTCTGTTTATGTGGTGCGGAGGAACAAACCCAGGGCCTCATGCATAGGAGGCAAGCACTGGAGTGAAATTCCCAGCCCTGATGAAGTTCTTATTAAAAAGAATTTTCATGCCCAAAGTGGGATTGCTGAATTATAGGGGAGCTCTATGTGGAGTCTTTTGAGGAACTTCCATACTGCTTTCCAAAGTGGTTGAACAAGTTTACACTCCTACCAACAATGCAATAGGGTTCCCTTCTGTCCACATCCCCTCCAGCATCTGTTGTTATTAGAGTTCTTGATGATAGCCATTCTAACTGGGGTGAGGTGGTATCTCAGTGTTGTTTTGATTTGCATTTTTTGTGGCTAGGGAGGGTGAGAATTTCTATTGGCCATCCTTCTTTCCTCTTCAGAGAAGTTTCTTTGTAAGTCTTTAGCCCACTTATTTTTTGGGCAGTTGTTTCTTTGGGGATCCCACTTTTGGGCATTTACCCAAATGATCACAAACGTTACCAGCACAACTATGTTTATTGCAGCATTATTTACCATAGCTAAGATATGGAACCAACCCAGATGCCCCTCAGTAGATGAATGGATCAAGAAAATGTGGTGTATATACACAATGGAATTCTATGCCTCCATCAGAAAGAATGACATGGCCTCATTTGTTTGAAAATGGAAAAAATTATATTAAGTGAAGTAAGCCAGGCCCAAAGAAACGTAGGTCCCATGGTTTCCCTTATTTGCAGTAACTAGTATATGTCTGAAACAAGCAGCAACAGTCAGATAATTTGATGTTAGGTGAAATGAACCCCAAGATAAGAACTCAAATGGTTTTTCTTTCTTGCTATTGTTTCTAACATATTTATAAGAGGATTTTTTTGTTGCTTTGTATGTCCCTCACCCACAACATAACCCCTGTTTTCCCTGTATTTGATGTTGGTATAATTTATGGAGGAGAAGGGAAAAATTGTTTAAATAGGGATACATGTGGACCCATTGCAGCAATGAGATGTGCAAGACATTATGTTAAAAAACGAACTTTACAACTTTGGCGGGGGGCGGTGGCAGGGGGAAGGGACGGGAGGGGGAGGGGAAGGGAAAAGATGGGAAGGGGAAACAAAGGAGGAGGCAACAAATGTACACATTACCTTGCTCATGTAATTGTAACTCCTCTGTATGGTACTTTCACAATTAAAAAAACTTATTAATAAAAAAAGAAATAAAAGTTTTATGACATAGCCGAAATTAATTTCTAGCATTCTGGATTATCTCTGTTACTTCAGTAGTACCAAATTCAAATTTATTGAAATCTCTTTCTTTTGGTTTTAACTTTACGTTAACGTTTTCTAACAAGAAGCAATCGCATGAGATTTGGACAAAGACATTGTTCTGTGAAGGCAATCGTATTCAGACACACAGGGAAGTGTGAGATTTCCAGTACCTTTCCCATGAGTACTTTAGATCTACTTGTGTTATTGAGACAATATTATAGATGGGAACTTCCCAAAGATCTAGAGAATTATAGCAGCTCCCTCATGAGCTTGGAATACCACCCACATCTGTACTTCAGAAGAAAACCAAACCATTGTTAGAATCCTACATTACTTATGCTCCCCCAGTTTATATGACAGCTGTATATTCCCTTAATGCTTATATTAAAACTCTTCATTCTTGGAGTACTATTTGCCTTTGCATAGCTGTGACAAAATTGTATAATAGAACAACTTATGAGAAGAGATTTAGTTTGGCTCATGATCATTTTGCCCCATGCCTTTGGCAAGAGCATCATGGCAGCCATAGTATATGGTGGAGGATTGATGTTTATCTTACATGAAACAGGAAGGAGAGAAAGATAAGGAGTGGCCAGAGATGATACCTCTAATGACCCACTCTAGTGATTTGCTTCCCCCAGCTAGGTGTTACTTCTTGAAGTTTCCAGAAGCTTCATATATAGTGTCCACACCTGAGCACCAAGCCTATCATGAATATTTCATATTCAAATCATAACATTTGGAAGGCATGGCACTGTCTTTCTTTTCCTGACAAAATATTAATTGATAGCCTCAAGCACATCAATTATATACCCACCATGCACTTATTTACTATTAACTAATCATTCCTTCTTTATTTTCAGTTCACCTATCAGAATTACACTTTTAAGAAAATAAGAATCTTGTTTATTTTCTACAGCATAGAATCCTCTATAACAGAATAGATCACCAAAGAGTATGGTCCCAATAAATGTTTTGAATGACTGAATGAATAATAGATAAGTCTAGAAAACAATTTCTTACTATTTTTACATTTTATTTTATTTTGTGCCAGTACTGAGCTAGTACTCAGGACTTCACACTCTCCCTCAGCTTTTCTACTCAGGGATAGCACTCTATTACTTAAGCCACAACTCTTACTTCCAACTTTTTTCTGGTTAATTGGAGATGAGAGTCTCATGAACTTTCTTGCCTGGGCTGGCTTCAAACCATGATACTCAGATCTCAACCTCCTGAGGAGCTATTACAGACATGAGTCACTGGTGTTCAGCTAATTATATATATATGTATATATGTATGATATACAGATACTATAATATTATATATATATATATATATATATATATTGCATTAGGCGTCACTATCTTCAATGCAATTTCTTCCAGTTGTCTGATTTCATCCATCCAATAATTCTATGAGGTAAGCAATGATTCCTATCTTCATTTTATAGGTGGGACAATGAATCTTTGCAATGTTTTCTCTAAACAGTTTCTTTATGGTTTGGAAATTAGACACAGACTTCCTGAATCCTATTCAAGTCTTCCTTTTCCAAATAAAAAGAAATACTTGTTGCTCAAATGAGGTTTCATTGTGGTATTTCACACATGCACATATAACCCATTAATCACATTGACCCCTTACTCTTACTTTCCCCACCTCACTACTGCATTGTTCCGCAACTGCCAGTGAGACTGACTATCTTCATTTACTGATGTAATGAATTGGTATGATTCACCATATAACATTCTTTTCCTTTTCCTACAATCCCCTCAACTAGTTCCACAGATATATATAGATATATAGATATTTGGATTATTTCAATTAACATGATGATCTCCAATGTGTGGAATACAACAGTGAAACCTCTTTGAACAATTAGCATACACTAAAAAACTGAATGACAGGGATTTAAAATAGGCCCTATGAGGGGTATGGGTACTAGTTCCATGGGGCAGGATGAACAGAGGGATGAAGGAGAATGTATATGGTCGAAGTACTTTGTGTACAGGTGTAAAAATGGAACAACGAAGCTGGGTGCCGGTGGCTCACGCCTGTAATCCTAGTTAGTCAAGAGGCTGAGATCTGAGGATCGTGGTTTAAATACAGCCAGGGCAGGAAAGTCCGTGAGACTCTTATCTCCAATAAACCGTTAGAAAACCGGAAGTGGCACTGTGGCTCAAATGATAGGGTGCTCGCCTTGAGCTGAAGAGCTGAGGGACAGTGCCCAGGCCGGAGTTCAAGCCCCACGACCGAACCTCCCCCCCCAAAAAAAGGAACAATATAGTGTGTTGAGATTTGTTTGGAAAGCAGAGAAAGATGGGTGAGAATGATGGAGGGATTGGATTGTAAGAGGCAACATAAAAGTTGTTTTTGCTAGGCCCATGAACCTAACTAAAAGTATGAGGTTTCCCCTCGTACTTGTATCTGTCGCTTTTTACCTTAGCCATTCCTTTGTGCAGTCACTTGAGATCCAGGAAAAACAGTATTCCTTATTACCACCTTGTGACAAAGGCAACCTGCCTCCTAAGACAGGCAATGTCTTTGTTTTTTTTTGGAGGGGGGGGTCTGGTCATGGGGCCTGAACTCTGGGCCTGGGCGCTGTCCCTCAGCTCTTCAGCTCAAGGCTAGCGCTCTACCACTTGAGCCACAGCACCACTTCCAGCTTTTTTCTTTTTCTTTATGTGGTGCTGAGGAATGGAACCCAGGGCCTCAGGCATGCAAGGCAAGTGCTCTACCACTGAGCCACCTTCCCAGCCCAATGTCTTTGTCTTATCTGTGGCAAAAGGCAATACTGTTCCAAAGGAAGAGAAAAGCCCAAAGCTACATACAGATCACCTTCTAGGCTTCCAGAAACAAAGATGGAGTTAATGGCCAGCCATGCTACACTTGTGACTGTCGACTGTTACAACTATACATATCTTCCTCATTCCCTTCCCCCATTTCTCTCTAACCTAAGAAATGTGTATACTCCTGAAGACAGCTGAAGATGGCTGAAAATGAACAAAAGTGCTGTGTTTCCATGACTGGCCATATAATTAATGTCTTTTCTCCACCTTTCACCATGTCTCTTTATTTGTTGCATAGGGGAGAAGAGCCAAGTATAACATATAAAGAAAATTCCTTGAGTTGGGGCTTAATGTCTATAATCCAGTTATAGGATAAGTCTGATTAAGGCACATTATATGTACATATAGATATATCAAAATAAAACCCCTTTGTACAACTAATTGATGCTAATAAAAGTGTGCCATCCTAAAAAGAAACAAATCTCTTAAAACATTTGTAGAGGTGAAAGGAAAAAAATGCTAATCATAATTAAAGGAAGAAGAGTGAGGCAAAGCTTTGTTAGTAGAGTTGAAGTAAGGAGGTCAATCCTGGCAAGCACCATATTGGGCACATGGCAGATGGTAGGGTCTGACATCTGTCTTCATGCTGGGGGAAGGAAATGCCCCTGCCTCCCAGATGATGGTTATGCCTAGATCCCTAGAAGCAGGGGCAGGCACTTGGCTGATAGGTTACTGAACCTGTCAGTCCAGTGCCTGGGACTAGGAATTTCCTGTGGATCTGCCCCCTGCCCTAACCCTATTTAGGCCCAGACAAGCACTGGCGCCATGGTACCATGCCATGTGTCTCCTGTGATCATGTCCTGTGTCCTGTGTCCTGGCTTATCTCTGGTCATCATGGTGTCCCATTTCAGCTTTTCATCCACTGGAGCTGAATTTGTTTGTTGATATTGTTTTTGTTCTTTCTTTTCTCTCTGGCCTGTTTCCTAGCTGTGTTGTGTTTTGGGGGGCTGTAGTCCTTTGTAACAATGGGCTGCTTGCACACTGATGTGCAATAAAGACTCCAATATTCCATCTTCCAAAATGTGGTTTCTCTTATAATTTACCTTTAACATATTGAAGAGCAGGATAAAAAAGACCTGGGTCTGAGAAACGTTCTGGGGCTCCTATGTCCTCAAATTGGCCCAAAGTAAGACTTCAAGTGGATTCAGTGGGTCCATTCAGAAGCAGGAGAATAATGTAGATGTTATTCTATATTGTCCTTTTGGGTTCCTTGTAGTCAACATTTGCCTCAACCATGGGTTGCTTGCCTCTAAAGAGTTATTTTAGGCTTGAATTTCCCAGTCTCTGCTTCCACCTAGTCATAGTTGCCCTACTCCATTCTTCCAGGAACACCTGCTAGCTCACATTTTCCATTGTGCTGACATGTAAAGAGCTTTGTGAGATCAAAGTGTTATCCACCCGAAGGTGGTATGTTGTTGTTAATAACCCAGAGACAATGCTCAAGAGACTAAGCTGACTGGTTACATTGCAGAAACTGTTCTAGACTACTAGAAAATAAACTTCAAATGTGAGTTTTTATTCTCTTTCATAGTGTTTAGGAATTTATGAGCACTTTGCCAATTCCTTAAGAATTGACATGTAGGCAGATATCATGTCAGAGACTTTAAGTCTGGGCCTGGAGCTCTTTAATATCCCCCATTGGGTCAGATTGACTTGAACTTTGTCTATCAACTACACCATCAGACTCAAAAGTTAATTCCTCACATTTATTGAAAATGTCTTCTATGCTAAATTGACCTTATGTCTAAACCCTTTCACATACACAGTAATGATGGATGCTGCAAGTTGTCTGATCTCTATCTATTGTTTCTTCTTTATATAATTCTGATTTTGTTTGGGGAAAAATGTACTGATTTAAAATTCCTCTGCAGACTTTTGACAACTACAAGTGGCTATGAAACTAATTGTGGTGAATGAAGTAAAAGTGGGGTTTCTAGGCCTTTTATCTCTTTCTCTTTCATGTTTAGAATGTGATGCCATAAAAAAGGAATATACACGTGAAGCAGGATGGTGGAGCAAAATCACAACTGGACGAGATTTGTAATCCTACCTACTCAAGCAGCTGAGATCTGAGGATCCCAATTTGAAGCCAGACTGGGTAGGAAAATCTGTGAGATTCATCTCCAATTAACCACTAAAAGCAAAATGTGGAGCTATGGTTCAAGTAGTAGAGTATCAGTCTTGAAGGGAAAGAGCTAAGAGATTGGGTTCAAGCCAAGTACTGACACAAACAAACACAAAAACTCCAACCCACACTTGTTTCATGATGTTTTGGTGGGACCACTGTCTCAGTTTTTTGTTTTTGTCGGTCATGAGGCCTGAACTCTGGGCCTGGGCAATGTCCCTCAGCTCTTTAGCTCAAGGCTAGTGCTCTACCACTTGAGCCACAGTGCCACCTCTGGCATTTTTTTTCTTTGCTTATGTGGTGCTGAGGTATCTAACCCAGGGCCTCACAAATGCCAGTAAGCCACATTCCCAGCCCTACTGTCTCTTTGATGGTCTCTTTCCAGGTCTTTTGTTAATGATACAGATAAAAATCTCATAAGTTTAAGTCATTGGAGCTGAATTTCTTTTAAACAAAAACAACATAATCTTACCTGATAATGTGATCTCTTTTAATCTTCTCAACAATAATGTTCGGTATTTGTTATTCACATTAGTCAGATGAGGAAGCAGAAGATAAAAAAGATTAAGAGATGTGTCTAAGCCATACAGATTGTCAATGCAAGCTTGGATCCAAATCTAGACCTGCCTGACTTAAGGTCTGCTAACTTTCTTCTGTACCACTGTGTGCCAACAACATTCTTATATGATTTTCTTAGGGAAAGATTGTGTGTGTGTGTGTGAGAGAGAGAGGGAGAGAGAGAGAGAGAGACAGAGACACAGACAGAGACAGACAGAGACAGAGACACACAGAGACAGAGAGATACAGAGAGACAGAGAGAGACAGAGAGACAGAGAGACAGAGACAGAGAGAAAGAGGTAGAGAGACAGGCAGAGACACAGAGAAGAGAGAGTGGGGATGTATATAGGAAGAGACCAGAAAACCTGAGCCACACATCTCACTACTGGCTTGTTGCTTGTTAATTAGAGATAAAACTGTGTTTCCTGCCTTCAAACCTCAACGACTTCAAACTTCAATCCTCAAATCTTAGCCTCTTGACTAGCTAGGAGTATAGGTGTGAGCCACTGTGCCTGGATCTTGGTTTTGCATTCTAAGCATTTCTTGTCTGAGGTCAATATTCTTGCTCTATGCATGTCTCTTCATTCTCACATGGTCAGAACCATTTGTCGTTATTTAGTTGTAACATTTATCTAGATCTATGTACACATGTATATCTCTCTATTCACTTAACGAATATTGGGCACATTTTCACAGCCTGGATCACTAGGAATACATTTTTAGAATGAGCCTAAGACTTAAACTCTAGTTGTGCTACCAGCACTAATTTAATGTAGGTGTTCTAGGTCTCAGTTTCCCCATTAGTACAGAAAGACATTAGACTAGGTGGTCTCTTTGAAATCTTTCATCCTAACAGACTAGTCTCCATTTAATTGACAAAGGTTTTAAAAAAAAAGTCTTTTAGGGCCACAGCATAATAAATTTTATAGACCCTGAATGTATTCAGAAATATCAGGATATTTTCTGATAGACAATAAGAAGCTGTGGGAAGAATGTTTACAAACAAGACCACACTAAAGCTACCAGCACAACTA
>NW_012267358.1:562377-583252 GCF_000151885.1 Dipodomys ordii | reverse complement strand
CTTCTTCTTCTTCTTCTTCTTCTTCTTCTTCTTCTTCTTCTTCTTCTTCTTCTTCTTCTTCTTCTTCTTCTCCTTCTCCTTCTCCTTCTCCTCCCTTTCCTCCTCCTCTTCCTCTTCTCCTCCTTCTTTCCCTTCCTCTTCCCCTTCCTCATCCCTAGTTCTTTCCCTTTTCCTTACCTTTTCACTTTCCCTTTCCCCTTTCCTCCTTGTACTCCTCCTCCTCCTCTTCCTCCTCCTCTTCCTCCTCCTCCATCTTATTATTATTATTATTATATTTTATCATGTTTATGTAGTATACACAGGGGCTACCATTCAACATGTCAGTTTATAAGCAATGCATCTTGACTGATATCATCTCTTTCATCATTCTTCTCCATTTCTCCCAACCCAAACCTCTTCCCCAGTTTTCCCACTTTGATGGAATAGACATGGAATATGATTGCATTTCCTCATTTCCTCTCTTCATTTGTCTGGTCCCTCTCTCCTTGACTTGTTCCTCCATATCTCAAGTACCAGAGTTCTGCTCTTCATTTTGTTGGACAGTGGATTTATATTTCTAGTAGTTATGCCATTTGAATTCTTCTAAGCATATACCACACTTCAGTTAATATGCTTTGTACACTTGCATATGTGTCTACTTGCATGTTTATAAGTTAGATCTAACTTCCACAAACAAGAGAAAACATGTCAGTCCCAAGGCTTTAACTCTGTGCCTGAGTGCTGTCCCTTAGCTTTTTCACTGAAGACTCATATACTACCACTTGATCCACAGCTCTGTTTCTGGCTTTCTGATCATTAATTGGAAATAAGAGACTTTCAGACTTTCCCGTTGAGGCTGGCTTTGGACTGTAAGCCTTGGACCTCAGACTCTTAAAGAGCTAGAATTGCAGGCATGAGCCACCAATGCCCAGCTGTACAAAAAGTTTTCAAAGAGGCAGCTAGGTGGAAGGGAGATTTAAAGAAAGAAAGCAATACAAGAATGAATATGATCAAAGTACATTTCACACATTCTAGGCATGTATTGAAATATCACAGGGATCCCATGCTTTGTACACTTAATATACACTAGAAAAAGAAACCATAGAAGCTTTTCTGAAATACACTGGAGTAACCACTGAGTTAAATCTGCAGCTGCAGCTTCTTAGTTTGGTGATTTAAGAAAAGTCCTTTAACCTTGCTCTGTCAGTTTCTATCAAATGTGATTACCAGTTGTCCCTATGGCAAAGCATTTTTAGTAGGTTTAGTGAAGAATGAACATAAAAAGTCCACATCATAGTGCCTGGGAAATAGAAAATGAATGATTAAGCATTTGGGCACTGGTGGCTCACCCCTGGAATCCTTGCTACTCAGGTGGCTAAGATCTGAGGATCATATTTCAAAGCTTGCAGGGGGTAGATAAGTCTAAATGACTCCATCTCAAACATAACCAGCCAAAAGCCAGTCTGGAAGCATGTCACAAATGGTAAATGCCATCTGAGCAAGCAAGCTGAGTGAGCATGTGAAGGCTTGAGTTCAAGTCACAGCACTGATCCAAGAAAAAAAAACAATTTATGGCGATTAGTACTATTATTTTTAGTAGATTTCTGCCTTCTGCCTTGTAGAGAGGGCCTGTTTTCTGGTCAGGTTACTGGACTTTGCTCACTTGCTGTGAGACAAAGGAAATGATCTCATCTGTTAAAAGAGGGCCAGTGTTGGCAAAAAAAAGAGTTCTTATTTGGATTAAGAACACCTTCTAGCCAGGAAAAATTAAGCCAATGCTAACAGCAACCACTTTTCCTTCCAGTCCTCTCACTCCCTCTGCAATGCCCAGGGCAGGGGCTGTAGGGGAGGTAAAAGGAATTGGGGCTAGGCTGGTAGTCAGCCAGTGGAGTGCCCAGGTACCAGTCTCCTCTTTTTGACTTATTGTCAGTGGCATCTGAGACTCACCTCAAGATGGCTACTTGGCCCACATTCATTTCCTGTTGGATGACTTTTAACTTTCATTGTCTTTTCTGTCTGTTTTATTAGCTTCTTAGCAGCTGCTTTTCTGAGATCTTCCATTATACAAAAGTGCATTGAACAAGCAACATCCAAATCATTGAGCTAGACCTCTATTTAATATGCTCCATTGATGCCAAGACCTTCACAGAATGTCTACGTTCTTTCTGAAAAACATCATACCTGATTTTGTGATATTTAAACTTTATAAAAATCAAACTGCTCCTGAATCTAGTCAGGCAAAAAGCTTTAGTATATCCTATACAAATTACTTCCAGATCTTTTCAGAAATGAGATGAGAAGGGCTTTTATGCAGCTCGTCTTTTGGCTGTTACTGCCAATGGCTCTAATGAAAATAGAGAAGTTGCAGATGAAGATAATTACAACTGATGACATTAGACTTACACACTGAATCTTTTGACCAGACAGTTTACATAGGGAAGTAAACAAATAGAAATCCAAGAAGGAGGTGAATGATAACAGATACTTAGGATTTTCAACAGCAATAACTGTGATGTCATTAAGGAAGTTTCTCAAAAGTAAAACTGACAGACTGAATACTTTCCAGATTGATGTCATATAGGAAGAGGAATTTTTAAAGTATATATGTACACACATTCCCTTGCTTAAAATGAACTTACATCCTTGTAAACTCATTG
Source organism: Dipodomys ordii (assembly GCF_000151885.1). Lineage (NCBI taxonomy): Eukaryota > Metazoa > Chordata > Mammalia > Rodentia > Heteromyidae > Dipodomys > Dipodomys ordii. The sequence goes on along the minus strand of NW_012267358.1, from coordinate 580,616 downwards.
CAAATTGAAAATATTGTGTTGAATGCACTTAGTACACTTAAGCTACAAATACTCTGGCTTATAATATGGTATATGATAGTGTTGGAAGTATCCTTTTGTACTCACATGGCTGAGAGGATTGGGGGATGCAACTCACTGTCTCTACCCACATTCTGAGAGGTATTATACTGATATACCTTCCAGCTTTTACTGATTGAATATTATTTTGATATAAACCTAAAAATGTGTATTGCTTTTGCATGAATTTCAATTTTATTTTATAGGATAGACACCATTTAACAAAGCAGCTTCTGTATGCAATGCATTTATATCATATCCTAAAAAATTTAGAAACATGAGAAAAGGGATGGGTTGTGGGTAAGAATGTTGGAAGGGGTGATATTGATAAAGATGTACTGTATTCATAAACTGCTTTCTTGAATGGCATCTCCTTTGTACAATGACTTAAAGATAATCCAAATACTTTAAAGTTTCAATTTTAAGTTGAAAAAATTGTAAGTAGATACCCAACTGTCCACTAATGAGTACCTCTTGCTTTTGTACCTGATAAAGGAAGAAAACCTTCCTTTAAAATAAAATTTGATTTGCTTGAAAAAGAATGAAGATTAGTCATCAGAGAGAAGCACTGCCAAATGCTAGGGAACTGGAATGTGACTCTGGAAGCCACAAGGCCAGTGGTCCAGGAAGTTATTTTCTCTCCCTCTTGATTGTCTAGCATCATTCACTACTCCAGTGTCTTCATTTTCCATTTACTCATGTTCCAGTATTATGAATGAAAGAAGCTATAGTCCCATTGGTAATTACCATCTGTCCTTTGTCAATGCACATCAAAACTGGGTTCTAAGTTATCAGCCACTTCATCTGCCTGATACCTGAGACAGTTAAGGAAGAAAATATTTAATTCTTGATATATATAGATATCTGTATGCCATAAGGGCTTTGTAAGGGCTAATGCATGTGGCTCTGGTCCAATTTGCCTTCTTTTATAGTGCTATTGAATTATATTGCAGCTGTGTGACATTCTCCTATATGTTTATTTATCAAGAGCTCTTTTTTAAAAATTGAGGAAGTTAACTGTATTTTTTCTATGTGAAAGTTTCTGTAGCCATTGTTCAGATTTGGGAATATTTTACCATGGATATTAAGTACTGGGTGATAGTTTATTAAGATCAATCAACTTATACCTTATAGTACAGGCTTGTGCATTGTTCTTGGTATTATGCTATTGAGAACCTATAGGAAACAAGTACTTTTCTTATTGAAATAAAATACAAATAATATGTATGTAATATTGTTATGTAATTAGCAGTAGTGATCTTTTGCTTATTTAGCCATTTTGATCTTTTTGTTTCATTTTTACTTCTCTTGTGCTGCATAAAATCATTCATAAGAGCACAACCTCAGTTATGCTTTTTAATTTTCTGGTACTGAGGTTTGAAATCAAGGTCTCATACTTGCTCTATTGCTTACTTGGCTTGCTTTATACTACTTGAAGCATGCCTCCAGCCAGTATTCTTGCTTTTAAGAGACAGAGTATCATGAACTTTTCTGAACAGGCTGGCTTTGAGCCACAATCCCTTAGATCTCAGCCTCATAAGTAGCTAGGATTATAAGCATGAGCCATTTGTGCCCAGCTCAGTTTTACAATTTTTATTTTTAAAAGTGGCTATTATTATTTATTTTACTGACTTGCTTGAGTGAGTCTATTTTGTAAGAATCCTGACATTATGCCTGTTATACAGCATGTATTAGCCCCAAACTAGTAGTGTATATTTATAAGTATTATAATAAGAATATTATTTCATTTTCTAAAATTCCCCAAGTTAGTTCTACCTTCAAAAATACCTTAAATTTGAACTTATCATCATGTAATATTTTCATGTTGGTATACAATTATAAATTACTTCCCATTGAAAGATAGTAACAAATCTGTGTGTGTGTGTGTGTGTGTGTGTGTGTGTGTGTGTGTTTCTGTGTGTGTGTTTCTGTGCCAGTACCAGGGCTTGAACTCAGGGCCATGGTACTTGTTCTTAGTTTTTCGATCAAGGCTGCTTCTCTACCACTTGAGGTAAAACTCCAGTTCTGGCATTTTGGTAGTTAATGAGATAAGTCTCAAGGATTTGTCTTACCAGGCTGGCTTTAAAATGCTATCCTCAGATCTCAGCCATCTGAGTATCTAGGAGTACAGGTGTGAACCACCAACGTTCTACCTTGTCAACTTATTTTCGATGGTGAAAATTTTCCAGTAAATGCTTTTCTAAAAATTTTTAATTTAACTTTGCAATAAAGAAAACTCTTAAAAAGAAAATTTTAGATTTTTCCTGTTAATTCTGGTAGAATTAGTATGTTTCTAAAATTTGCATTTATAAATATATTTATATTCAAATTTAAAAATAAAATGGTTTGAATGTTAAACCAGCAAGTTTTTGTTTCGCAATTCTAATGTGCAGCATAGCATTGTGTTCAAATGAATAGTTAATAGTTATTTTAATAGTCAGCAATTATTTTAACAGCTATAAACAATAGAGTTTATCTACTCTGAAATGTCTGAAAATAGAAATAATTTATTACTGTCTTCTTCAGGTATTAATTTTTAAATAGGACAAGCATGTTGATTCAAAGTATAGCTATTTCTAATAATTTTCAGTGTATGATCTGTTTTCATAAACTCTGTGTGTTTGTCATCCATTTAGCTATATCTGAGATGGTTTGCATGGGAAAATTGTAGCTAAACATTTCATTGTCCTCTGTCTATAAAATAAGTATAATTCTACCACTTTGTCTTGCTTATCATCATTAAATCATTACATTTGCATACTAAAAAAACTCGACTGGGAACATCTTAGATTTTGCCAGAGAAGAGTTCTGAAGCACAGGGATGTGGGAGGGAAGGTACAGCTTGTATTAGATGCCCATATTTTATCTCCTGGGTATCACCCTCCCTTGAAGGCTCTGGTTCTCACTGCCACCCCTTGTAAGGGAACAGCCTTCCTGATTTAATCAGCACACAGAAATTCCCAGGTTTGGACAAAGACGTGCTTAGACAGGGAAGGAGATGTTGCCCTCATTTCACCTCTCAGGATCACGTTTCTCAGTGGACTACACAGCCCCACTAATCTTGTGTTCAATTTTTATAGCATAAAATGGCTGTGGAAAAGGGCTTCACTTTGATTATTTACAACATGCATGTAATGTAGCTTGAGCAGGTTCACTCCCTATATGCTATTCTATCTTAACCTCTCTCCCTCCTCCCCACTCCTATTGCCACAAATGTATAAGCTCTAGATTCGGAAGTTAGGCAAGCCATATTAAATTGAGATTTCGTTTGGCTACATCGAAATCTAGAGGTTTAAAAATGTATGAGCTTGGGCTGGGAAGGTGGCTCAGTGGTAGAGTGCTTGCCTTGCATGCATGAGGCCCTGGGTTCAATTCCTTCGCACCACATAAGCAGAAAAAGCTGGAAGTGGTGCTGTGGCTCTAGTAGTAGAGCGCTAGCTTTGACCTGAGGAGCTCAGAGACAGTGCCCAGGCCCAGAGTTCAGGCCCCATGACTGACCAAAAAAAAATTCATGGGCTTCATTTTTGTTCTTTGACCAAAAAAAATGGGGTTAGAGATTCCAGGATCTACTAGGAGTCTAGGCCCTTGGGCCTTCTTTTGTGGTCTGTCATTCTTATCTGTGCTCTAATGTTCATAGTACAACTATTGATGTGTAAGAAAGGCCCTGTAAGTTCAGGAATTCGATTTGCATTGTAAGACTAAAAAAGGGGCTAAAGGAAACACTTTAAAGCACTTCTTTAGAATCCACTTGCAGTCACACTTGCTTCCATCTCATTGGTCAGTTGTAAGTCAGCCGACCAGCTCTCTGCAAGACAAGGGAAACTGAGAAGAGCAGTTTCCTCATCAAACAAAATGAATTCTGTGAAGAAGAGATTGGATATTGGGTAAGGAAAAGCAATGCTTGCCATATGCATGTTCTACATCTTTGAAAGAAGTGAAAGCAGCTACCATTTGAAAAGTGATTTTATTAAATATTACAACAGAACAGACAGTAGGAAAATATTTCATGAGAAAAAAATCTTCTTAACAAGGGATCCTCAGCACTTCAGTAATGCTTTCACTATCACCACACCCCAAAAAACCTTATCTCTACCGTATCAATTTCTTTTTCAACTATAAATTCCATGTCTTTTGGACTTCCCAATCTCTTCAGTACAGTTTTCAGCCTGCCTCATTGATCCAGAGCCCATTGTCTGGGATTGGATAACAAGAATGAGAAGCTGGAGATTTAAAGGCCCTTAATGCTATTTCATTGAACACTATATAACCCTCCGGAATTCTGATGCAAACTTGGGAAGTAACAGTAATGGCTTATGGGGAGCTGAACAAAGAAAATATTGTATGTAGAATTGAACTTGTGCCTGAACATCATACTGATGCACATGTCTTTTGTATTCCAGAGGCTCCATGTTCCTCCATATGGACTTTTTTTTTTGTCAGTTGTGGGACTTGAACGATGGGCCTGGGCACTGTCCCTCAGCTCTTCAGCTCAAGGCTAGCGCTCTACCACTTGAGCCAGAGCGCCACTTCCAGCCTTTTCTGTTTATGTGGTGCTGGGGAACCGAACCCAAGGCCCCATGCATGTGAGGCAAGCACTCTACCACAGAGCCACCTTCCCAGCCTCATATGGACTTTTGAAGCTGAGCTTTCCAACTTACTTTTTCCTATGTTTACTTTATATTACTACCATTCCAACTTCACCTGGCAGGCATTGATGTCTGAAAGGGCCACCACTAATGCACTGGTTAATGGTTTCAGCTCTGAAGTCCAGCTAGTTGGACACATATATTGTCTTTCCTATTTTCTAGTTAAGATAGTAAGTCATTTGACCTCTACGCCCCAATGACCCACCTGCAAATCTCATAATAATTCAACTTGTCTCATATTGTTGCTGTCACATTCAATGACAATGCAGAAAGTATCTGGTCACGTGTTAAGTGCTGAGTAAATATGATTTGTTATAATTTAGCCCCTGACTTTTGATACTGCTCTCTCTCTATGCTTAGAGCATCCTTTCTCATCACTCTATCTACAGATTCCTATTGTTCCTTCCAAAATAATTTCCAATTCATATCTTTGGGGAAATGTTGCTTGACTCTTCCTAAGAAAAATTAAGGATTCACTTTCATTTCCTTGACATTTTGTACTTAGCCCTGATCTATCACATATTACTGCATGTTACAATTTTGCATCTATTATTCCCATGAATCTGGGAGCTCTTTGAGGGCAAGGAGCTTTACTCTTTTATCTCAAGCATCTTGCATGGAGCCTGACTCATAGTAGATATGTGGTGGCTGTTTGAGAATGAATAAATTAATGAATATAAAATTCAATATTGGAGAACATCATATCCCTTCTCTAGACTTCCCGAAGATAAGAGTTTTTAAATCCTTCTACATATATATCCTTTTGCAGAATTTAAGTTCACAGTGTCTTAAAATGTATCATGACACCTCTGTTTCATTTAGGACAACCTATGGGTGCTAAAATGGGCTAGCACCCATAACTGTCAGTGAAGGAAAGTGTTGGGAAAGACAGGAATTGGGTAAGAGAAAGCTAAACCACCAAGATTTCAAAGGTAAACAGATCACATTCCATTATTTTTCCATTAGGGTATATTATTAGAGGTGTTTCTTGGGAAGAAGTGGATCTCTTGGGAAATACAACAGTTTATATTTGTGGAAAGGATAGGTATTTGCAATTGCTTACAGAGAAAATGTCTAAGAGCTTAGCTAGTGAAGTAATAAAAATATACCAGAGGCTGGTAATGATCTTATGCTGTCCGATAACAATGGTTTCAGGAGAGTGAGGTACAATTGGCTTTGATCCAGGATGAAAGAATACATAGGGTCCTCTTTCTGATAGTTACCCTTATATTCAAAACTTGGTACCTACAAGAACCAAGAATAATGAACTTGGAGACTAGAATATTGAGTGATAAAGAGTGAAGAGAAAGCTGGGCACTTGATGGCTCAGACCTGTAATCATAGCTATTCAGGAGGCTGAAGCCAGGTGTTGAAGCCAGCTCAGGCAGAAGAATCCACCAGACACTTACCTCTAATTAACAAGCAAAAATCCAGAAGTGGAGTTGTGGTTCAAGTGGTAGAGTTCTAGTCTTATGTAAAAAAAGAGAAAGAAAAGCTAAAGGACAGCTCCACGGCTCTGAGTTCAAGCCCTGGTATTATCACCAGAAAAAATAAAAAAGAATGAGGGCAGAGGTATGGAAAATTTGCAAACTCAAACTAAAAATATTATGATTTACTATTGATTCACTATATCACATTGGGCAAGTCTTTTTTTTTCCTTCTCTTGACCTAAATCTCTGCAACAAAGCACCAACATGATCTCAAAACTTCATACAGCTGTATAAATTCTGGCACTAAAAAGTAGGACGAGCAAAGACCTTTGCAACCAGAAATCTCATGGCTGTCTTAGAAAGGCTGCTAATGTGAAGGTAGAGGCTGTCTAGAATGATTCCCGGGAGGGCTCAAACAATCTTTGAATATCTGTGTTTCCAAGGAGGGCTGATGGAGTGTGTGTGAGCTCACTCAATTCCTCCAGCCTTTGCACTTCTCTGAGTTACACACCCAGGGCAAGGCCTTAGCTTGGAAGAGTCAGAGAGAGGCCCTTGTTAATGTAGGCATTCCTTCCCTGGAGAGACTGGAGTGCTTTTTCCAGCCTGAGAGGGTGATGATTTTCTCACTTAAATCACATCTATCATAAAGTTAAGTAAGGTTTATTTGTATAATTTAGTTTCTTTAGACAACTAAAAATACCCCACAAACCTATCAGCAGTGAGAGACTGCTCTCTATTAGCTCTTTGTAGCTGTATAATGTGGTCAAAAGGGGACCATTCTCCTTACCTCTGGAGCAGGACATGAGAATTTTCATGCTTCTTTTGGGGAGTTATAACAACATCCTTGACCCACAGGAAAAAAAATGGATGAGAGGATAATAATGATATAAGAAAACCCCAGAATCTGACTAAGAGAGAATGGCCTATGGTCATCTGGCCTGCATAATTGTGGAAAGGGCCTTAAGAGAAGAAACTGAAGCTTTAGTGGCACAGATTGTCAAAATTCTTCTACATATAAACATATATAAATATTCCAATGAAACCTGGAGTTCAGCCCTTGTAAAACATCCTTTCCTTATGTTACAAAAAGGGAACCACAGGCCAAGGGAGGAGAAACTATCTACCCCACTTCACATTCAGTCAGTAAGCTAGAGTACTGAGATACAGAGAAAGAGACATTTGGAAAATTCTTAAGGTATAACGTTGGGAAGGAAGCAAAGGGTAAGTAGATTTGACTATGGGCTTAGCGAACATATCACCTACAAAGTATGTGCTCATCTTCCATAAGGGATTGTTGCCTTGGATCATGGATTTCATGTACTAAGATTGTTACAGAATGAAGGCTCATACCCTAAAGGCATCAGAGGTATTGTTATAGTCTCCAGACTTTCTTAATTCCTCTTTTCTCACGTCTTTATGCTTCTCCTGCTCACTCACTCCTATCATCCCTGTACCTTAGGGTTGATTTCTGCCCTGTGCTTTATATTTTGTCATTGTTAACTGTAAGCCTCACCTTAACTGTGTAGGTTGTATATATGCCTAGCTTAGTTGAGTGGTGAACCTCTTAGCTACAGTATAATGCTACACAGAATTCCTGATCCACAACACAATGCTTTATCACAGGGAAACACAAGGAAAGAAGGCCTATGGTATACAACACTGATAAGTGTATTATACTTTCAAAGAGAGAACTCAATGGCCTTCTTATTGATGAATAATTATTGATGAATATAACATGTGAAAAGAGGTGAGGGAAGCAATTTGGAGGGGTATAACTACTCTTAATATAACCCCTATCAGATATGTCAATCTATTTAAAGCTAGAGATTCTTTCAGAATAACATTTATTATTGAGCACTTTGTGCCAGATTCTGTGTTACATAGGAAAAGGGTATGAGAGTGAGAAGAGGATGGTAAAGATTATACAAAAATGTTCACAGGGAGTGGGGCAAGTGACTCCTAAAGAAACTAATTATAACAATGCTAAAGGAAGTGTGAGCTAAACAGTTTCTCACAGAAGCAAAAAGGAGGGACATGATATCTTCTAGCTGGGGAGAAGTGTAGGCAATCAAGAGAGGCTGCAGAATAGAGCTTTGTGTGTGTTCTGCCTATACTGAAAATGATTTTACCCAAAGAAAGAGAGTAAAAGGAATAGAAGGAGGAATAAAAGTCTAGGGGTCTGAAAGCACAGAACGTATTTGAGCCTGTAATTGTAGAATACCATGGAGGACAGACAACATGGTTTTCCAGATACCAGGGGCATAGAAAGGAGGCCTCCCCTTGGCAGATTAAAAGATCTAATATTTTGAGGGTCATTGAAAAGTTTTAAACAGAATTGTTCCATAATCAGATTCTTTTTTTGGGGGGGTCCGATCGTGGGGCCTGCACTCTGGACCTGGGCGCTGTCCCTCAGCTCTTCAGCTCAAGGCTAGCGCTCTACCACTTGAGCCACAGCACCACTTCCAGCTTTTTCTTTTTGCTTATGTGGTGCTGAGGAATCGAACCCAGGGCCTCAGGCATGCAAGGCAAGCACTCTATCACTGAGCCACCTTCCCAGCCCTCAGATTCTTTTTGACTGTTTAACTTTGTTTCTTCAGGTCATAATTATGGAAGCGATGTGAGAACTGGCTGAAATAGGGTGAGGAATCTAAAAATAGAGATATATATGAGAACACTCTGAGGGTCAAAACTCAGTGGAACAGACAGGAAATATATTTTGGCAGTAGGATGAAACTAATTTAAATATTAGTAAATTAAATGATTTATCAATCAGCTATCAGCATACTAATACTACTCAACAACTATAGAATCTCAAGGCCATGCAGGCTCGCTTGGGTTCTGCTTATATTAAGTTGGGATTGCTATGCATGGTGATAGGGATGACAGAGACACACACACACACACACACACACACACACAACTTCTCAATATCTAGCACTAAGAATGGATATGCTGTCATTTATTCTAATGGCTGTGGTTTGAATATGGTTCATCTGTTGGGCGCTGGTGGCTCATGCCTGTAATCCTAGCTACTCAGGAGGCTGAGATCTGAGGATCACAGTTCAAAGCCAGCCAGGGCATGAAAGTCTATGAGACTCTGACCTTCAATAAACCACTCAGAAAACCAGAAGTGGCACTGTGGCTCAAGTGGTAGAGTGCTTGCCTTGAGCTGAAGAGGTAAGGGAGAGAGCCCAAGCCCAGAGTTCAAGCCCCATGACCGACCCATATATATATATATATATATATATATATATATATATATATATATATGATTCATCTTCTTCATAACTCCTCATAAGGTTTGGGCCCCAGTGTAATGGTTTCTACCTTTTCAGGTGCCAATTATATTATGTCTCCTAAATTATGATAACTAAATATGTCTTTGGATAACTAAATATGTCTCTTGGGACCCAAATCACTCCTGGTGGGGCATTAATCATGGCAATTAAAGAAATTTTAGTGGTTGATTATAAAGTGTTATAGAATGTTAGACATCCTAAAATCAACATTTGCCTTTCTTTTTAGGAATAAAAAAGCCAGTATTTGGCTGGGCACATTGCTACTGGAATCTCTTGCCATGAAATGAACCAATCACATGATGTGTGACCAATGAGATTTTAAGTGGAGATGTTGCATGAGATTCCTGAGAAAGCTTTTTCAAATGTACAGGGTTTTTCCAACATCTTTCTTTTTGAACATATGGGTCACAATTAGAGTGTCAACAACCATCAGGGTCCTGGTAAATATGGGAACTTTCTTAACAATGACAGAGCTGAAGGTTGGAAGGATCTTAAGTCACAGAGGACTTTGTGAAGCTACCATATAATTCCTAGGCTGCCTGCTTCTGGGATTCTATATAAAAATGATCACATTTAGGTCACCTATTTTATTTAGGTCACTTATTTTTTTTCTGCTGTATTGCTGCAGAATCTAATCCTAACCTCGAAAGCATAAAGTATATGGTGTAATTCTTACATATCATGCATGAGGAGAAGTCATTTGAGGAGCTTCTGGAAGATTATTCTCTCTAAATGTAGTCTGAAAAGAAAGAACTCTTCCTCTTTCAGCTTTTGAGCATTAATGAAAACTTGATGCCAGCCCTTTCAGCAACCATCTTTTCAATGCAAGAGGAGAACCTCATATGCTGAAGGTAATACAGCAAACAGATGTCACTGAGACACGGAGTTGACCAACTCTAGAACATAGCATCTCCAGTGTTAAAGACAACATTTTTTTATTATAACTGGATACATTTTATTAAGTTCTCATTACTTGTTTTTTTATAATCTTTCAAATGATGAAAAAAAGAATGGAAAATCAGATTTGTCAAGGTACTTTGAATTTGAAAAATCTTTAAAGACATCCAAGTTTTTGATGTTATGTAGGTAGTAGGCTGAAACAGGTTTAAGACCAAAAGAAGACATAAGATTAATCTCAGTACTGGAGAAAGAAAACTGAGGCCTGGACCAACTGTAACCTGCCCTTGCAAATTCTTCATGGCTTAATATATTAACAGAATCAAAATAAAAGCCTTCCACTTCAGGGTCACAGGTTATTAGTGACAGGGAGCTGCAGACGTGAAGACACAGATCTCCTGAGAATCAGTGATGATGCACATGAGGCTGAAGGCCACAGTTTATTCAGGGTGACCTGAGAATATTTTACAATTTTAAGTTGGAACTCAAGAAGTCTTAGGAAAGATGTTCAGAGGCACTGGACTTTGATGGAAGTTCTCATGCCTTTTTTTTCCTTAATTACTCAGTTTCAGTCTTTTGTGGAGTATCAAAAACACCTCATAGTCTCAGAGTATCACGTTATGACCCAAGGGAGTTGAAAGCACAGGACAGGGATATATTTGGATGCTAGATTTCTCCTCCTCTTCCTCTGGAAGGGACAGACAGGGTTTAGATCCACTGCCAGAACATAAAACCATGGTGTCAGAGCTGAAATAACCCTTAGACATCAGGCAATATTCAAAGCCTGCAAGAACATGAGTGGTCTGAAATGATATAATAATTTGGAGCTTCTGCATTTGCAGATTTTTGCAAGATTCTCAAAAGTCTAAGATGCCACAAAACTCCAAGAAGAATACAAACCTTTTATGTTACAGATGAGGCTCTGAAAGGAGAAACATTCCCAGGGCTGTCCTAGAGTGAGGCAGGAATAGAGCTGGGATTCAAAATCAGGCCAATGATACTACACTAGACGCTCAACATTTTGCAATAACTTTACAAATTGTGGTGTGAACTATAATTCCATGGGCACATAGAAGAATAAGAACAAAAGAGAATGGCAGAAATTAGGCAGATGTGGCAGTAATTGTCACTCAGAATTCATGTGTATGTGGGGGTCTGGGATAGAGGAGAGGCTAGAAGGAGTGTCATGAAATCCAGAATGACTTCCTTGTGTCTAGCTGAGACTAACCTTTCCTCCTTCTGTCTTCCTCTAGGATTATAGTTGCTTGCTTCTTTTTACAACATGATCACTAAATTGCCTTAGGTTCCACCTCCATATGCCCAGATGGACTTTAATTGTAGATTTAGACACTATCTCCACAGTTACTGTTTTTTACTTAACACAGATGTGAATCTTGGTGCTACTCATTTCTGGGTTATGGGAAAACCAACCCAGCCACAACAACAATAATGAAATAATTAAGAGAACATATCATTTTCTAAGTTACCAGCCTGATTCTAGTACTAATATCAGTGACCCGTAGAGCATCAACATGAGGAAGAGATCTTGGAAACTCCAACAAGTCCAAATTCTTCTTTTAAAAAATTTGAATGGGCTTTTTTTTTTATTGTTTTACACCTATGTTGGTTATTTTCAATGACATAAAATACATTTGAATTCTGATGAAATGTATGTGGAAATCATCTTTGCTATTATATGTAAGAAATCCATGTTAATATCTTTGCTTTAAAAAGCACATGTTGGAAATGATCTGTACAATGGGGAGCTGGGTAGGAGGGCAAGTGGGAGAAAAATCGAGAGGGGGGTAACAAGTTCGACAAGACATGTACTCACTACCTTATGTAACTGTAACCCCTCTATATATCACCTTGACAATACTGTTTTTTTACAAAAAGCTGGTGCTGTAGTCTTGCAAATCCAAATTTTTGGTCATCGCACAGAATCTAAAGATCTGGAATTGGAGTCCAAGTATATCTGAATCCTAGATCTCTAGCATGATACTCTTCTGAATTACTTTTTGGGCTCAGTTGGTTAGTCCTGGTAAGTCTGAAGGCTTCCCTGCAGGTAAAGGCCTTAGAACCCTGTGGATTGTTTAGGTTCTACCAGAAACTTCCTTAATCTTGCACCTAAGAGAAGATGCCATTCAAACATGTCAGCAAGCCAACCTCCTTAGTTATGTGTCCCTGGAGGCAATACCGAAAAATGGATTGTTCATCTTTTAAAGGAGGACAGTACCCCACTGGACATTCTATTTTGCCGGTTATTTTTGTTTGTTTGAGATAGGATTTTGTTCTGAAGCCCAGATTGATCTCAAATTCGTGATTCTCCTGCCTTGGCTTCTGTATAAGTGTTGGGCTTATAGTCGTATGACACCATATCCAGTTCAATGACTATACTTCATTTCTTTTATTAAGGAAATATATAAAGGCCTATGTATTATCTATTTTCTTTACCTTTTCATAGATTTTTTTTTAGTTTCTTGCACAGTTCCTACTTCATTTTGCTTATTGTTCTCCTAACTGAAATGTCAGTTCCAGGAGAGTAAGAGCTTTTGTTCCTTTATTGACTTCGGCCTTCCCAGTGATTAGAACAGTGTTTGACCTATAGTGTACATTCATTCATTTCACTAAATTATGAGCAGCTACTGAATGAATGACTGAGGTTTACATAAGTAATGAGTAGGAACATACCCAGAATCTGGTAAACTGTCACCTTGAGAGTTTGCTTGGTCTTCTCATGTGCTAACCCCGGCAAATATATCAGGTGCTGATAAGTGTATCCCTTTGTCAGGCTTCCTTTATACCTTCTGATTGCTCCCTGAATCCCATATCAAGTTCAGTTTCTCATGTTACTAGTTACAGTATTGTAGCTCATGTCATGAGGCAGGAAGCTCAGGAAGCTGTGTCAGATGGTAAGATGTTTGCATGGGTGGTGGTAAGGGCATTCTGTGCTCTCTCTTCCTACAAAATAATTGCCTAAACCCCACAAAGTCTACATGATTTATTTACTGGGCTTCTTGGTGGAATTAATTCAAAAGTAGTTATGGACTCTGAGATATTAAAGGCTACTTAACTGTCAAGTTAATGATGGTGAGAGCTTTGTCACTATAACAAGAATTCAGTGAGTGTATAATTAAAGCAGCCTGGCCTCTTCAGTTCACTTCCCACACCTTTCCTCATCTGCCACCTGCCAGTTGCATGTACATTGTCTGCCCATCTGCCTGTCTCCAATATTGCCCCCATGTATTTTTTCTCTGTGACCCAAGCACATCTCTCCCATCCCCTCTCTTTCTAATTTTCAGACCCTAGTCTAAGAAGTTAGCTCTAGAAGACACTCTCAATAATCAGGAGTGACAAAGCAACTTAGTAGGAGAAACAACACATATGTTTCTGAGCTTCCAGAGGAATAGCCATGGAACACCCAAAAGGCCATCTGAAACAACCCTCAGTTTTTAAATATCTATAAGCTATTATTAGACACTTTTATCTTTGGGATCTTCCCAACTGCACAAAGCCCAGAAACTCAGTTAAGTAGTTAAGAAACCACCTAGACTTCCTCATGCTCACAAATTGACACATGGTTCTCCTCTGCAATATTTTAGAAAGGCACTTGCCTAAGCCTTCTCCTACCAACTTCCTATGATAAGGAGCTCACTCCAGGTAGTGACAGTCTGTTCCATCCATATCCCCTTCCATCAGAAAGTTCTCCTTTGTGATAAAATCAGTCTTTTGTGGCTTCTACTCATGGATCTCGGTTCTGCCTCTTGGTGCCCACCCCTCATTTGCAATGTTAGTCCCCTGACAGTTCATTAGAAGTCTAAAGACAGATATCACTTCCTCCCCTAAATCTTTTCATGCACAAATTGCCACAGCTTCAAAATTATCAGTCTCTTTCCCTGCCTGATCATTTCCTTTTTGACACATCCCATAGATGACCCCTCTTTTTTCTGTGCCTGTCCTGAAGCTTGAACTCAGGCCATGGACACAGTCCTTAAGGTGTTTTCTCATGGCTAGTCCTCTACTACTTGAGCTACAGCTCCACTTCCAACTGTTTGGCCATTCATTAGAGATGAGTATCATGGACTTTCTGCTAGGGTTGGCTACAAATCAGAATCCTCAGATCTCAGCCTCCTGAGTAGCTACGATTATTAGCATAAGCCATCACAGCCTGGAGATGTTTCTTAATATAAGGTACTTGGAGCCAAATAGAACCTCTTAGTGATTCCCTAGATCTGGACAATAAAGTCTAAATCCCAATCATATGTTTTGGCTTTAATATAACAGTGATGGTGTTTATTAGGCAAAATGTCAAGTCCATTTTCTATTAACTATGCAGGGCACTCAATTTTAGCCTGTGAACAGCCAGTTGATTTTCTGCATCCAAATGCAGACCTCTCCATTTGTAACTGTCAATCATATAGTCAGTTCCAACCACTTATTTCAGCCTGTTGACATCTTCTGGAAGCCTAACACTATGACCTGAAACATTTCCCTTCTCCTTTTTAGCTTTCAATTTTTAGCAGTAATTGTCCCTTCTTTCTTTTGGTGAGCCCGCTTTGTTATTCTATTGAGACATCCAGTCCCTCCATCTCTTCAGAAAGGTGGGGGCTGCTTTCTCCAAGTGCTCCTGGGGACAATTCTCAAGGTCTGCACTATGAGAATGACCTTGATCAGTGAGCCCAGCACAGACTTAGATGAGAAAACTGCTCCAACATCTCTCCTTTAGCCTAACTGGGCCTGTATTAGGGGAAACCCCACACATCGGTGGGTCTTTCAGTTCTGGATAGGGATATCATGGTCAGGTAAGGACAGACCAATACACTGACATGATGTCACCAGTGGTTCAGGAGTTTTTGTCAGATTCAGTGGACCTATATTCTTTGGCCAGGACCTTTATTGTATCCCAGACAGGCTGGCCTGACTCCACTATCAGTCTGAACACATAGTTTGTTTCTTTCTACTTTTAAGGAACTTCATTCCTGATGTACTTACAGAAAAAACCAGAAGGCCAAAAGGATTGCAATACTCTCAATACCTTCTCATTTGCCTCATAACTAGCCTATTTCTCATATTAATTCTTTCTTTTCATTTGTTTTGCTGGTACCAAAGTTTGAAATCAGATACTCAGAACCTCAAACAAGCTAGGCTTGCTTGCTCAGATGGTATTCTACCACTTGAGTCAAACGTCCAGTCCTGCTTTATGCTGATTAATTGGAGATGAAATCTTGAAGACTTTTCTGCCCAGTTAGCTTCGAATCATGGTCCTTCAGATCTCAGCCTCCTGACTAGCTAGAACCACACTGTGAGCCACAAAGACCTAGTTAATTCTTTTAAACATAGTCTTTCACTTATACTAGTGCTTTTTTATTAGCATATTTTGGTTGTACAGAGGCTTCATTTTAAAATAATGTATATACAATGTAAATCATTAAAAAGAGAAGACCAAGATTATAACCATCCCACAACTTAAACACAACTCACAATTTGATTATGTTTTGTCAGTTGTGAGGCTTGAACTCCTGAGTGCTGTCCCTGAGCTCTTTTGCTCAAGGTTAGTAGCACTCTACCACTTTGAGCCACAACTCCACTTTCAGTTTTTGAGTGGGTAATTGGAGATAAGAGTCTCATAGGGACTTTTCTGCCCAGGCTGGCTCTGAACTGGGATCCTCAGGTCTCAGCCTCCTGAGTAGATAGGATTACAGATGTGAGCCACTGGTGCCCAGCTTACTATTTAATATTGTGATAGAAAGTTCCTCAGATACAATAACACACACATACACACACAATCAGTTCCACACAAATAATTTAATACAAAGTAGATCATATTATACAGAACTTACTTTCCCTTTAAAGCAATTTCAAGAACTCACAGGCTACTCCTCTCAGGGAATGGGCTGGAGTAGGCCTCTGACACTCAATATTTGAGCTAATCATGACATTAGTGTTAGAGTCCCCATGGTGTGCATAGGGAATGGTTCAAGCCTATTTTTTGCCTGTGGACAGTGGTCAAAATAAGAAAGACTATCTGAGAAAATAACTTTGGCAAGTACATGTAGAATAATTGCATTGATGAATCCATACAGAATTTAGAAAGACAGTAGCCCTTCCAAATGACATCTTCCAAATGACATGTTTGATAGGTTGCCATAGACATTCCTTCCCTGGCCCTGCCTCAGCATTCTCCCCAATACTTTTATCAATTGTTTTGAGGATTAGAGAAACTGGTCATCAAAGTTACAAAAGTCAAGAAGCAAGGAATGAATGCAGCTAAAGGGCATGAGCTCAGGAGGATGTTCTCATCCAGTAAAAGGTGTGTGGATACTTGGGCCTCGATCCACAGCTGTACCAATTTTGAAGCCTTGCACCTTAGATTCAAAGCCCACCTATAAGTCTAATAGATATTGACTCTATGAAAACTCTGTAGGAAGATCCATAATTGGTGGGGAGAGACTTCTGACAAGGAGTTAAAAAATTATTGCCCAGTATAATAACTGATATGATAGGAGTAAATATATGACCTTGTGGGAGTACAGCATTGAGATAGGGAAAACTTCATCTGGATAAGAAAAATAAAAGAATGTTCATAATATGACCAATGAGCAACAAATACTTCTATATTTCTTGTGTTCTGGTATAGGATCACAGGGAGAAAATTCAAAACTAGTGCATATAAACGTTAGGGTAGAAATTAAAGTTCTTGTGCCTAGCAACATTGTGGTGGTGGCTTTCTACTACTGCCATAGTGTAGCACATGTTTTACTCATATGTTTGTGGTAATGATGTTGGAAACAAACCTATTGTGCTTCCAAATGTATAAACATGTAACAAGTATGATTAATTATAGTACAGAATACTTGAGAATGATAATAAATGACTATGGTACCAGTTCATCTATTTATCTGTACTTGTAACTTTAATATTCTCCAAGTTATTTAAAAAACAGTTTACTACTCACAGCAGCCTCACACATCTTATGTTTATTGAGTATATTAGCGTTCCCTTACTGTGACAAAATTCCTGAGATAAACAACTTTAAAAAGAGAAAGGTTTTCATTTTGGCTCATAGTTTCAGAGCTTTCAGTCCATTGTTGACTCATTGTCTCTTTTTCGTTGGGTGAGGAGACTGAGATCAGTCAGTATATATGGCAGGAGTACATCGCAGAGAAAATTGATTGCTTCATGGCAGCTGGAAAGCAAAGTAAGAGATAGGAAGGGAAGAGGGTCCCTTTCACATGATTAAAAATTAAAAGAAAAAATATTATGGTAGAATGGAGGTTGACAATGTTAATTCAAATGGACGAAGCAAATTTTATCAGCTGAGGTAGAACTTGGAACATAAATGATAGGGAGAGAAGGTTCAAGTCTCAGAGTCAGGGCACCAAGGCACTGATGTTATGATTTGATAGAAAAAATTATTTCCTTTATGCACTTGGAACTCTGTGATAAGAATCAAATAATAGCATTCAGTGAACAGTAGGAGGAATGTAAACTTATTGGTTATTACTCTTCGTTAGGCCAGTGTTACAAAGCAGGCATCTGGGATTTGATTAATTTTATTGTCCTCAGAGATTCTGTCTTTGAAAATTATTGGGAAGGGTGGCAGATTTACTGCCAGAAAGGCCCTGTATTTCCACCAGTGGCCAATGTATCTCCACCAATGGCCAATGTATCTCCACATGAGAAGACCAAAAAGGGAAATGGCTGCCAATGAACCAGGTCCTGAGTGGATTAGGAACTTCAACAACTAGCTGGTCATTTCTACTTGTGACGTTTAGGCAAGGCTTGCAGGCCAGATATTCTTTTTTTTTAAATTAATTTAATTTTATTTGTGAACATACTGTACAGAGGGGTTACAATTGCATGGGCAGGATAATGCGTACATTTCTTACCAAGCATTGCAGCCTCCTCCT
>NW_012267358.1:399818-558917 GCF_000151885.1 Dipodomys ordii | reverse complement strand
CACCGATCCTGGGGGGGGGGAGGGGTGGCCTTCCCTCCTCTGCTCCTTGAGAAGGAGTGAGGAAGTCGGGCTTCTACTCACGCCGAGTCTTGGTTCCTGGGTCGTCTCTGGTCTGCAAACTGCAGGATGAAGATGTCCGCTCCTTGTCGGTTCTTGCTGGTGTTGAGTAGAATCCACTCACCCGCTGCGTCTGACTCCTTTGTCCCGGGCTCTCTGTGACTCAGGTATGGCTGCGGCTGCCGCCGCGACCCTGCTGCGGCGGCGGCGGTTGCTGGCAAGTGCTCAGATGTGTCTCCTTGCCTTGGCTTCCCCTCTGTTGCCTAACTCTCTGTCCTGTGATGGCACACTTGTTGTGATTCTCTGGCTTAGGACTGTTCACTGGAACTCTAAAACTGCTTTCTATGCGAGAGCTTGTTCAGAATCCAGCTTCTCCTCCGCCATATTCCCGGAATGTCCAGATATTCTTTATTCTTACTTTGTATTCATGTTCCTAGCACTCTGCAACTACAGAAGTGCTGATGAACTCTCTAATGCATAGAACAACAGGGAAAAATCTTGATGTTTTAGGGCTCTCCAGAGACTTCAAGAATATTTCCTTCTGTCCAAGAAATAATAAGAATCCATGGAAAGACCTGTCTGGTGCATACAAACTTTTGGTATGGCACAATGGGCTTAGTGATGCCTACTAGACCAGCAAACATTGAAGACAAAAGCCCTACATCATCAGTCTAAGAAACCCTAGTTGCCCCTTTTCCCTTTAAGGTATGGTTCTACAAAAAAAAAAAAAAATCCCCTGTATACATTCTATTCTTCAGTCAGCAATGACAGGACTATCTAAAAACCAACAGAATTGGTGTATAACACTCAGAAGACTCTGCCCATAAGAAGGAGATTGCTGCTTATATTAAAGAATTAATAGTTTCTGAAAGGCCTTGCTCAAAGTTTTCCCTTTACCCCATAATCTGCCTGTCACTCACTATTTATCATCTCATCTGGTACTAGAGTTTAAATCAGGGCCCCATGCTTGCTAGGCAGACACTCTACCACTGATTCACACCTCTAAATTAAGCATTTTTTCACTATAACTCATAGTAAAGAATGAATTTTCTAGTATAAACCATTTATGCACACATGTGTATATATTTTCACATCTATATCCCTATCTATATAAAAATTTTAGTTTTATGTATCAAAATTGCTGAATATTGTTCAGCCTATAAAAAGGTTTCCCTACACTATACTTTAGTATTTATTTATTTATTTCTTTGTTTATTTTTGTAGCACTAGGCATTGAACCCAGGGCTTTGAGGTTAGTAGGTGCAATCTCTGTGTTATTTTCTCTATTTTACTGTATTTCATTTTTTAACAGTGCTAGTTATTACCCAGGAAAATGGTTTTGCAGTTTGCCAGTATGAAGTTGTTTTAAGGTATGCCTTTTAAAGCTTTTCTTGAAATACTGGAGTTTTCTCTGGGACAGTTAATGCTATGAGTTGAGGTTAGAAGATCTTGTAGTGACTGTGGAGATGAAAGAAGAGAAGGAGAGAGAAATCAGACAGAAATTACTAACATGAAATTGATAAGCCGGGTCAGGATTTGTGCAGACACCAAGTAATAGAATTTAGAAGAGTCCAAATACATACTAAAGGAGTAGATTTTCCACAGTCATGTTTTAGGTATATTACGGTATCACAAATAAAGTCTGAGGATCCTGACATGCAGTATTGGAAGTCTCGCATCTTTATTGCCAAGAAGAATTGTGGTAACACCAAACTTATATCAACTGGCATAGTAAACACCTTAAGTGAGAGCTGGCACTAAAGTATCTACCAGGACTTGAGGTTTAGGGGATGGTTACAATTTTTTATCTGCCTTCTGTTGGATACTGTCCAATCAGCCCTAGCCTATTTGACATGCTTGTCATCAAGAATTTATTCTGCTGCTGACAGCTCTGGCGGGCAAATCTAGTGTCCAGTTACATGCTCAGCTTATCTTAGCTAAACAAGGGTGAGAAGAAGCATGCAACCCATGTGCATAGCTGTTCCACAAGCTGTCTCTCTTGCTTAGACAGGAAGAAGTAGATTGTGGATTGATAGGAACAGCTATAGAAATAAGGCATTATGGTCTTCTCTTATCAGAGCCTATTTGGATTCCAGACTGCCTCTCTTCTCAGTAATATCCAGGGCTCCTTGACTTGACCAGCAATGCTAACCTGATGTAGACTAGGGATTTAGCCTCAGTTCCAAATAAGAGTCAATTGAATTCCCTTTGCTAATGCTGTGGTACCAGCCTGGGGTTGAAATTTGGTCACCTACTTTGTGTGTTTTTTTTTTTTGCCTGAGGTATACTTAGTAATTATGTGAGCAGCAGATTTTAAGATCTGGATCTAGGAAAACTGCCTTCATCTCTGAGCAGTTGGATTTCTGAGTTGCAATGAGGTTCTCTTCCCCAGCCACAAAAGGTTGAGGGAGAGTGATAAGAATCAGAGGACTAGTACTGGAACCTTCACAGTAGAGGAACAATTCTTAGAATAAGATTTCAAATCAACAATCTATGTTTAATTGTTCCATAGTTATCTCATGAAAACTTCTCCCTGGTGAAGTCCCTCAACTATTAAAGCTTTTGGTCTTGGGATAAGGACCATATAGATTCTTGAGAAATCATCCATTTGATTCTAGCCTAAGCAGAGAGCTTGAGGTCCTGTTATTTGTAAGAGAATCTAGGTAGTTTCCCCCAAGAAAGACCTGACTAGGACCCGAGGACCTTCTCTATCTACATCCAACCTCTTTGTGATAGTACTGAAGACCACATGACAAGATTGACTATTTATGTTCTACACCACAAAGATACTCAGCTGAGAGGGCAAGCAAAAACTGAGAGGCAGTTTTGCCCTGTTTGTCCAATGACTGCTCACAGTTTTGAACTCACCACAAGGAAAACCTTTGTGTGTTAATGTACCCATTGAAGGTGTCTCATTCTAATTCACATTGTATAGGCCAGGGTAGCAATGACCAGACTCTTAAGAGCTCCTTTTTTATTATTTATTTTTCTTTTTTTATTGTGAAAATACTGTACAGAGGGATTATAATTACATGGGCAAGATAATGAGTACATTTCTTTTTTTATTGAGAAAATGCTGTACAGAAGGGTTACAATTACATGGGCAAGATAATGAGTACATTTCTTATCAAGCATTGTAGCCTCCTCCTTTGTTTCCCCTTCCCATCCCTTCCCATCCTCCCCACCCCCCCTCCCCCCACCCAGCACCAAAGTTGTAAAGTTTGTTTTCGACATAAGGACTTGTACATCTCATTGTTGCAATGGGTCCACCTGTATCCCTATTTACATGATTTGTTTTTCCCTTTCCCCTCCACATCAAATATAGTGAAAGCAGGGGTTATACTGTGGGGGAGGGACATACAAAGCAACAAAGAAATAATCTTATAAATGTGTTAGAAACAATTGCATGAAAGAAAAAAAAATTGAATACATATCTTAGGGTTCATTTCCCTAACATCACCTTATCTGACCTTTTCTGCTTGACTCAGACATATACTACCTATTGCAAATAAGAGAAACCATGGGACCTATGTTTCTTTAGACCTGACTTACTTCACTTAATATAATTTTTTCCAAGTCTTTCCACTTCCTAACAAATGGGGCAATGTCATTCTTTCTGATGGAGGCATACAATTCCATTGTGTATATATACCACATTTTTAAGAGCTCCTTTTTAAGAGATCCTTAATCCTATAGCTGCTCAGGAGGCTGAGATCCAAGGGCTGTGGTTCAGAGCCAGCCTGGACAGGAAAGTCTGCAAGACTCTTATCTCCAATTAACCAGCAAAAAGCCAGAAGTGGAGCTATGGCTCCGGTGATAGAGTACCATACTTGCATGAAAAAGCCAGGTGTGAGCTATGGAGCCTGGTCTACTTTTGCTTTCTTTTTAAGTGTTCTTTGACTTTTTTTGAAGAACAAATTCATCCCTGAAGACTTCAGGGTAGAAACAATGATGTCAAGGCATTCAACTACCTCCAGGCTTCACAGAGGATGACTGTTATGTCAATGCTCAATAAATTCTGTCAATGATGTTATCACTATGTTAGTTAACAAATAATTGAGCACAGAAATGGAGGGACAAAGAGTGAACAAATGCAGCAATGGTACTCACTGGATACTATGTTGAAAATGAGCTATACAACTTGTGGATGGGGATGGGAGGGAAAAACTGGGGGAGAATGAGGGAAAGGGTGATATCGTCCAAAAGAAATGTATTCATTTGCCAACTTACAAAACTGTAACCCCCTATGTATATCACCTTTATAAGAACAATGAAAAATTTAAAAAGAATAATAAAAAAAAGAGATCTGGAACACAGTCAAGGCCCCCAAAGAAGGGGCTTCTGAAGATGGTTCCTTCCCTGCTCACTCACTTTAAATATTTTTTAAGTTTGACATCAAGCTTTTACCAAGAATTCAAGCTTTTCTATGTCCATCTGTCCTTAATCTGGTTCTTCATTTCTAACTTCATTCTTTTTTTTTTTTTTGGTCGGTTGTGGGGCTTGAACTCTGAGCTTGGGCACTTTCCCTGCACTCTTCAGCCCAAGGTTCTGCCACTTGAGCCACAGCATCACTTCCGGTTTTCTAGTGGTTTATTGGAGATAAGAGTCTCACAGATTTTCCTGCCCAAGCTGGTTTTGAACCACGATCCTCAGATCTCAGCCTCCTGAGTAGCTCGGATTACAGGCGTGAGCCACCAGTGCCCTGCTCTAACTTCATTCTTTATGGGGCATGTGGGGGGGGGAGTGTGTATGCTGGTACAGTGCCTTTTCTACCTACATGGCTTTTTCCCTCAAGGCTGGCACTCTACCACTTTTTAGTGGTTAATTGGAAATAAGAGTCTCATGAACTTTCCTGCTCAAGGTTGTCTTCAAATCATGATCCTCAGATCTCAGCCTCCTGACTAGATAGAATTACAGTGTAAACCACCAGCACCTGGCCTAACTTCACTGCTGAACTCCAGGAAAATATTTTTTATCTACTATTTTCTTTTTTAAATTTTTGTTTATTTTTTATTGTGAAAATACTGTACAGAGAGGTTAAAATTACATGGGCAAGATAATGAGTACATTTTTTATCAAGCATTGTAGCCTCCCCCTTTGTTTCCCCTTCTTATCCCTTCCCATCCTCCCCCAACCCTATTTCTCCATTGCATATGGGTACCTTCCAAATCTTCCTGCCTGGCTATTTTCTATTTGTCTTACAGATGACCTCTGTACTCTTCTCTGCTTTGCCGTGTTCTATCTTACTCTGAGTTGTGCCTTTTTACTGCACTCCCTGATTCTCTTCCTTGGGGTCAGAATGCCTGCTTTCTTTGTCATAGTTTTTATAACACTTTGGGTATGAGATGAACAGGTTGTGTATGAGTCTTTCCTACCATAGAAAGTGTTTTTTAGAGGTAAATCAAATGTTGTTTACATTTCTGTAGTCCCAGAGTCTCTCACAGGGCCTCCCACACAAGAAGTACTAAAAGAATACAGAATTGAAGCTGCTTTTTTTCTAGATGTGTGTGTGTGTGTGTGTGTGTGTGTGTGAGTGTGTGTGTGTGAGTGAGTGTGTGTGTGTGTGCACGCGTGTGCACATGCTCATGTGCACACACATGCCTACACATAAAGGTAAAGATGGGGCAATGGAGAGTCAATGCACTGCAGATCACAGGAAATGAAAAGAAAGAATTTGACGCCAATGGTCTGGAATGGAGGGCACTAAAGAAGAAAGAAAAGAGGTAGAAGGACATTGCTATCTGGGGATCACTATTTTATATGTCAACTTTCTCATTCACACAAAGCTATTTCATAACATACCTAAAGACACAGGACAGGTAATTAACTAGGACAAACTTGAAGTGAGTATTAAAGGAGACCAACAGGTTTAGGTGAACTTTGGAGGGAAGAGACTAGTTAATGGCTAGACTGGTAAAATGGTGTAGTTATAGGGTATGAATGAGCTCATAAAGTGGGCACAGATGAACCATAAAAGCCTGAGAAGTGGTTAATCATTCCTATTTTTGGATCTTATTTTTTTATTTTTATTTATTTTTTTGAATTTTTAAAAAATATTTTAGTAAGTTTTTTTATTGTGAAAATACCATACAGAGGGTTTACAATTACATGGACAAGGTAATGAGTACATTTCTTATCAAACATTGTTGCCACCTCCTTTGTTTCTCCCCTACCATCGCTGCCCTCCCATCTCCACAACTACACTCCCCTCCCCTTCGCCAAAGTTGTAAAGTTCATTTTTCGACATAGCGTCTTGTACATCTCGTTGCAATGGGTCCACCTGTATCCCTATTTAAACAATTTGTTTTTTCCCTTCCCCTGCACAAATTATACCAACATCAAATACAGTGAAAACAGGGGTGATACAGTGGGGGAGGGACATACAAAGCAACAAAAAAATCACCTTATAAAAATGTTAGAAACAATAGCAAGAAAGAAAAAACCACTTGTGTCTTAATCTTGGGGTTCATTTCACCTAACATCAACTTATCTGACCATTTCTGCTGGTCTCAGACATATACTAGTTATTGCAAATAAGGGAAACCATGGGACCTATGTTTCTTTAGACCTGGCTTACTTCACTTAATACAATTTTTTCCAAGTCTTTCCATTTCCTAACAAATGGGGCAATGCCATTCTTTCTGATGGAGGCATAGAATTCCATTGTGTATATACCACATTTTCTTGACCTATTCATCTACTGAGGTGCACTTAGGTTGGTTCCATATCTTAGCTATGGTAAATAATGCTGCAATAAACATAGTTGTGCTGGTAGCTTTAGTATGGTCTTGTTTGTGATCATTTGGGTACATGCCCAAAAGTGGGATTGCTGGGTCATAGGGGAGCTCTATGTGGAGTCTTTTGAGGAACCTCCATACTACTTTCAAAAGTGGTTGAACAAGTTTACACTCCCTCCAGGATCTGTTGTTATTAGAGTTCTTGATGGTAGCCATTCTAACTTGGGTGAGGTGGTATCTCAGTGTTGTTTTGATTTGCATTTCTTTTATGGCTAGAGAGGTTGAGCATTTCTTCATGTGCTTATTGGCCATCCTTCTTTCCTCTTCAGAGAAGTTTCTCTTTAAGTCTTTAGCCCACTTATTTATTGGGCAGTTGTTTCTTTGTGGATTTGTTATTGGGGGATTTAATTTTTTGAGTTCCAGGTATGTTTTAGATATGAGACCCTTGTCCGTTGAATGACTAGTGAAGATCTTCTCCCAATCCGTGGGCTTTCTATTGATCTTGCTAGCTATGTCCTTTGCCATGCAGAAGCTCTGCAACTTCATGCAATCCCATCTGTTGGATCTTATTTTCTGGTGATTTTGAGTCCATAGGTGTAGCATTTGGCCATGAACCTAAAGCACCTCACATGCTTCTAATATAGATGATTCTGAACCACACTTTGAGAAATTCTGAATTGAGTAATGAATGGGGTTTACTGAAGACGTTTTGAGTTAAATTACTTAGTAATTGGATCTCAGGGTCAAAAGGGGCAAATATATCCCCTTAAAGGGCAATATAGCACCTATTCTCTCACCACTAGAGTGGGATCATTACCATCTTGTAATATAGTCTAGTTAGTCTGGTATTAGACTGACAATCCAAATTATTTAAAGAATCTATGTTAAATTTAAATTTAACAACAGTTCACTTCTCTATAGTTCTTACTCCTTTGTCTATAACTCTGCTTTCTGGAGTAATTTGAAATAAGCAAGCTCTATATTACATGGAAGACAGTCTCTCAGAAAGGGACATATTTTTCTGCCCCTACCTCCAAAACCCTGGGCACTTTAGAATCTGAAGTGTTTCCTGAGTGTGAGTAGGCAGAGGCGCTTGAAGGAGAAGTGTGGGAAAGAAGGTACTCAGAGGGAACTTTTTAAGAAGAGGTCCTTCTTGATTTTTTTACTTTTTTGTATTTCCCAGTTATTCCCAAAGAGATCATTTCTATGACCCATGATCACAGCATACTGGGTTAGGCAGTTCCATTTAACGTGAATAATAATGACATAATACTGTGTGTTTTGTATGTACTAAAGGCTTTTTGATATAAGGTAATAACAGCCAATGATAGTTTACCATCAGCTTGTAGTGATTTGAGTGGTAAAAATTGAATGAGCCTTACAGATTTCCAATGAGGTGAGCAGTATTAATGTCCTCATTTTATGTACAAAGAAACTGAATTTGATGTTACCACAGCTAGGAAGTGTCAGAGCTAAGACTCAAATTTATGAACTCTGATTTTGTCTGAAGACCCAAAGGATTATAATTAAGCCTTAGTTATGCCTGTCCCTGTGTAGCCTTCCACTGTCTTGATCCCAAGTTCCATAATTATAGTAAAATATGTAGCAAAATATGGGCCAAAGACATCAATTAGTCAACTCTTAAAAGTTATCTCAGCTAATTCATTCAGCATGTACAAATATGGTAACTAATCTCCTCAGCGCTATGCCTTCTGTGAGGAAGATGACATTTCTTCTTTACAGATTTCCTCATATGGAGATCACCTGCTCTGAGTCTGCTGCTGTGTATGTATACGTGTATATGTATGCATGCACACATGTATATATAAGTCCAGAACACACTAGAGTAAAATATGCTTGGTGCACATTCAGCTTACTGACCTGTGCAGGCCTTTTGTGTACTCTCTTTGTTCCATATGTGCTTTCCATGATCTTACTGAAAAGATTTCCAAATGGAAACCACAATTGCAGCTCAAATTTTCCAGCCTTAGTGGAAAAATTGCTTCTGTGCAATGGCTAATCATGTGGTATCTGTAAACAATAAATATTACTGAACCAAGTCTCCTAAAAGGGGTCTAGGGAGAAGAAGGTAGCTGGACATCCACTGATGGCACAGCTGGGGATTTTGGCAGGAAGCAACACAAGAAGTGTTGGGGAGGAGAGCTGGAGACAGAAAGAGGTGAGATGCTCTGGAAAGCAGAATGGAGGTTCTTCAAAAGACTCTACATAGTGCTACCCTATGACACAGCAATCCCACTTTTGGGCATTTACCCAAATGATCACAAACAAGGCCATAATAAAGGTACCAGCACAATTATGTTTATCATAACGTTATTCACCATAGTTAAGATATGGAATCAACCCAGATACCCCTAAATAGATGAATGGATCAAGAAAATGTGATCTCTCTCTCTCTCTCTCTCTTTCTCTCTCTAATGGAATTCTATGCTTCCATCAGAAAGAATGACACTGGAAAGACTTGGAAAAAATCATATTAAGGGAAGTTACCCAGTCTCAAAGAAATTTAGGTCCCATGGTTTCCCTTATTTGCAATAGCTAGTATACATATAGGATAATCTTATCAAATGAGCTGAAAAGCTCAAAAACCATGCAAAAATGACCATATAAGATGATGCTAAGTGAAATGAACTCCAAGATATGGACACAAGAGGTCTGTCTTCATTGTTACTGTTTTAAATGTAAAGTATGATTTTATTTTTTGTTGTTGTTTCCTTTGTATGTTCTTCTCCCTATGGCATATCCCCTGTTGTCACTGTACTTGATTTTGATTCCACAGCATCTGTATAGACATATGTCTAGTCTGGGGAGGGGAAGGGGAATAACAAAACTCTGAAACAAGGACACAGGATGATCCATTGCAACAAGGATACCCACTTTACATCTTTGGGTGGTGGGGGTGGGAGCGTGGGGGGTGTAGAAGACGGGGTAGGAGTGTGGCAGGTGGGGTAGGGAAGGGATAGTGGGACAACAACAAGGAATGGAAGGGGTAACAATGATGGACAAGTAATGTACTCATTGCTTTACTCATGTAACTATAACCCATCTGTACAACATCTTAACAATAAAATAAAATTTTAAAAAAGACAGAGGTGAGATGGAAGGGAGGGAGGAAAGGAAAGGAAAGGATACAAGGGAAGGTTAAGGGGAAAAGAGATGGCTAAGTCTTCCTACCTGGCCTCAGAAACGGACATAATTTATACTTCTTTATAGCCTTTTGGTGTCCCAGGTCTACAGATCTTATGTGACTTGTCTAAGAACACACAATTTAAAGTATCAAAGTGAAGGGCAATTTGAGATTTATCACTTCTAAAGTGTGCATGTGTGTATGTGCATGCACACACACACAAGTGCACGCAGGGAAGAGTTCTTCCTTTTTTTATTGTGAAAATACCGTTCAGAGGGGTTACAATTACATGGACAAGGTAATGAGTACATTTCTTATCAAGCATTGTTGCCTCCTCCTTTGTTTTTCCTTACCATCCCTTCCCATCTCCCCCTCCTACTCCCTTCCCTCCCCCCTCACCCCCCTGGCCAAAATTGTAAAGTTCGTTTTTTGACATAACGACTTGTACATCTCATTGTTGCAATAAGTCCACCTGTATCCCTATCTAAACAATTTGTTTTTTCCCTTCCCCTCCACAAATTATACCAACATCAAATACAGTGAAAACAGGGGGTATACTGTGGGGGAAGGACATACAAAGCAACAAAGAAATCATCTTATAAAGATGTTAGAAACAATCGCAAGAAAGAAAAAACATTTGAGTCCTTATCTTGCGGTTCATTTCGCCTAACATCAACTTATCCTCTGAATACAACCTGCAACTAGGAAGCTTCATTTCATTTCATTTCTATGTGAAAGTCCAGCAATCAGTGTCATCCTATGTGATAGTACTCTCAGGCTCCAGTTAGCTCTCAATTAGCTCTTGCTAGGATGCCTACTGCTAAGTATCAAACTGTTCTCTAGGACCTTCCCAGAGCTATGAAATACTGATGGTGGCGTTCCAAGCTTTGGGTTGGGTGATTAGGGAGACATATTCTAAGATCTGCAGTAGTAACTGTATAGTAAACTTGTTACCATTGCCGAATCTTATGGCTGGGTAGAAATACTGTACCTCCTTCTTATTCAGAACTTAGACACTGCTTCAGAATCGTTCTCTAACAATTAATAAGCAGTGGAATGAAAACTCTTATCTTTTTGCAATCTCAGTTATGCTTATGGATTATATAAATTAGGCAATGGGCTCTTTTATGTGTACAATTTCATCATTGAATGCAGCCTTCAGGCTCTAAGGCCTTACTCAGTATTGGCCTTCCTACCAGTCCTGAGCACTTCCTCAGAAAAAAATCCAAAGCAGGCAGCCCCTAAAGGATCCTTAGAGATCACTTAATATAGATGAAATACTTCCACTGCTTGTTGAACTTTTTGGTGTTAGAACAAAGAGAAATTATGGAGGTAAATGTTACTTTTTAAATTTTTATTTATTTTTTATTGTGAAAATACTGTACAGAGGGGTTACAATTACATGGGCAAGATAATGAGTACATTTTTTATCAAGCATTGTAGCCTCCTCCTTTGTTTCCCCTTCCCAAAAGAGGTTCTTAGCATCAATATCAGTTGGTATTCTGTCACTATGAAAAGTCCCTGAGAAAAACAAAAGAGAAGGGATTGATTTGGTCTCATAGTGTCAGAGAATTCAATCCTTGATCATCTGGCTCCATTACTATTGGTTTTTAGTGAGGCAGAACTTAGTAACAAGAGTGTATGACAATGACAGAAGACAGCCAATTAATGGTAGTCAAAGAAGAGAGAAAGAGACAGACACACAGAAAGAAATGCTGAAAGAAACTCAAAAGAAAATGTACCCAGTGATCTCTTTCTTTCAACTCAACCTTACTTCTGATGGTTCCCATCACTTCATAATGCTATCAAATTACAAATCTGCCAGTGGATTAAGCCATAAATTAAATTAGAACCTCCAGGATCCCATTACCTATTAAATGATTGGATCTATCAGCTGGGGATCAAGTGTAAAACACACCAGCCTTTAGAGAGACACTTCATATCCAAATCATAATAAAAAACAAAGATTCACTTGAATTAAATGGAAAGCACATTTATTCCAGAAAATATTTACTGTATGCTTTTTAATTTTCAGTATAATGTTAGACTCTTTTCTGGATTTGTTTTGTAATATGGATTAAACACAGAGCTATACACTTGTCAAGCAAGTGTCCTACAACTTGAACCACTTTCCAGTTCTTTTGCTTTTAGTAACCTTTTCCAGATATGATCTCTAATTTTTCCCAGGCCAACAATGGATCCAGATCTTTTTCACTCACCTCCTGGGATTATAGGCATGACCTACCATGTTCAGTTTGTCTTTGAGGTAGTGTCTTGTTAAACTTTTGCCTGGACTACCCTCAAACTGCAATCTTTAAATCTGTCTACTTAGTATCCAGGATCACAACATTTGTCATCATGCCTGCCTGTGATAGAAAACTTGACATGACTTACTACCTTTCAACTTGTGGCAACGTTTGGGATAAGAATGATTAGCCCACCTGACTTCAGACAAAATTTCTGGACATTTTGGGCTACATAGTGAAACCTTGCCTCAAATAAAAAGACCTATAGAATGAAATAACTGAATTCTATTCCACCCATCTATACATATATATGGAGTTCTTTCTGTGTACCAAGTATTGTTTTAGGCTGTCCATACAATAAGACAGATAAATCATGTGCTCATAAAGCTTATGATGTAGAGGCCTAGAAATCCAATGTATGACAGAATAGATTTGCTATAGTCTAGGAGTTTTCAGCTGGAGTCTTTAGTAAAGGGAGTTAAGGAGAACAGCATAACACTACAGGCTGTTAAACATTTTTTCATGCATTTATTGACCAGTTGTGTTTCTTCTTATGTAAATTGTTCAGTTATTTGTCCATTTATTCATTTAATTATTTATTTTGTTGTTAAGTGTTTTTTAAGCTTTTTGTATATCCTAGATATCAATCTGTTATCTGTTGAATAGCAAGTAAAGATTTTCTTCCATCCTGTGGGTTGTCTTTTCATTCTGGTCATTTATTCTTTTGATGTGCAGAAACTTTTTCATTTGATACAGTCCAATTTGTTGATTCTTGCTTTAATTTCTGGGCAATTAAATTAAATTCATGAAATAAGTACCTATGTTTATATCTTCCAGTATTTCCCCTATGTTTTCCTGTAGTACTTTGAAAATTCCAGTTGTTACATTAAAATCTTCTATTTGGGAAGTTGATTTTTGTACAGAAAAAGAGATAGAGGTCTATTTCAGTCTTCTGCATGTAGGTAACTGGTTTTGTTAGCATCATTTGTTGAAGAGGACATTTTTTATTGTGTGTGTTTTTCATCCTTTGTCAAAGATGAAAAGATGGCTGTAGCTATGTGGTTTTATCTCTGGGTCTTCTATTTCATTGGTCTTCATTTCTGTTTTTGTGCCAATATCACTGTTTCTGTGACTATAGATCTGAAGTATAATTTGAAATCTGGTGTTATAATACCTGAGGTTTTGAGGAAAAAACTAAAAATGGATCTATCTTGTGATCCTACCCACGTGTGTATGTGTGTGTGTGTGTGTGTGAGAGAGAGAGAGAGAGAGAGAGAGAGAGAGTATAAATCAATATATAAGAAAGATACCTGATTTTTCATGTTTATAGAATCTCTGTCACAATGGCCAAACTCTGGAATCAGTCAAGTTTTCTAACAACTGACTGTATAAAGACAATATGGAACATATATACCATGAAGTATTACTCATAAAGAAAAATGAAAATAAGGAGATCATCATGTGTGAGATTAGCCATGCTCAAAAGGCCAAATATAATTTTCATTCATTTGTGGAACACAAATCTAAGATGATGATGATGATGATGATGATGACGATGATGACTACGATGATGATGATGATAGGACATTAATATAATAGGACTTTTAGAGTGTAAATCAATGAGAAGGGAAAGAAGGAAATGAAAGGATACTGAAATGCCAGAGAGGATTGAAGTTTGGTGTGCGTGCGTGCGTGTGTGTGTGTGTGTGTGTGTGTGTGTGTGTGTACAGTATAACGAGATCCACCAAACACTGTCTGGAAAAGAGTAAATGGAAATGTAAAGGAAATGGTAAGCTTCTTCAAAGTATACTGAACACAAAATAAACTCCTTTTTTTGTCTTTTCTTTTTTGGTACTGGAGATCGAATCCAGGACATTGCACTTGCTAGGCAAGCACTTTGCCACTGAGCTACATCCCAGCCTTCTCTTGTTTTTTTTTTTTAATGTATGACATTTCAAAATAAAATATAATATGTTAGCTGAATGGAAAACTTGTGTAAAATGCATGTGGTAGAATACCTGAAAAAAAGACCAGCATGAAAGATGTCAGATTAGAAGCTTCTTCCATACGATTCTTTCAGTTAAAAGAGTTATGATAACAGAAGAAAAACTATATTTTGAAAATAGAAAGAGGAAAACTATCAGAAATCACAAAAGAGGTGAGGGGATACTGAAGATCATGGAGAAACAGCAGTGACAGATTAGGTAGAAAAGAGTTTGTAGCTTTATCACTGTTTCCTTAGGAATGTAGTACTTTGAAGCTACAACTACATGGTAAGCCAGCCAGCTATAGCAACAGACAGCAGGATCAACCCACACTTCTAACTTCAGGATCAACCCACACTTCATGTATGACAGTGACTGGCTCCTGTGTGGCCTGTTAGTTTAGAAGACATTTTGTTGTTCCACATAGCTTGGAGAGTTATATACAGGTACTATCTTGAGAAGCATCCAATTCTTTGAAACAGCATTCTGGAGACTTGAAAACAAGGAACAATCTTAGCTCTGTAAGTCTGGGAACATCTTATCACAGTTCACAGTGTCTTTCTTGGTGGGAGATGGCCACAGAAGTGATTAGAAGAGAGGGAATGGATCTAACATGAACTAACTGAGAAGTTTTAGCTGTAGAGTTTGAGGAACAAAGGTTCTGGTTGTCAGTGACTGCCTTTCAAAAAGAGGAGGGACTACCATTGTCTGAGGGTTGCTGTGGTAACAGAACTCCAAACCTGTAGCTGGCAGACTGCTTAGCATCTGGGAGCTGCCTCCAGATTCTGTGTATTTCCTGCAAGGACGGATTCAGTTTCTAAGACCAGGTCCTATGAATCATACAATTTCCTTAGCCTTTTCCCTTCCACAAGGCTGGGTGGGGTCTGGATGTGTTGAGACTGGCATTCTGGAGCTGCCTTCTGGCTGTATGCTATCTTCTGCCCTTTTTATTGGGTAACACTGAGAGCTCTCAGCACAGGTCCTGTGGATCATGTGATCACCCCAGTCTTCCCATGCTCTTCCTCACACAGGAAGACTAACTGCTAGGTGGAAGCTGAAAGCATCAAAGCTAGCAAGGAAAGTGTCTTAGTCTCTGAGTTCTACCTATCAAAGCAGAACTCAGTGCTCTATTTGCTTTCCCACTCTCTAGAGTCTGCCTTAAGCATGGATATATACTGCCTTTGCAAAAAAAACCCCAGGAGACTTGTGGAGTAAATTGTGCTACCCTTTTCAGCCACAGGCTGAAAAGCTCCTTGTACATAACATTGATGGCTATTACATAAAGAAGAGATATTTCTAAAATGAAAGCACCCTAGAAGGAGACAGCTGACCTTGACCAGTCCCACACTCAACTCACATGGAGTCTCAAACTATGCACTAAAAAATACACAAGACTCCCTAAGTATTTTTCATGTTGGTGTATGGTGTTGGTGATCAGGCCAGGTGCTCTGAGCTTATAGTGAATATTAGCTACTAAGCTATAACTATAGTCAAGTGATGGGCTACTACCATCTGAACCCTGCCACAATGTAGTTCTTTCTGAATATTGAAAATATTGCTTCTGAAAGAATGAACTTCCAATAAATGACTTGACAGACGTACAAATCTCAATACAGAAAAACAAGACAGCATTACTCCTCCAAAATTCAACAATCCCACAGTACTGAACTCTAATAATAGCAAACTGGATGAAAAACCAGACAAAGAGTTCAAAATAGTGAGTATAAGAAAGATCAAATAATGAAAGTAGATACATATAAAAACTTGAATGAATTCAAAAGGAATGCAAATTAACGGTCAAATCAATTCAAAGACAATACAAGTACACAGGTTAATAAAGAAGACAATAAAATAAGGAAGATAAAGGATACAAATTTTAATTCAATAAACAGCTAGACTGAAAAAAAAACCTCTCAAACTCTAATTACAGAAATGAAAATTTCATTAAGTTAAAAACTCAGTTGAAAGCCTTTCCATAAACTGGATCAAGTGAAAAACAGAATATCATACCTTGAAGATGAGAGATAAATTAGAATATTTAAATAAGATAAAGAAAAATTTAATGACATAAGCAGGACATCCAAGATACCTAGGATACCATTAAAAGATCAAATCTTTGAATCTGCACTAGATGATGGCTAATTCAACTTGCTATGTTGCTGTTGATTTGCGGTGGAAGCACTGCTTTATTTGCAGACACAAAAAGAGTTGCGAAGAGGAAAAGAAGTAGCTACTAATCATGCATTGCATTATTTCTTAAAGATTCATTGCTGCTGATTATGTCTGGAGGTTCAATCTTGGCCCCACTGAAGCTGCACTACCTTGGCAGAACCAGAAGTATGTCTTTTTAAATTTATGTTTTATTATTTTTATTTTTTGCCTTCAAAAATTTCTTTTTGTTTCTGGAATATTTTATTATCTTTAAGTAGTTGTGTCTTTTTAAAGGATAGCTTTATACTTGCACAAACTTTACAGCAATGGAATCATAGAGAGTACATTCTTATATTTCTTTTGTTCAACATTATGGTTATAATATCAATATATATTTTTGCCTCTAAATATATTTCTTTGTTTCTATTGTCATATAGTGTTCCATTTTGCAAACGTACTATGATGTATCCATTCTATTGTTTATAAATTTTGAAACTGTTTCAAATTTGGTACAATTATGAATAATACAGATGGTTCTCAAATTGTAACGCAGAAAAATGTTGATAAACCATTATAAGTTGAAAGTTCTTGAAGTTACAATACACTTAATATATCTCCCCTCCCAAACTTCATAGCTTAGCAACACAGAGCTCAGGAGAGTATCAGTTCTCTCCACTTGTGATCATTTTGCTGAGAGCTGCAACTTACTGCCACTATTCAGCATCATGAAATGATATTATACTGTATATTGCTACTGTGGCAAATGATACAAATTCAAAAAATATGTTTTATA
The DNA here is from genome assembly GCF_000151885.1 of Dipodomys ordii. Taxonomy (NCBI): domain Eukaryota; kingdom Metazoa; phylum Chordata; class Mammalia; order Rodentia; family Heteromyidae; genus Dipodomys; species Dipodomys ordii. The sequence goes on along the minus strand of NW_012267358.1, from coordinate 541,803 downwards.
GCTGGGTACCCATTGTTCACACCTGTAACCTAGCTACTCAGGAGGCTGACATCTGAACATTGCAGCTCAAAGCCAGACCTGGCAGGAATATCCATGAGGCTCTTACCTTCAATTAATTAGCAAAAATCCAGAAGTGGTGTTGTGGCTCAAGTGATAGAGCACTAGCCTTGAGCAGAAAACTGAGAAAGTACCCAGGCTCTGAGTTCAAGCCCCAGGACCAGCACAGAGAGAGAGAGAGAGAGAGAGAGAGAGAGAGAGAGAGAGAGAGAGAGGGTGGGGGGGAGGGAGAGAGAGGGAGAGAGAGAGAGAGAGAGAGAGAGAGAGGGAGAGAGAGGGAGGGAGGGAGGGAGGGAGAGCAGCATTGTAAATAAAAACAATTGTAAATTGCTGATTACCCATAGTAGGTTTGGTATCATCTGTACCATCACAACCATCCTGGAATGTATTATAGTACACAGGTATGCTAGTTTTTAGATCATAAAAATTATTGTGGCATATGTAGAGTAAATATATATCTAATTTTAACAGATAATGACAGACATCTTTAAAAAGTGATTGTATCAATTCATATTGCTACCAGTAATACATGAGAACTCCAATTGATCTATATTTTCACCACCACTTACTTTCATCAGTGTTGTAACTGTTTTCCAGTCCAATGGATATGTTAGATGTGCACTTCTAAAAAGATATCCTCAGCTATAAAGTGAAGTACACTTTGTGAGGGCAAAGAGTAGAATATACCTTCAGTAGCTATTTTGTGGATGATCTGGAATGCTCTTAATATTATCTCAGATTGCTATTACAGAAAAGGCCATGTTGGGAAAATGGAACTAAGGGAAACATATTTCAGCCAGTGAAGGGAGGAATTTATTTCTAATAATGTCCAGGAATCTGTCTTTCCAAAAACGAAGATCAGGTTCCTCCAAGCAAGCACAATAAACTCACAGGGGCATTTTGGATATTTAAAATTTTTTGAGGGAAACACAATGATACTCAGCATCTTTCAAACATCCTGTAACTTACTAGCTTGAGGTAGTAGTTCACAGTTTCGACATTACATTGTGCTACATTCCTTTTGATAACTGTTGTGATAAAAATCAAGTACTGTGTGAAAAATCCACGTGGCATAAGAAATAAGTATGTCAGTGTCCAATCTGATTCCAAGATCTGAAAAGTTATGTGTTGTCTATTTAAGATATTAATAAAAAAGCTATTGAAGATAAAATAAAAATATTTTTCCTTAGGACAAACCTGTCATTTTCTGGGAAATGGATAGATCTGGAAAAATCATACCAAGTGACATGTCAGGCACAGAAAAGAAAAAGGCCCATATTTTCTCTCATATGTAGATATTCAACCTAAAATACAATCTCCCATGTAAGCACACATACAGGGGCATATGCATACCTACATAGTTAAGTAAACTAAAGCATAGTATATGCAAGAATTTTACCATGGAGTATAACTCCATGTAAAACAGTTTAACAAAATGAGTATCAGGAAGTTGAAATGAGCTTGTAAGATGGCCTAGTAGGAGGGAGTGAATGAATGAAAAGGCAAATGGGACAAATACAATCTATCTATCTATCTATTTATCTATCTATCTAACTCTATCTATCTATCTATCTATCTATCTATCTATCTATCTATCTATCTATCTATCTATCTATCTAACTCTATCTATCTATCTATCTATACACAAACACACACACATACTGTGTTTGTGAAAAGAGAAGTGGAAATAAAGTGACTGCTGGAGGAAGGGGTAGATGAAAGCGGGAGAAAGATGGAAGGGTTGACTCTGATCAAGATGCACTGTACACATAAATGTAACCCCTTTGTAAAACCATTTATATATAAAAATAAATTTAAAAATATTTTCTTTTACCATTAATATGTATATTAATATTCTCCTCTCAATATATACATATGTATATCTCATTTTTAAGTGGCTACTAACTCACTGGGTCATAAATACTGTGTTGTGTGAACTTAATTACTTAATAAAATGGAACTATCAATTTTCTTGGCCTATAGATACTGTCAAAAATACTGAGATGGGGGGCTGGGAGGGTGGCTCAAGTGGTAGAGCACTTGCCTTGCATGCCTGAGGCCCTGGGTTCAATTCCTCAGCACCACATAAGCAAAAAGAAAAAAGCCGGAAGTAGTGCTGTGGCTCAAGTGGTAGAGCGCTATTCTTGAGCTGAAGAGCTGAGGGACAGTGCCCAGGCCCAGAGTTCAGGCCCCATGACTGGACCCCCCCCCAAAAAATAATGAGATGGTAAAGGCATTAGCAACTAAGAAAAAAATGGAAGTTCTGATATAAACTGATAAACCAAGACAAACACTAGGGAAGATAATGTAAATGTTTCCCCTCTTACTTATCCCACAGTTCAGCAATAGAGGCTCTAAGTCAAACCTGGAGTTCTTTTCTAGTATTTATTCCTTATGGCTAGTCTTTCACTCCTAAAAGAGGAGTTGTTAAGGAGGACAAAGTTGGACAAAGATTTGACACCATGGGCTCTCTGCAGAAGAAGAATTATCGTTGACTGGATCCTTTGAGTATCCATTGTACTTTCTGATTTGGGGCGAATTTTTTCATAGATCATAATAAAACTTATCTATTGTAGTATTAGCAATAGTTCTTTATTTGAAAGAGAGATGTTAATTTTCTGTTTCTGATACCAATGGATGAGGTGAACTCATTAACTTACATTTTGAGTTCATTTTTTTAAAGACAAAAGGGAGCCACAAAAGAGAGATTCCAAGCAGGAAATTACCATCTAATTAATTGATCTGAGAACTCTCCTGCACTAAATCCTAGGCAGATAGGTAAGTGGATAAATAGACAGGTATAGATAAGTATAGAATATTATAGTATAGAATAGTAGAGGAAGAGAGCTACATTCCATATAGAGATTTTTAAAGTTTTAAATTTTTATTGTTATTGTGTTGTGCAAAAGGGTTACAGTTACAGAAGTCAGGAAATGAGTACCTTTCTTTTTGGACAATGTCACCCCTTCCCTCACTCCCGATATCGGTTCTAAAGTCAAAATTATCCATTGACAAAAATTAAACTTTTAATTGTTTTCATAAAGTTGGGCAGGAAAATTCTCAGAGGCATAATAATATAAAATAAACAGTTTACCATTCTAGAGTTGTAGGGTATGTAGTGACACCCTGGTCGTATTACACAGGAAGATCCCAGAGATCTGGCTAGATTTTTTTTTTCATGTACTTATACAAAGACGAACTCAGGGCCTCATGAACTCCCAAAACAAGCTAAGTTTTCTGGTTCTCTACTACTTGTGACATATTTCCATTTCCAATTTTTTGCTGGTTAAATGGAAATGAGAATCTCTCAGATTTTTCTGCTCAGGTTAACTTTGAACCTTGATCTTCAGATCTCAGCCTCCTGAGTAATTCGGATTGCAGGCATGAGCCTCCAGTAGCCAGCCTGGAATCTTGGCTAGATTTAAACAAAAGGAATTAGGTTGGAGAAACAGTGGCTACACCAGGGCCTGAGCTCTTGTTTGCTAAGGAACAAGCACATAACAAAAGTTCAAGTATTATCTTCCCTTTGTCACAGTGTCTTGCTTCCATAGTGCCACCACTAAAATCTCTTTATTGATATCTTAGAAACTAAAAAAGTCGTTATTAACAATATATGTATATATACATATACATATATATATATACATATATATATATGTATATATATATATATATTACTTGTAGCCATCTGCCATATCGGGAGAATGTATTTGGGAAAGTAGAGGAAACGGATGTTTCAGTGACATATGGTCAGGGTTAGAAACTACTGGAAGGCCAAGGCTCTGCCTAGTTTATACTACAGCCCTGCCTCCCAGCACTGTGAGTCAGGAAAGCTATAATCCAAACTGGTTTGCTGACTTTCCCTGGACTAGGAAACTCCTTCAGCTCAGGCAGCTTGGCTCCTTCATTTGGTCTCAGGCCCTGTGCCGAGCATGCAGTGCTGGGAAACTTCCCAAACTGGTCTGAGGCTCTTGGCTTCTCTACCTAAGAGCTCAAGGGAAAGGGACTGATAAATCCCCTGGGGTAGTTAGGATTTGCAGCCCATATGGGAGACGGGCTAGAATCGTTGTTCCTAGCTGGCAATGGAAGGAAATAAGGAAGGAAAGATAAAGGAAAAGGGAGGAGGGAAGTAAAGAGGTAGAGAGGCAGAGAATTGGTTCGTTCAACTGTCTCTCCTCACAGGCACTGGCTAGCACCATTTGGGCTCAGCTCTTTCAGCTTCAGGGAGGCAGAGATCTGAAGATTGCTTGCTGGCTGTGTTTTCTTCCCCCTCCCCTTTTCCTCCTCCTGCTCCTTGGGTTATGGTGACCTGAAACGTCTCTCACAGAGAGTTCTGAGGAAGCAGTGCCTGAGAATAGCTCACAGAGCAGCAGTCTTCCTCCAACCTCTAAAAAGACAGGGGGAAACTGTGGTGTGCGGCTCCACCTTACCCCACCTCTAAGTGAGTTGGGGGATTGAGTGCTGGGGGGTGGGGAAGTCATGACCTTGTGTTCCTTGATGTTATTTGATGTTGGTTTTGGCTGCATTCAGGGATCTAAGAAGCACATAAAAAATGAAGCTAATAAAACTGCAGGGGTAGAGAATGGGCCAGGCACAAGCTGTGGACTCCCAGAGCAGCTGTGGCTGAGTTTTTGAGCCTGGCTGGTGCATTTTCCTTCCAAGGTGGAGATTTGTACCAGGCCACAGCCAAATGACAAAAATGATCTGATTTTGGTAGTCGAAAAGGGAAGACAGGAAGGGCACTAGAAGTGAACCTTAAGCTACATTTGTGGTTTCTGCAGCTTTAAGACTAATGGTTGATTTCTTTCCAGGAAAAATTTATTCCAAGTAGGAGTTAGGGAGATCAGAGTGCTTCTATAATTTTTGTCTATCAGGAGACTCTAGCCTAAGAATAAGATTAGAGCTGGACGTACCAGGGAATTGTGGCATTAGGATGGGAATAAGGAGAAAGAAGTCTTGTCTTTGGCTTGTGGTATGGGCCATGGGATACATAACTCAGATGATGCTGAGAATTCTTAGAGATCCAGACTGTGCATGATAAACAGAGTAATCATTGCCTGTTTTGTCATCTGTGAATGACAATCAAAAGTATCCTGTGTGAATGTGAGTGAAGGTTGTCTGCAAATAGCTCCTTATCTGTCCCACACATGGTGGTCTATGTATATGAAGCTATAGAGGGGGACTCTATCATATAGGCCTGATTTAAAGTAGAGGCCAAGGGCCAAGTTAATGACAAGAACATCTGATTTGGGATCAGAAAGGTATAGTCCTAACTGATGCTTCTTAGTTATGCTACACTGAATAACTTTATCTCCTTTTATTCAGCTTCAGTTTTCTCACCCTTAAAGTGGTTATCAGCTCTTTGCTCTGGTTAAATGACAAAACAAAATATAATGTGTATTATGATATGTACAGAATATATTCAGTAATCCACAAATTACTTGTGGCCCCAAGATTTGTTTTAAAGTTTAAGCTGAAAAGATGAATGAACAGACTGGGAGCCATACATTTGCCCCAACATAGTCATAAATGTTGCTACAGAGCATGGAAATATGGAAATCCTGACAAAGAAACCTAAAAAAGGTGATTAGTCATTGCTACCAGAGGTAGTAGAGGTAAGCAAAAGGAAGGGGAAAGGAAATGGACAGTGTAGGAATTTGAACCCGAAAATTCAGATCACACAGAAATGACAGCTTTGTCTTTATAGAGGTCAAGGACATGTTTGGTTTTAGTGTTTGAAGTGAGGGAGATAGGGAGCTGGTGATAGGTAACTCATTATTCTGCCTAAAAATAGCCTATTCTGACATACATATTATCTTCAATTTTGTAAAAGTCAGTAGACTCTGGCCCCAGTCATCCCACAAAGAAAGCAGTCCACTCAGATGCAAGGGGTAAGTAGTGATTATTGATTAATATTGTCTTCAGTTATCTTACTAAGTTTACAGAAGTGAGAAATGAATCATATAGAGATAAAGTGACTCTCCTACAGCCCCAGATTTGGAACCAGGAGTAGAACTCAAGTATGTAAACTTCAGGGATAGTCACTCAAAAGAAGATTGCATAGCATATCACCATGAAAGGCAAGACAGCCCCAGCATATTACTCCTCAGCACCTAGATTACTAAGCCTTCTGCATGACCTCCTCCTGGCCAGACTGTTTATATACATGGGTGTCTTGTGCTGAGAATGTAGAATTTTCTTCTTGTAGTGACCCACATGTATGCCCTCTCTTTGAACGTTCATGTCAAACTTCTGGCTATAATAGATCAGTCTCAGGCAAATCTGTATCTACATTCCCTAAATTTCTACTCCATTGTTGTGGCAAGCTTAATATTCCTCTAGTGTGCTCAAGGAACATAATTCATTCTGGTAGGTTCTGCTGCCCTCATCAGAGTTCTGGTTTCATCTACTCCTCTGGCAACTTCCCGACTTCTGAGTTGGATACTATTTTCTACTGTTGCCAGTGCCCAATTGTTTCTAACAAATCATTTCTTTTCCAGATACAAACACCACACTAGGCTCCAATCCTTTTTCATTTCATTCCTGCTTTAATCAATGTAAGCATTTTCCAGTGACTCAGTCTTTAGCTTTTTTTTTTTTTTTTTTGCTAAAACACTACCCACTGGCTCTCTTGGGATTCCCATTACTCTTTTCTTAACTCTTTTAATACAAAAGTATGTGCTGTGATTGTCAGTCTCTATTTTTGGCTTCCAGGAAGCCTTTATTCCATCTAAGTGCTAATGATCAAGATGCTTTTGGTAGCCTGCCTTCCAAGGGATTCTGGGCTGGAAATAAGTATCACTAGCTCTATCATATTTGTAAGGATGTTCCTAGGTTTATACTGCAAATATACTAACATACTAAATTTGTAGTCAAATGTCTCCCCCCACACTTGATATAATATAACAAGGAGATACTCTATAAAACATTGAGGGAGAGAGGAAAGCCTCTTTTGCTTTCTTGGGACCCCAAACAAAGACACAGCAGGGAGTTAGGCCCTCCTGTGGCAGAGTCTCAGATTATGGTACAAGTGTGCAGGTGGCAATTACTGCAGTAAGAGGTGTGGTGTTGGAATCATTATGCTGTGAAATGAAATATTTGTATGACATTTTTTCTCCCATTTCCAATAAAATTAAGAGCTTTGGGGTCTAAATGCTATAACCTTCAAAAGATACAGTATGAGCATGGCAGTGTTTGTCTATGTACCAGAATAAAGCTTATAAATTAGAATCTGTCAGTCAGAGTTCTCCATGGAAAGGTTATGCTGTACCTGAGAAACGTGTACTACCTAATTAATTCTAGTCTGGATTGTAGCTGCAGAAGTAAGATAATGTAATGGGGGAGGAGAAACAGCCTCAAGTCTTTGTTTGAGGTTAAGCTCTCCTTTCTCTATTACTCAGCTTCAGGAATTCAGGGCTTCCAAGTTCTTAGTGACATGGGTCTGGTGGGGAGAAAATAGCCCAGGAGAATAATATTGTAACTATAGTGATGGAGTCCAGTAGATGCAGCAGTCTAGTAAGGACAGGGTAGAATTTCAGGTCACTGTATCACTTGTATGGCAAGTGATGCGTCATCTAGCATGGTTAATGGATGAGAAGAGCACAGGTGTGGAACTTATCCTGGGAAGATGAAGACTGAAGTGAGAGGTGGTTGTGATTGTTGAGAGCCCAAAGCCTATAACCATATGGTATTGGATAATCAAGAAGAAGGCTAAGCTTATGCATTGGACAAACATAATTAAAATTGAGAATTACATCATTTCTCACCCACAAGGAATCAGATTCAATAATGAACAACAAAGCAGACTAGAGGAAAGTAGGACACACTGCATAGTTATCAAGTGTCACCTCAGGTCTGACAAAAACAACTTTCTAGACTGTATTGATTAGAGAGAATAAAAATCTCCAAATTCTCTTTGCCATGGTCATTGAGGAAGAAGGCCTGAGGTCATTAGTCTGGCAAATTTTAGGGTAGGAAATTGGAAGAAGAGAAGTTGGGACTTGTATCACCAGATCATTTCTTCACCTCCTCACACATGCCTTCCAGTTCTACTCTCTGTTTCAGCTCTTGGGTTAGGTATTAATCATACTGAATTAGAAAGTAAGGATGACATGGGTTTTGGGATTAGATATGTCTTAATCCTGTATCCACCTAATATCTCATTCTAGTCATGCTCTTTTTCTTCTCTGAACAACACATCCCAGGTCTCTTCCTTGATTGTAAAACAGAAATGACAGTTCCTTCTTAATTTACAAGGTTGTTGTGAAGAGCAATGAAATTACATATGATGCTTGACCCATAGAGGTTGCTGTATCAATATTTCTAAATATTTGTCACATTGTTAAATGTGCATGTGTTGAGGCAAATTTTGGATTTATTTGAGGGAAAGGTTGGCCTTTGCGTAACTCAGAATTAACTGCATTTTCAAATAGTTCCTAGGCACCTAGGAGGAATTGGTCAAAGCTTAAAAGCAGGACCTGGGAGAGCTCAGATTTAGGATTAAGACAAAAAAGAGAAAGACTGAAACTACGGAGACAGTAAAAGATAATGAGTTGCCAGAAAGGGATGTGTAGAAATGAGAAAAACAAGGCCACTGAATGAGGCAATGATAGATATAGAGATAGAAAATATTGATTGAAAGGGAGATGAGGGAAGAAATAAGAGGGAAGAGAAAGGCAGAAAGGGTAAGCAAGGATGAAAGGAACTGAGACAGGAAATAACACTGAAGCAGAAACAGAATGAGAGAAAAGTAAATGAAATAGAAAGGAGAAAGAAAATAAATGACAGCTCGCAACCAGCCAAAACTCAGTTGCCAGTTGCACATACCCTGCCCTGAGATCTGAAGAAGAGTAGGCAGGAAAGTGAGTCATAGAAGATTTTGACAGAATGTAGGTTGTAGAGTTCTTGTCTGTCTGGTGGAATAAAAGAATGTTAAGAAAATTTCTCCCTCAAGCCCTTAGCCCTCCCTGCCTAGTACTAATCTAACTAGGAAACCAAAAGTTGCAGGGATCCTCATGATCCTGCCTGCTTTTCATACCAGTCCTTCTAAGGACCTTTTGTCCCATCGGGTTGTGCTCCCAAATATTCCCTCCTCCTCTCTCCCTAAAACCTCATTGCCTGCTGTTTCTGAATGGAGGTATTCTTTCTTCTTCTTAATATTCCAAAGAGGAATGTCATGCTTTTTTAAATCAATGTCAATAAACTCCTTTAGGGCCAAGAGGGATGAGTTGAAGTAGGCTTGGCACCAGTCCCCTCTCCCGCAACATGGAGGAAGAAAACAGAATTTGTCATTTGTAATGTGCCTTCTACTGACATCTCAAAAAATCCAAGCCTTGTCTTTCTTATATATTACTAGATATTAAACAGAGAAGTCAAGATGACCAGGCCCTGGAGATAGACATCATTGAGTAGCTCTTCCTATGTGATTATGAGATAAACTGGCAGATTATTCTCTACACAGATAGATATTTTCCCTCTTCAGTAACTTGAGAGCATGTAGGCCTCACACCTTTTGTTGCTTCTGGCCTACTAAGCATTTTATCTTCTGGAGTCAACTGTCTGTGAACTCTAAGTCAGAAGGCCTCAGTGAGACACATCATTAGGATCCTCTTCCTCTTACTTTGGTGATTCCTCCTTCCAAATGCCTTTATACAGCACTTTGTGAATTCCTCTGTCACAGCCCCGACTGTATAGCACTATTGTTGCCTGTGTATTAGGACCACAGACTTCTCAAGGCTATTTCTCATATGCTCACTCTTCTCAGCACCTATCCCCAAAGCCTGATACACACCTGATCTTGATGAGGAATTCTTGAAAGTACGAATAAGGAAAGGGATGTTCTAATTTTGGTTGTATACCTTAAATATTTAATGAGGTAGTGCACAACTGTTAAGGTGAAGAATTATATAATTAACACTGACTTTATCACTGGGGGTTATTTAATTTTATTTTGTACAGGTACTGGGACTTGAACTCTGGGCCTCTCACTTTTGCTGAGCTTTCTTCCTCTGTATCCTTTGAGCCACCATTCTCCTTTCAGATTTTTGCTGCTGCTTTGGCGATAAGAGTCTCATGATTTGCCTACTTGGGCTGGCAGGCTAGCTTTGAATCAGGCTCCTCGATCTCAGCTTTCTGAGTAGCTAGGATTATAGGTGAGAGCTTATAATTTATTAAATTTATTAATAATCTATTAAATGGAGTGAATAAATATTCATAGGCACTAAACAGTGAAGGCAACCAAACTTGCCAATGGATGCCTCATAGGCATTACTAATGACATCTATCTAGATTGCTAGGGCCATTTCTTATCTTGAAGTAGGCAGTCCCAATACACATCTGTTAAATGAATACATGGATTCATGAAGACTTATTTTTGCTCTGCTCTGGGTAAAAACCAATCATGAAGAATGCAGAGTGGAATAAGTAGCAGAGATAAACCTATTTTTTATGAACACAATGGATTAGAAAAAGAAAGGATATAGAAGTTAGAGGCTTTGGTTTCAGTCTTAGCTAGAAGTCAGTTACTGACTTTTTTGTGGCTTTAAACAAGTACAAATTTTCTTCTGTTGATAATCCAAGTATTCCACTTGAATGTCCTCCAATTCTTTCAGCCTGTGGGAAGTAATCATTTCCTTTAACATTTGTATTTAAGAACAGTGCTTTCCTACACAAACTGTCCCATTGAATAATCAGATATTTACATTAAGATTTTTTACAGAAGTATTGCAGCAAGTAAATGAAAAATGATGGAACTGGAATATTATTATTGTTTTTGAAATAGGGTCTCACTATGTAACTCAACCTGGACTTAACCTCCTCAGTTTCCCAAGTGTTAGGATTACAAGCATGTGCCACCACACTTATCTGGATTATTACAATTTTGCAACCACCAATTGATTAGTAAGTTTAGGGAATGATCATTCAGGGTCACAGCAGCAAGATAACCAGGTATTTTGTACTTTAAATAAGCACTTCTATTAACTTATTTTGCAGAAAAATCAAACCTGAATTTGGTTAAGGTATTTCCTCCAACTACTAATTTGCAGAAGATCCAAAGGACAAAAAGAACTTGTTATACTATACCATAAGAAGGAAAAAAGAAAAATGCAAAATATTAATATTTACAATAGCATAAGAAAGAATAAAAAACACAGGAAGAAATTTAAACATGAAGGTTCAAGAAGTATATATTGAAAACCATAATACACTGCTGAAAATAAAAACTTAAATAAATGGAAAAATGTTGGATTGCAATAATGTGAAGACAATGTTAAGATGACTATACTTTCCAAACCAAAATACAGAACTACGAAAATACCTATAAAAAATTTGTCCAGGGGCTGGGAAGGTGGCTCAGTGGTAGAGCGCTTGCCTTGCATGCCTGAGGCCCTGGGTTCAATTCCCCAGCACCACATAAGCAAAAAGAAAAAAGCTGGAAGTGGCGCTGTGGCTCAAGTGGTAGAGTGCTAGCCTTGAGCTTAAGAGCTGAGGGACAGCGCCCAGGCCAGAGTTCAGGCTCCATGACCGGACCCCGAAAAAAAAAAAATTTGTCCAGGGCTGGGAAGGTGGCTTAGTGGTAGAGTGCTTGCCTTGCATGCCTGAGGCCCTGGGTTGGATTCCTCAGCACCACATAAGCAGAAAAAAAGCCAGCAGTGGCATTGTGGCTCAAGTGGTAGAGCGCTAGCCTTGAGGTGAAGAGCTGAGGGACAGCACCCAGGCCCAGAGTTCAGGCCCACGACTGGACCTGCCCCCCCAAAAGTTTGGCCATTCTGGAAAGCAGTATGGAGACTCCTCAAAAGACTTCACATAGAGCTCCCCTATGACCCAGCAATCCCACTTCTGGGCATTTACCCAAATGATCACAAACAAGGCCATACTAAAGCTACCAGCACAACTATGATTATCACAGCATTATTCACTATAGTTAAGCTATGGAACCAATCTAAATGCCCCTCAGTTGGATTAAGAAAATGTGCTCTCTCTCTCTCTCTCTCTCGATATCTATAGATAGATAGATAGATAATGGAATTCTATGCTTCCTTCAGAAAGAATGACATTGCCCCATTTGTTAGGAAATGGAAAGCCTTGGAAAAAATCATATTAAGTGAAGTAAGCCAGACTCAAAGGAATATAGGTCCCATGGATTCCCTCATTTGCAATAATTAGTACACATCTAGGACAATTTTATCAGATGAGCAGAAAAAAGCTATATACCTATGACCATATAAGATGATGCTAAGTGAAATGAACCCCAAGACATGGTCAAAACAGGTCTTTCTTTGTTGTTGTTGCTTTTAATGTACTACGTGATATTTTTGTTTCCTTCATATGCTCTTCCCTATTGTCAGTGTACTTGGTTTTGGTACCCTACATCTTGTGTATACATTTGTCTAACTTGGGGAGGAGAAGGTGAATAACAAAAAGCTGAAACAAGGATACAGAATGACCCATTGTAACAATGATACCCACAAGGCAGTATATTGGAAATGAAGTTTACAACTTCAGGTTGTGGGGGAGGAGTGAAGGAAGTGGGAGGAGGGAAGGGATAGTGGGAGAACAACAAAAGAGGGGGTAACAATGCTCAACAAGAAATGTACTCATTGCCTTATTCATGTAACCCCATCTTTACAATAAAATAAAAATTAAAACAAATTTTGGCTGTAATTTTTCTTAAAATTGGCAAGCTGATTCTAAAATTCATATGGAATTTCAAGGGATCCTCAGATAGCCAAAACAATACTGAAAAAAGACAAAGTTGGAAGACATACACTTCCAAATTTCAAAACCTTGTATAAATGTACAGCAATTGAGAGAATTAGCACTGGTGTAAAGATAGACATACAGAGCAATGAAACTAACTGAAAGTCCAGAAATAAAGACTTTTATTATCTAGTAACAATGTCTTTGACAAGAGTGGTATGTAGTTCTGAGACAACCACATATTAATTAGCATAGGAATAAAGTTGGGCCTCTATCTCATATAATATATAAAATGTAAGTAAAAAATGAATCGGAGACTAACTACAGTAGCTGAAATTATAGAAAATGTACAAAAAATAAAAGTATAAATCATTTTGACCTTGGATTAGGCAATAGGTTTGTAGAAATGGCTCTAAAGGCAAAAGCAGAAAAATAAATACTAAAGAAATGGATATCATAACAATCAAAAGCTTTTGTAGTTCAAAGGGCATCATGAACAAAAGCGAAAAGACATTCCTCAGAATGGGGGAACTTTTTTTTTTTTGTCGATCATAGGGCTTGAACTGTGGGCCTGGGCACTATCCCTAAGCTGTTCAGCTCAAGGCAAGTGCTCTGCCACTTGAGCCTTGGTGGTTTTTTGGACTTGGTGGTGTTTTATGGACTTTCCTGCCCGGGCTGGCTTTGAGCCAGGATCCTCAGATCTCAGCCTCTTGAGTAGCTAGGATTACAGGCGTGAACCACCAATGCCTGGCTAGAATGGGGGAATTTTTTTGAAAATTATGTAAGTGCTTTATTTCTAGAATATATAAATATATTGAAAATCAACAGTGAAAAGGTTAAGAAAAACCCTCAGATTAGAAACAGGAAAATTATGTAATGGCTATTTTTCCAAAGAAATATATAATTGAACAATAAAATGACACACAAAAATGATACTCAATGTATTTATCAAAGGAATGAAATGAAATCTGCAATGTGATACTGCTTTATATCCACTGAGATAGTATTGAATAAAAAATATTAATGAGTGTATGGATAAAATGTACCACTAATACACTGTTGGTTGGAACGTAGCATTTCAGGCACTGTGGAGAACAAGCTGGCAGTTCCTTAACCTGTTAATCTTAGATCCAACAATGTGTTCATACTATGTGACCCAACAATTCCACTCCCAAGTGTGTACTTAAAATGAAAACAAATGTCCACACAGAATCCTGCACATGAATGTTCAGAATAGCTTAATTTATAAGAGGTAAAACTTGAAAACAATGGAGATATCCATCAATAAACTGGTGAATAGTAATAATATGATATATCCACATGACATTTGTCAATTGAGTCAGGAACGCAAAAGGGAACCAGCAGGGGTGGGGAAGGCAAAATGAGGTGGTGGTGGTGGTGGTGTGTGTGTGTGTGTGTGTGTGTGTGTGTGTGTGAATATGACTGAAGTACTTTATATGCATATACAAAAATTAATTAAACCCATTAAAAAGCTAGAGAATTCAGGTACCAGTAGCTCACACCCATAATCGTAGCTACTCAGGAGGCTGAGATATGAGGATGGAGGTTTGAAACTAACTTGGGCAGAAAACTCCATGAGACTCTAATGTCCAATTAGCCAATGAAAAGCCAGAAGTAGAGGTGTGGCTCAAGTGGTAGAATGCAAATCATGAGCAAAAAAGCTAAGGCAGAACATGAAGCCCTGACTTCAAGCCCCAGTACTTAGAAGCGTGTGTGTGTATGTGCATGCGTGCACACACACACACACACACACACACACACATAAAGGGGAGAGGGAGAATAAGAAACAGAGGTTGAATTTGATCAAGGCACAGTATGTGTATGTATGAGCATATCACAATAATATTCATTTTTAATAAATGTACTGGAATTAAAAAAATAATATACTACTACATCCTACAACATGGATGGACCTTGAAAATAGGCTAAGTGCAAGAAACAAGCCGCAGAGCATCATGTAATTTCATCACTATATAATGTTCAAAATAGGCAATTATGTAGGGACTGAAAGTAGATTAGTAACTTCCTTGGGCTGCAGGGCAGGGGTATGTAGAGAAATGTTGAAGGCTGATAAGAAGGAGGTGGGGAGATTTTATTTGGGTCATGAAAATGTTTTATAATTGGTTATGGCAGTGATTACACAAATCAGTGAATACATTAGAAGCCACTGAATTACACACTGAGTAAAATATATGGTGCATGACATATATATCTCAATGAAGCTGTCCAAAGGGAATATGAAAACCAGTCAACAAGCTAGATTTCACCCAAGGCTAATATTTTTTATTTTCAATCTAGTGTATAGAATATTTGCAAAAATGTCTTATGTACATTTGAGAAGAATATACATTCTCTAGCATTGAATTTAAGTCTATATACAAGCATTTTTCTGTTCAAATCATATATACCCTTATTCAGTTTTGGCTTCTCTTCTTAATCTATTATTTCTGGAATGAAAATTGCTAGTCTCTCACTATTTTCGAGTATAGTAATTTTATTATATCACATTTCAAGGCCCTTTTATGGTATGCATGTAAGTTAAAATGGAATTAGATTATTATCAAGCTGAACTTTTTAATCATTAAGTACTTATTCTTTACTTTTAGTAACACTTAACCAGAAAAGTTTATCTATTATTAATGTAAACACATAAATTTTATAAATTAGTATTTTCCTAGTTTGTGTTTTTCTACTATTGTTGACCTTCAAACCTTCTGGTTATCTTAGCAATTTTAATGTAGACTTAAAGCCTAAAGTTAATGAGTATCTAAAATACCTTAAAGTCTATAGCAGTTTCACTTTTATTTCATTTAAAAATTTTATTATTTTAATTGAATTACATAAAAACAAAGTTGTGTATCTTAATGGATCATCGTGTAATGACTGACCATGTACATTTTGTGAAATGTTTAAATCAAGTTAAATACATTTATTTCCATTTCTTGGAACCTCCATACTGTTTTCCATAATGGCAATTTTGATTTACATGCCCACTGAGGGTGTAGAGTTGTCTTTTCTCAACATCCTCAGCAGCACTTGTTGTCTTTAGTTTTTATTTTTAAAAACATCCATTCTTACTGGGTGAGGTTCCCCAAAACATTAAAAAATAGAATTACCATTTAATCCAGCAATCGCACTACTGAGTACATCCAAGGAAATTAAAGAAATATCTTCAATCTTGTGTGTTGTAGCACTATTTGAAATAACAAATAAGTGGAAATAACCAATATAATGAATGGATAAAGATTTGTTACACATAAACAAAATGGAATGTTATTCAGCCATGAAAAAGAATGACAGCTTGTCATATTTGTCAGGCAATATGGACAGAAGTGGAGATCATTATTTTAAGGGAAGTAAACTAGGCACAGAATGACATATAACACATGAACTCACTCACATGTGGCATTTAGAAAAGTTGATCTCATAGAAGTTGAGAGCAAACTGCTGTTACCAGAGGCCAGTGACAGTATAAGGAAGAGAGAGATTGGGAAAATTCTGTCAGTGTGTACTGAATTACAGTTAGATAGATGTAAGGCATTGCTGCTATTGTCCATGTATGGTGACTAAAGCTAATAACAACCTTGTATGTACAGGTATGTATTAGTTATTTTTCATACAGTATCTGTTTTGTTCTCCTTTTTCTCTATTCTCACTACTGCTATTAACCTCTTTTTCTTTCGTGTCAATAAAAGCTCTATGACATGCTTACTGGGGATCTCATTTTATCTGCCTAGCTTGGGATTTGTCAGGTTTCTAGGTGTTAAAAATATAACAATGTCAAAAATGCTCAGTTACTTTGGTTTTGAATATTGTTTATATCATATTCTATGATTTCTCTGAAATTTTTAGGTGGATGGATATTTAGGTCTGGCTTTTCTATCATCATTTCCCTTAATCTCATATTTTTTTTACTTCATTAACTTTTGTTATTTCCCTGTGATTAATTTATTTGCATATGTGTTCAATTTCCTGCTTTTCAGTTGTATATAATCTGTTCTTTAATTTATCGATGTGTTTTTGGTTCTATTACTCTACCTGTTATTTCTAGACATAATATTTTGTTCTTTTTTTCAGATCTAATTGGTTGGTCTTAATAGTCTCCTGACCCTTACTGATATTAAAATCATTTATATAGTCTCCATAACCATTTCCAAGGAAATCTAGCTCATATTCTATGTGTTATAGTTGTATATTGTGAAATCTATATTTCTGCTTCTGATGATTCTTATTTCTGTGGGATTTTATTAGAAGTATCTTGTTTCTGTATGTGTTTTATAACTTCTGACTGAGTTGTTCGCTCACTTTGGACTTGTAGGAATTGAGACAGTTTGAAAGTTGCATTCTTCCATAGGGGATTGATTATTCATGGAAACTCCTGATTTGGAGATGTCTGCCTTGGTTTTTTTTCAGGACTATAACTTTATCATACACAAAACTATAGGACTACCTGTTACTACAAGTTTTCATGAAAAGTTTATTGTACATCTTCACTCAGTACAAAAGGCAAGCCAGTCAAGTTTCTTTTCTATCCCTATCTGTATTTAAGATTTAATTTTTTATTTACCCCTTTAATGTGGTATACCCCTTTAGCCTTCTACAAGGCTCCATGGAATAGGCATGTCCTTAACTCCAAGTTTATTCATTTCTTATAGCCATCAAAATAGAAATTCAGAATCTCCTAGGATGTGATAAAATTCACAAAGGAATGTCTGGCTTTGACACATTCTGCTAGGGCTTCTGTCTCATTTCCTTTTTTGCTTTTTATGGATTCCTCACAATTCTATTAGGTCAGTAATGATTTAAAAATATTATTTTTATATTTTACTTAAAGGTTTAGATGTTTTGACGGAAGGGCCATTCAGGATATCAAGAATTATTGCTAGTAATAGGACATCTACAGCCAACTTCTAAAATAAAAATACTTCCTTCCTGTCACATATTTAACGGGGATATGAATATTTTCTGTCCTGATTTCCTTACTGGAATCCTGTGAGTTTTCAGTGACATAGCAACTATCAAAGTACTACAAAGATAGAAAACATTCTTTAGATAATAAAGCAGCATGTTGCTATTATGACAAGCTGCAAACCCAAGGACTGGTTTAAGGTAAGAGTGGGAAATTTGAAAGATTAAAGGATCAAGAGCTATTTACAGTTGTGAAAATTAGGGAAAATATTATGGAGTTGGATTTTGAATGGAGTGCTAATATGTAGGTAGGATTTGCCCAGGTAGAAATGAATAAGAGCATGTCATATGGAGAGAACCACATGAACAAAAACTAGTGTGATGTGTTGTAGTATCAAAAGGAAAGTTTGGTCTGTTTTCTGACCCATGAATGGTTGTCCAATGGCAATGCCCATACTCTAGTTCTTTAAGGTCCATACCTCCTTCATTTCAAACATTCTTCAAGAAGCTGCAATTGCTCAGAGAGTCTAGATGCAATATTTGTTTGGCAAGGTCTTTGCTAGATGTTAGTATAGTCTGTGTACAGAGTGGCCAATAGAACATTGGTAGAGGTACATTTCCACCAAGATCAACAAATCTTGAATGAGAGGCATATATGATTATGTGCTATAGGGTTGGGACTGTTGTGGGACAATAAGCATAATGTTACTAGATAACATAGAAAGGAGGCTGGTGGGTAACATTTGCAGTAGAGCAAGACATCACATTTTTCTAAAATACAGGATTTGAAAATATATGTATAATAGGTACATAAGATTAAGGGGGAAATTATATGGGGAAATTGTGGCCTGAAAAACTTGGTGGCAGACAGAAGTACCTGAGGATTTGAATCATTCACATCTGCCTGCTATTCATAAAGCTGATTACATACCTTAGTGTCTGTAATGTCTTTGATTGCTTTTGCAATCCCAATTCCAGCTCACTCCACCCTTCTCTCATTCTATCACTCCCCTGCTCAATGACATGAAGATATCTTCTGGGAAAGGGTGGAAGTTGAAGCAGGTTCTGTAGTTGGGCTTCTTGGTCTGTATATGGGAGCCACACAAAAAGGTTCTCTCTCACCAGGCTCTAAACTAGCTTGCAATGCAAGAATGATAGATGTCCTCAGACCCTCATTGCAATGGCATGATGCCTGACTGCTCATAAAAAGGCCAGGATCTGGGTTCTAGAACTAGCCCCTTGTCACAGGCTGCAGTTCACAACAGCATCCACAAAATATTTTGGCCCAGCCTTTTCATGTAAAGTATAAGCAGTTTAGACTAGATAGTATCTACAATCCCTTCTACTACTCAAGAAAGCAATTATAAATTAATGGTTAGCCCAACTCCTTTGGAGGGAAGGATATGAAGGAATTAGTATGATGGTTTGCAGTCCAGATTGGTCTGATCTAAGGCATTTTATAGACTTTAAACTCACTGAAGGCACAGATGATACATGGACTGGGGCTTATGTGACTTTTACTTAGATCTGCTATTTATCTGAGCACCTCAATGGGAAACACATTATTTCACCTTTAAGCCTTTTTCCCATACATCATGGGGTTGGTAGCATCTGTTATACAGGACTTGATTGCTGTTTTGACCCGCTGACTCCCATTTGTTCTGAAAATGTTTGTTGAGTACAGATATGGGGATTCTATCTCCAAAATTGTGTTCTGAGAATAGTGAAAGTTACTTTCTTTTCTGTGTTAGGTCACAATTAAGGAAAGTATTGCTGCCAGGCACCGGTGGCTCATGCCTATAATTAGCTATTCAGGAGGCTGAGATCAGAACATCATACTTCAAAGACTGCCTGGGAAGTCCACGAGACTCCGATCTCCAATCACTCACTAAAAAGCTGAAAGTGGAGCTATGGCTCAAGTGGTAA
The DNA here is from genome assembly GCF_000151885.1 of Dipodomys ordii. Classification (NCBI taxonomy): domain Eukaryota; kingdom Metazoa; phylum Chordata; class Mammalia; order Rodentia; family Heteromyidae; genus Dipodomys; species Dipodomys ordii. The sequence continues at coordinate 522,192 of NW_012267358.1, read as the reverse complement.
TGTGCTAGGCTTGACCACAAAATCTCAGAGACAGCATTTAGGCCCTGAGTTCAAGCCCCAGGACCCACACAAAATAAAGATACTGTTATGGTTTGGAGAAACCATAGTATCCGTACTGGAAGGGACTTCTCACTTCATTTAACTCCCCACACCTAGTACACATTCATTTTAGAAACCTTTTGTCCAGGGCAGTGTGAGTCCCAGAGCCATATAGTGAATCAGTGGGCTAAGATCTTAGCTGTATACTAGGTGTATAATCATAAGCAAGTCAAACATAGTATTCATGTTTCCACGATCTTTACAAGCTATTATGTGTCCTATACCCTTGATCTCTTTGCTTTTCTATTTGGGAGATCTGTAGTGAATGATAACCACTTTGCCTCTTTATGTAGAAGATGAGTGATGAGTGAATCCAAATAGAGTGGTTTCTAGTCATTCTCTGCAGAGGCGAAAGAGGCCTTCAGCAATGATGGCCAGGGGCTAGTCTACGGACAGGTTTTGACTTACAAACATAGCCCAACCCCATTCTTTCTTTTATGCAGACCCTCAGCGAAACATCTCAAGAATCACTGATTTTCTTCTCCTCACCATGGAACATCAATCTCAGGACTTTGAGAACTCTCTAGTTTGTGGTGGTCAGTGATAAACATGGCTCAATATGGGATTCCTTTTAGGGGTTTTGGAATTTTAACAAGGAGGATAGCCAGAGCAAATTGGCCACCAGCTGTGTCACATATGTTCTCTGAATCCCTACTCTAGACCAGGAGGGAGGCATTGTAACAAGTCCTAACACAGGTGAATACATAGAAGCACAGACAAGTTTTTTATTATTCTCATGACTCCAGTGACACCTCATTGATGGCCTTTATCACAAGCCTAGAAATCCAGTTTGAGATGTCATATTGGCAGGTAACAAGAACTGAAGGATCCAAAAAGAGCTGGCTCAGATTTCCCCTGGGTGGTTGAAGACAGTATGGCACTGGAAAGCAAAAAACTCAGTGAGTATGTGATTATGCCCATTCCTTAACTAAAAGCTTGGTTTCATCTGGGCATTGATGCCACCATTTTATGATACTACAAGGATGAGGGTGAGCAGCTGGGATTTGTGTGCCTTTCTCGAGAAAAGCATGTTTGCTTTACTTTTTAAATGAAAAACTGTGATGGGCTGCCAGATCCTTTGTTATTTTGGTGGTCTCAGGTCAACCAATGCTAAGGCCAATATGGGACAAATTTATAACCACTGTGCTAAGATTTTTAAAAGTGGATGAAAATCAAAGTAGCATAAAAGGCCACTGGGCATGATACCAATTCTTGACTTCAATAAAGAAGACAGCCAATAAAAGGGGCTAATTAAAAGAACTCTGATGACATTTGCCTGAAATTTTAGATTGTTTTATGTTTTAACAAATTAACAGCAGTGATAAGAGGATCTTAGCAGCTTTTCTTAGGTCTCTTTGTTAACAATAACTTGAGCCTGCAGCCACAACAGGGGCTGGGGCCAAATTGTAGCTGGCGGACCAGCAAGCCAGTGTTTTACACAATAGATGACATGAGACGCAGAAACAAACCCAGAGTCACACATGTATTCCAACAAACAAGTTTCTGCCATTTTTAATTGTATTTAGAGCAACAAAAGATTTCAAGATTACAAAAAGAGAACAGAAACACTAGCGCTTGGGGCTGGTCCTGCTGCCCAGTGGAGGCCGACTGCTGCTGTGAGAACTGAAGCCCCATCAAAAGAAGTTTCTAGCAAAATTAATTGTTTTATTTTAATAAGATTTTGAATAATACTTTCTCTCTCTCCCCCTCTCTTTATTTTTCCCTCTCAATATCCAAAAATTTAATTTTTATCTCTGGTTACAGTCTGCTCCCTTCCACTGCTAAATGAATTTCAAGGCCTGCATAAGAATGTCATATCTGAGCCACTCCCAAATCAATGTCCAACCTGAGGGAAAGCAGAAAGTTGTCACAGGGTAGAAGAGGTCAGTGGGAGTAGGGGCTCTTATTATCTATTGTTGCTTTGTTTGTTTATTTAGCATGTCCAAGTGGTAGCTGCTCTCAGCACTCAAGTGGCTTAGGAAATAATAGGCCAAACCCCATAGGCACTTCACTGCCAGGCAGTTAGCACCAAGGGCTGTAAGAGACTGCAAGCCTGGCCCATCTGTTCTGAAGAGTGCAGGGTAACACACTGTCAGGCAACAGCTAGAGAAGACACCATCAAGCATCATCATTTCAGAATTGTCTCTCCATTGTGTGTGTGTGTGTGTGTGTGTGTGTGTGTGTGTGTGTGTGTGTATGTCCCAGTCTTTTGGTGGTTAATGAAATCTTTTAACTACATGACACTCTTGCAGAGTAGCTTATATGGGAAGGATATCAGGCCACAAGAGCTACTCATTCTATAGCTTCTCATTTAATTCCATAAAAGGTTAAAAGACAAATGAAACAAGGAAAAGAAGCAATCACCCCCACTCCCATCTTCTGCAATGAATTGGGACTGGAAACCAATCAACACATAGAATCTACTTTCTTGCCAAATTATATAGTGGCTGTTTTACACTCAAGAACTCCATCTGTTAAATTCAAATACTCCTTTTGGGGACAAGAGAAGTCCAAGTGATAGTGTAGCTGAACTGTCTGAAGTGACAAATGTGGGGGTTTTCTGCCTTCACCTAGAATGGTTGAAGGTTGGGTGGCTCTGGGCAACAGACCCCAGTGTCGAATTCTTAATTGAAGAAAGACACGTCTACTGAGTAGAGTTGGACTTGTACCTACAGAGATACAACTTCTAGCATACTGACAAAGTTTTAACAGAGGAAAAACACATTTTTCAATTATCACAATCTCTTACAGACATATCCAAAACCAGAGTTAGAGCACATAGACACCCAGTAGCAAGAGCACCTCAGTCGCAGGGGAGAGAATTGATGTGAAAGATGGAGCACTTGCTCCGGGTTCCCAAATGCAGGCAATTGCCCTTCTCTCACAAGAATTGTGAAGACCAAGAAATATCCTTCTGTCTCCCAATGGCTCAGGTCCCATGATGGGGTTTACTGGCCAATCTTTTGCAGTGAGCAATTTGGCCCCATGTCTGGGTGTTCCCTATGGTAAATCCCAGCCAGTTCCAATGAGTCTTCAGTACCTTTCCACATTCATCTGTCTTAAGCTAGTAAAGTGCAATACATCACGTACCCTACCCTTTCCTCTCTCCTCCCCTTTGCGAAGTCTGTGTGTCAGGCCCAGCAAAGGCAAAGATCTCTTAGTTATGTAATCAATCCAGGTGTCTTGTCTATTCTAAGAGAGCTTCCAAAATAAAACTGTGTCCTCTCTCATAGGTACATGGCATCAGATAGGACCTGGAACCAAATACAAAGGTGCAGAGGAAGGTAAAGCTATCAGAACACATGACACCTCTATATATAATTCAGTTTTGAAACATGGATACAAATACTCATTTACAATATATTTCAACTTTTCTGCCTTAAACTGCAGAGAACTTTTTGTGCTGTCCAAAGCTGGGCAGAAATGAGGGTTTCTGCCTGCTGTCCTTCTAGTGCAAAATCTAGTCGTTACAATGCTCCCCTTCTCATCAAGGGCTTCACATCTTCAGATAAGCTAATATGGGCAACTAGCAAACACAGTGGCCAAGACCAGCTCCATGTTCAACCATGCAATGATGGAGCTTCAAGAATTTGCTCAGCAACTATGAAAAAAGGAAAGCTAGTTCTGTTTAAAAAATCAGTTAATGAAGGACCCCAGAATCCTATTTTTTTCCATTTATCTTCCAACTCCTCTAAATATGTAAATGGTGAGTGAGAACCTCACACACAAAACTCTAAGTCAGTCACCAGCACAGTTCTTTAGTCTGTCTTTGGATAGTTTACCAAAGAGGCACCAATTTTTATTCCCTCTCTGCCCTTAAAAATTTTGGTGTCTTAGCAGATACAATGTAATCTTTGGTTACATAATGTGGTGCTTTCATCACTTTTTGTTCTCTCTCTCTCTCTCTCTCTTTCTCTCTCTCTCTTCCTACTTTTAAAAGATTTTCAAAGAGATAGGGAGGAGAACAAATCTGCCTAGAAAGCAATAAGGGTAGAAACTTTCTTTTGCAAGAAATTTCACATGCAAACAAATGGCTTCTTTTAACTTTAAGTTTGGGATTTGAGCTGGTGCTGAAGCATTCCTAGTTCTCAAGATCCCTTATAATGTGTCAAGCATAAAGAAGACCATGCTTTAGCCCAGTGCCATCTCATCTATGCAAGTGGCACAGGATAATTCAGTAGTCAGCCTCTTGTTTTTCTTGGGTTCATACAGGGATGGTTACTGGACTATCTGGAGAGAGTCTCCTGAAGAGCAGCAGAGCTGGCATAGGTAGGGCTGGCAATGAGTAGATATGGGGGTGGGTTGGGCCTTTGTGTCTGTCAAATGTCAAGGCAGAGAAGGGAGCAATGACACATGTATGTTGTGCCTAGTGGAACAAACAAAAGCTACGTGATGCTCAAAGTCAGGTCATTGTGTAGTGTCATTATCATGTGGATGGTAGACATATTTTTCTCTTAACGTACAAGTTGAATACATCTTGTTATATATGTCTATATGTACTGAGAAGTAGCGTATGGACAGAAAGGGACTAGAGCATCAGCATGTTATTTTTTTAGCCTGGACAATTAACCCTAGAAACTACCCAAAGTACAGAGTGAAGCTCTTTTTTTTCCTTTTTTTCTTTTTTTAAGTGCCAGTGAACATACATGAAAATATAATAAGTATTACCGATTTTCATTTTTTTCAACGATATATGACAGTATCCTTCAAAAAATCCCTTTCTCAAGAGTAATTTAAAAAAATAATGAACTTTCCGAGAACAGCAATATTGCCTGTGGCATAGAAAATCTACAGAACAAAGAATCCAAACCACCATGTCAGCTCAGAGGCCAGAACCCAATGAGCTGCCCAAAGAATGAGAGCTGAAACTAACGCACGACTCTTATTCCATTGACCAGAGTTCGTGATCTTGATAGCCATCTGCTGCTCAGAAGAGATGGGGCCCTTCTTCATGGTATTCCTTCTTTTGCTCTTCATCACTCTCTCTCCTCTTCAAACCTCTTTAGAGATGATCACTTTGACTTGTCTGTTGAGTGAACCTTCTCTTGCAGCTCCCCAGGTGAGTAGGTCTGGGTAGTCAGTACTTCACAGGTGAGCATGGTATAGCAACTATATCATCTCTGTAGTGCAGAGTGCTTGTAATGAGGGACCTCTGTTAATCACACCAGCTAGTATCTTATTGGCCACAAGAGAAATAAAACAATCCTCCTCTTTTTGGCTGTGGGATAACACAGCCAAACTAAAACCTCCTTTGCTTATGGAAACTCTAGTGCAGAAACAGTAGTGGCAAGCCTCATCTTCACTCTTTTCCCCTCTTTTTGCCATTTGGAAATTTTTTGGCATAATCCAGTTCTTGTTGCATTTAATTGCACTGCTGTTCCATTGATTTTTTTGGCTTTTACAAATGAAAAACATACATTCATAAAGACAAGAGTCACAATTGGGAAATCCATAAAGATGGAAAATTTGATAAATGGAAAAGAAAGCCTCAAATATTTACAAAGAGGTATTAGAATGATATAATCGAACCCATGTACCACAAAATGATAAAAATCACTTCCAAACAGATGTAAAGGAATTATTAAGATGTAACCTAGTTTTAACTGAAAAGAGTGCTGGAATTTTTTTTCTGTTTAAGATAGCTAAAAGTGATTCTGTATATGAGCCAGATGGTTTCATCACAAAGAAAACCAGAATCTATCCTACCCTAGAAAGAGAAACTGTCAGCATCAATTTTGTCCAGCAGGCTTGGATTGGCATATCACCCATACTAGAGTCCCCTCTCTTGTTATTCCAAGAAGCTGTTCTGCAAGTTTGTTTGGCTAGTAATACCAACACAGGAATCAAGGAAGAAACCTTATGTGCATTGTATCATGTCACTTGCAAACTATATTCTCAACACAGAGAACACCAACTCAAATGGGCAGCTTGGTGACTGGTCTTTCATTTCTTCAGTTGAATAGATTTAAGAGCTAAGTGAAGAGGCAATGGCCAAGATGAGAAAGTAGGTGGATGTTCCCCACCCCTTGAACTCAGGGCTAGGAAACAAGATCCGTTGGAAAGAGGTGTGCAAAAAAACTATATGAAACTTGTGACCCAGGGGCAAGCCCTAAGTTAATGGGTGGCAACCTACAGCAGCCACATTAGTTAGATCTTTTCAAAGGAATCTGTGGTTCTGTTAAAAGTCTCAGTGGTCCAGTACCCCCTTTAATTGAGAGGCAATAACAGGAGTAAGGAAATCTGAGTGAGGGTGGCCAATGTCAACCCCAAATCAGCAGCAGCTGAGGAGGAGGAGGAGGAGTAAGAGGAGGAGGAGAAAGAGGAGAAGATGGAGGAGGAGTACACTGGTACTCATCTAACAGATGGTACACATCTGGCTTTAAAGTTTGCCTCTGAAGACTTCGGTAGTTCAAGTCTTCTCTTGGAGCCTTTTCTCCTCTCCCTGTATCTTGTGCAGGTGGTGATGCTGGGTGGAGAGTATTTCAGTGTTTCTGGTTCAAAAACCTTCATTCCTCCCACCCTAGTTACTGAGTTTCTCATTCATCCTGATCTGGTTAGCCCCTTTAGCTGCGTTGAGAAAGAAAATTATTTCTGCACTCGATGAGAAGATAGCATCTTTGGGGGACAGGGCAAGACGCTCAGTTTGTCAAATCCCTTTGATGCCTTCTTTCCAGTTTGTCTAAGGGCTCCAGCGATCTGACTGTTTGTGAGAAACATTTTGTAAGCTGTCTCTACAGACATCTAGAGATAGATGTCAGGGCTCTGGGCATTCTAGCCCTCATGATAGTGGGGCATGGGAGATGTTAGCAGAAACTTCGACCATGCCCAAAGAAGTGAACTTTGCCACCATGGCTGAAATGCACAACGGTGAAGTCCAGGCCCACCAAACACTGAAGGGAGGGTGGAAGAGCTTGCTGCTGCATGGAGTCTGTTGGTCTTTCCAAGGAGGAGGAAAAGGTGGTGGCCGTGAGAGATCAACTATTCAGTGCCCAAAGCGAGAGAACAGCCAAGCTATCACCTCCTTTTCCTCTGACTCCAGCTACAAGCTTCTTGCTGGTTCACACATGGAAAAGTAGACCTAGATCTGAATGGAGATTTCCAAAGGGTTAGAGGTCTCCTCTTCTTCTCACTGATCTGATTCTTCAGTGAAAGTGGCCAAGTTTTGGCTAAAGAGAACATTTCATTCAAAAGTCTTAGAAACACTATTGAAAGTAGGTTTAAGGGTGGACACAGAGGCTGTAAGAAAAGGGTTTGAAGGGGGGAGGTGTTCACATGCACACAAGATGTCAAACAACACACTGTCAGTACAGTGAATTGCACTGCAGTTGAGAGGTCTCACCCTCAGGACCCAAAGGTGTGGCCAGGTACTGATGACCCATCTGTCCTCCTTGTCCTCTCTTCTCTCTATCCCACCTCCCAACTAAGCTCTGGGGTCATTCTGCCCTCCAATGGCTAGTGCCATTGGCAAAAATCAAAGTCTCCCAGAGAGGGAGGGAATGACAAAACCAGTGACTCCAGCAATCATATTGGGTTCTTTGGGGAGTTCTATTTGTTTGTTTTTTGAGGAAACAGACCTAACATGTTTTTTTTGGCATTTTTTGTTTTTTGTTTTTATCCATGTGGGGTGTGTATGTGTGTGTGTGTGTGTGTGTGCGCACGCGCACGCGCACACACACACATATTTGATATTTTTCCCCAGATACTTTTAGCTCTCTAAACTTCCCGTGGCTTAATGTAAGTAAACATTTGTGTGGCTGGCACACAGTGCTGTGCTCTAAACAAGCACAACTTGACACTGGGCCACATGGAGATCAACACAGATTCAAAAAATACAACAACATTCAAAACACAGATAGAAGCCACAACAGGGAGCAGAGTCTGAGGGTGCCAAGGAAGGGTGAGATATGGAAGGAGGAGGGAAAAGAGAAGAGGAAAAGAGAAACAAAGCCCAGCAAATAGAAACATATTCATGACAAGACTGTACATTAATAGAGGAATTTCCCCAAGGCACTGCAGAGAAGTAGTGCAGAGTTAGAACAGGCAGAAGACATCTGAAAAGGGCAGTGGGGTAGGCAAGGGAAATAAGGGTTTCCAAAGCTTCACTGTGTGTGGAAATAGATGGGCTTGACTTTTCCAGAAAGGATCTTGGGCACTTGCACAGAGATGATCTCTGCCATCATTTCTGGAAAGTCCACGCTCACCATATGGGACTTGATTAGCAGGTCGAAAGTGAACTGATGTAGCTCTCTTGCAATCTGTAGGGGACAATAAAAGAAAGAGAAATTACAATTGACAAAGAGTTTGCCGTCTGCCAGATTCCCCCCACCCCTGCTGCTGGCCTGTTTTGATTTCTAGTCCTTCTAGTATGTTATCCTTTGCATATTCTTGGTCCTGTTCCATGAGATCATGTGTGTGTGTGTGTGTGTGTGTGTGTGTGTGTGTGTGTGTGCATGTGTATATATGTGAGAAATAGTCTCCAGGGACATCACTACTTGAGGGCTCCCAAGAGACCTTTTACACCATTGCAAGTTTTCTGATTCAGGACTGGGTGTGCTTTTTCCATAGTACCCTCCCCTTCTCTTTTCCTCTCCCTCTTATCTTTCCCCTCTCTCTCTTTCTCTGTCGGTCTCTCTGTCTCTCTGTCTCTCTCTGTCTCTGTCTCTCTCTGTCTCTCTCTCTCTCCTCTCTCTCTCTCTCTCTCTCTCTCTCACACACACACACACACACACACACATCCCACAGGAGAGAAAAGAGAGAGAGGAAGACAATGGAAGCTCACATGTACATGAGTCAAGGAAGAGAGAGTGAAAAAAAATCTAAGTCTGTTTTGTCTGATTTAAGCTTCTTCCTTGAGTCCCAACTTCTCTGTTCTCAGCTCTTCCATCCCTTTCACAACATCTAGTGGGGACATTGTGACCTGTCTTCCTTTCTTCTCCATTGCATTTTCTTCCTGGACATACTCAAAGCCAGAGGCAAATGGAAACACCTCCCAACACGTGGTGTCAGACCCTACTGGAGCTTAGGATCACTTGGCTCTATCAGTCTGATAAAGCACCCTCCATCATTTGCTTACAGGCTGCACAGAATCCAGGAGCTTGGTGAGCTGGTAGAAGCGCCGTGAGCAGGATGTGGGATTTTTTCTTTTGCATGCAATAATACGATCGAGTTCCTTGATGTAGTTCATTCGAAGTTCATCAAAGAATTTTTGATTTTTCAGCCCATCCACTGGAACTGATGTGGAATGAAGACAGAATGGGGAGGGGAAGCATGCCCACGAAGGAGCATTAGACAAAGCACCAAGTTTCCTGACCACAAACGTGACCCCCACCCCCACAGGGAGGAAACTATCTACTCTGCTTCCTGTCAGTTGGAGCCCATGTGCCTGGGGCTTTTAGTCTGCCAAAGAGATATTAGGGGTAAGTATGGCTGCTCAAAAAGAAAGAAAATCTATTCAATCTTTCCTTTTACTGGTCTTTTCATAGACCTATTGCTTAGGACTCGAAGTTTTACATCATTCGTCATCCATCTGTGATTTAGACAATTAACATGTCTGGGTTTTTTAAGCTGATGGTTTCCCACTTGAGCCACACCATCAGTCTTTAATGCATGACTTTGAACATCATGTTGCCTCTTATCTCCCACACAGAGGCTAAGAAAGCACTCTGCTTAGAGGAGACATTAAAGAAAGCTTTCTTGGCTGCCCAGAAGATGCTGCCTGTGTCATTTGAATAGACCTCAAACTATTGGCAGAAGAGAAACTACCTTCCAACAGATGATCCTTCTTGCTTTACTACTCTACAATGACTATAAGGTAGTTCATTCCTGTTTGTGCAGAATTTTTGCACAGAAAAAATTCAGGGGCCTGCTACAAGTTCAGAAGGAGAGACTTGGAAGTAGATGAGGATCTGGTAAGGGTTGGATTCTCCCAAAGAAATGGATCTCTAGCCATGAAATTGGTCTTTGTTAGAACAAAGGATGCTGAGGGAGAATGAAAAGGGAGGAGAAAAGAAGGAGGAAAATGTCCAGGATCTGGCTTCTCCTTAATAATCTTTTAATGGAATAAGTGGCCCCTAGCGAGCTTCTGTACTTCCATGTACTTACTAATGCTGAAGAGTAACAGTGCTTTCATGCACAGGAATTCCTGGGGGGTGATTTGGAGCCATCCAAACTCTTGAGAGAGGTGTCTCATTCGGACACATTGGCTGTACATCCGGGACTTGTGCATACGGTACCTAGATAGGAGACACACAGAAAAAAGAGGACTGAGGAGAGGCTTCAACAAGTTGTGAGGAAATGTTTCTCACTGCCCTCCTTTCCCAGATTCTCCAAGAAAAGCTTGCATCTTCTCCTGCTGATACTTCAACGACAAGAAACAAGGTTGTTCTTTTTTTTCCCCAAACTCCCAAAATCCTGATAACTACTCATCTTTCCTGGACAGGATATGGGTTAGCACATGGAATTTCCAGTTCTACATGCCCCTTCTGTTTCCTGAGGCAGGAAAGCATAACCAAATGAACACAATAGGGCAGGCATATGTCTCTCTGACTTCACTTCTGATATCCATGCTACAGTTACAGCCAGAGCCTGTTTTCTAGGCAGCCCAACTTAGAGGATTTGTAGAAGGGAAGACCCAGCAATCAGCACTTATAAGAAGGACACCAAGATTTGCAAGTGACCATATTTGTTGCTCCTGTCAACACCCCTGCCTGTCATTTTCCATAATAGAAATTTAATCATGTCTTTAAAATCTCTTAGCAATGGAGATTTCATATTGTCCTTTTGAAATGAGTTCTACTGCTTTTAAGTCTTCCAGGGAGCATTTTTTCAATTTCTAATGTAAATGTCCCTGCCAAAGGGATCCCACTCCAGTATAGATCAGCGGTTCCTTTCCTATTTGGGAGCTGTAAACATTATAAGCTGCTTTTGCATAGTGACTTGTGAACAAATCATCACATTATCACCTATAAATTATTTGGGGAAGTGGTAAAGGCTTGGACATCTTCTGGGTAGGAGGGCAACCTCTCTGATCCATAACTGGTCACGGGATTCTTCTAACATGAGATACAACCTTTTTCTACTTTCTGAGTTTTAGTACTGCAGAAATGAAGGGTGTGTGTGTGTGTGTGTGTGTGTGTGTGTGTGTGTGTGTGTGTGTATGACAATAATTGATTTTTGTAGCATATAAAAAAAGGAAAGAGAAGTTGACACCCACTTATGTGGTGAGAACAAAGATCTCCCAGATGGGAAGTTTGTGCTTTGGCATTTTGGTTTTCAAGCCACTAGCCTGGTCCATAGTGTTAACATGGCTGGCATTGCCTGGTGACAGGGGGTGTTAGCTCAGCAACCTTGCTCAAAGAGATCTTGACGGTCCTAGTAAAAGAGAAAAGGGGGAAGATAATGTAGAAGTATTCAATTCAGGCTGAGATCCAACTAGAAAAGGGAAGTGTTTAGGTAGTTTCACAAGTCAATTGACCATAACAATATTGTTTTAACCTCTTTCACACTGAAGAATGTTTTCATGGTAGTATTAGGATTTGAACACCGAGCTTTATTCTTGCTAAGTAAGTCCTCTACCACTTGAGCCATAGCCCCAGATAAATTTTTTTGCTATAGTTATTTTTCAGGTAGGCTCTCAAGCTTTGCCTAAGGCTGGATTCAGATTGCAATCTTCATTTTTTAAAAGTATGATCTGCTGTCTCTGGAACCTGTTCTTACTCTAGTCCCATGGTATGCCCATGTCTTTGTTGATAAAAAATTGCAGTCTTTTTAACCTTGGAAATCATGGTCCTGGCATGGGGATTCTTAGAATATTGCTGCAGGCTCTAGAGATAAAGTGGGGAATGGAGAGGAGAGGAGGAGAAAAGGCAAGGCAAATAATTCAGATAGGGAAGGAAACAGAAGTGAGGAAAAAGGCCAAAAAGAATCAGGAGAGAGTTAAAGGAGGAAAAGGAAAGATTAGTAGAGATTAGAAAAAAGGGCTGGGAATGTGGCTTAGTGGTAGAGTGCTTGCTTAGCATGCATGAAACCCTGGGTTCGATTTTCAGTACCACATAAACAGAAAAAACCATAAGTGGTACTGTGGCTCAAGTGGTAGAGCTCTAGCCTTGAGCACAGAGAGGCTCAAGCACAGTGCTTAGGCCTTGAGTTCAAACTCCAGGACTGGCAAAAAAAGAAAAGAAGAGGAGGGACTGAAATTCAGGAGAGCAGAAGTAAGGGAAATAAAAATGAGTGAATATGAGGGGATGTGAAGATTGGAAAACACTGAGCATAGTTCCTGGTATACTTTAAGTGCTCAATAAATGAAGCATAAGAAGGTGCTATTATGGTAGTAGTCATAATTTTACAGATGAGATTTTAAGCTCAGAGAAGTTCAGTGTTTTTTCTCATGGTCATATAGCTGGCTTTAAGTCCATTAACTACACATCATGAACAGGGAAGGAAAGAAGAAAACTAGGCTTGGTATCAGAGAGAACGGCACATGGTTATAGCCTAGGTTGTACAAGACACTTTCTTTCTCTTTAGGTCTCCCATCAGTAACTTAGAGAGGCTGGAAGTGGCTCTCAACTGGGGACTGCTGGTGTCAGAAATGGGTGGGGGCAGTTTGGGCTGTTAGCATGAGTGGAATATTATTTAATATTTAGTGCACAGGTCCCAGTGATGTTAAATATATTCAGATATGCAGAATGTCTTGCACAATGAAAAGTATCAACAGCATTCATGTTGAGAAACACTGGTCTGGGTGTTGATCGGGATCCCCAAACTCTAATATAGTGGGTTCTACAAGAGGAAGGGACCTGTTGTTTCAAAAGCCCTGTGGTGTGGGGGAATCTAGGTCTCTGACTCTGTGGGGATCTCTGTGGAACCTTCTGATGAGATGAAAGAGACTCAGCTAGAAATCTGAGATGGGATATCACATGCATACTTGAGGGCGAGAAGGAAATGGGGATTTAGAAAAGAACCAATTTTCACTTTGTCTCAGATCTTCACAAAGGTCTCAAGGCTCTGGTGAAGGTGGAACAGGTGCTGAGAAAGTTGATTCAATAATTCAAGGGTGGCAGGGGCTTGATCATAGGAGAGGAATAGTTAAGAGCCTTTTCAAGGTCTGCCCCAGAAGATGGCATCATAGGTAACTCTTCAGAGGTTTGGAAATCACAGAGCAGCTCATGCCAAAATCCCAATGGCTATTCATAGCTCTGGCTACCAGGGTTGGCAAGGTTGACTGAGGGCAACTGAGGACACTTGCATGGCACTGTTATACTATAAGGAATCACTGGCCTGTAGATTTTATTTTAAGGCTCTTCTGGGTTAAAGGGCTGAAAGAGAGGGAAACTCAATTCCAGCTATGACTGAAAAGATTCTCTATGGCAAAAGTAGTTCAAGGTTCTTGGGAATATTTTGTCAGCTCCATTCACAGTGTCACTAAGGGACCTCAGATAGAAGACATAGGGGACTATTATTCATAAGGAAAGAGGGAATCACAAAGAGATTTTTTTTGTCTGTCGTAGGGTTTTAACGCTGGACCTGGTACTGTCCCTGAGCTCTTCAGATCAAGGTGAGCACTCTACCACTTGAGCCAGAACACCACTTCCAGTTTTCTGGTGGTTTATTGGTGATAAGACTCTCATGGACTTCCCTGCCTGGGCTGGCTATGAACCTCAATCTTTACAACTCAGCCTCCTGAGTAGTTAGGCAAGATTTTTTTAAACTCTTGGCCAGGCACTGTACATCCCTCAGTTCTTGTTTAACGAGGTTCTTTTATTATTAGCTAATTAAGAAACAGAGTCATGGAATTAAGGATCTTTTCCAAAGATGATAAATATGGGAAATAGTCAAACCAATATTTTCCATTTTTAGAGGAGCACAATGTAACTTCAAAATGAGAGCCCTTGGACAAATTGATGACAGAAAAATAGAGCTGCTACTAGAACAGGTATGATTAAGAAAAGGAAAATGCTAAAGTCAAGGTGACTTTATTTGGCTGTACCCAACCTCACCATTCATATGTAAACACATGGATTAGCTATAAAAAGAGAAGATAAGAATATCAAGAAAATTCAAAGACATAAGATTTAGGTAGTAACCAGCATAGTCCTTGGATGAAGTGTCTGAACAACAAATGATGACCAACAATAGCCTTCAGCAGTAGTGAAAGGATCAAAGTCTGGTACCAGGAACACTTACTCATTGAAAACCAGGTCAGGGGCGAAGTAGAGCATCCTGGAGTTGACATTGGTGAAGGACCGCCAGCCCATAGCAAATACCATGAGTCCCATCCAAGAGTACTGAATGACTGCCATCTGATCATCCACGTGCAAGTTTCGGAAGCCTGGAGCAAAAAAGGGGTAGATACATAGTCATCCAAGATGTTGATGGGCTGAGTTACATTGAGGCTTCTACTAAACTGAGAATTTTTGTCACTAGAGCAGCCCCAGAGAAGCCTGGAGACATCAGTGTTGGTAGTTAGGGAAGGGGAGGAGAGCAAAATACTATATGACAGAGCTAGCATTTCTTGCTTCCATACTTCACGGAGCTGATCCAAAAAGATCATGATGAAGGGGAAATGGGGCATTTTCTTTTGGCAGAGAGTAATAATCTAACACTGACATTTTTGTCTAACCCTTTTACTTACATCAGCTTATCTAATTATTCCTGGTCTGTGAATCAGGAAAAGTGAGCCACAAAGAGGTTAAGAAACATATACATGATCATTTAGCTAGTAACTGGTAGATCAAGTACCATAGCCAAAGAGTATGCCTTCAAACTATATGCACTGGATCATTAGACCTTTGGAAAGATGCAGTATAATTATGTTTGCCCACAAAGACAGCCCATTCTCACTTTTCAAAGGTCTTTTATACCTGTAACCTTGTGTGTGTGTGTGTGTGTGTGTGTGTGTGTGTGTGTGTGTGTGTGTGTGCGTGTGTGTGTGTGTCGGGCGGGGGGGCGAGAGCCAGTGCTTGAACTGAGGGCTTGGGTGCTATCCTTTAGATTTTTTTTGACCGGGACTAAAGCTCTCACTTGAGTTACAACCTCACTTTTGGCTTTCTGCTTGTTGACTGGAGATAAAAGTCTCATGGACTTTCCTACCTAGGCTAGCTTTGAACTACAATCCTCAGATTTCAGTCTTTTGAATAGCTTGGAGTACAGGCATAAGCCACCAGTGCCCAGTTTCTACCTTTAATCTTATTTGACCCTGATAACCATCCTAAGAGAGGAACATTACACTACATCAGCAAATGCATGTGGGGCTTAACAGCCACTGCCTTCACACCACCACCTGTCTTTTCTCTGGCCCTCTTTCTGCACCATACTTTCTCTCCATTCCTTTTCTACTTAACAGGTAACTCTGGCCCTGATGCTTTCCTATCCTTCTAACCTACTGTTTTCAAACATAAAGGTCCTGTATTACTTGCCTTTTTAGACTGATTTCTTGTTCCTTGCCTTCTGACAATTAGGTCTCAAGCATTCTGAAAAACTTGCAATTTGCTGAACACTTCATGTTTTCCCTTGCTTCTGCAGCTTTGCTATCTGTACATAGCAGTTGCTTTCTACTAGGATGTATTCTATCTTTCCAGGTTTTCTATATGATAAACATTTCATCATTTTCCAATCTTGACTCAAAAACCACCTCCTCTGTGAAGCCTTTTCCAACTTGTCCAAGCAGAAGGCTTAGTGAATGTGCTTTTGCTTTTACACTGTGCCTTGGATAGTCCTAGCCAATTACAAAGTTCATTTCAAAGAACTGAAATTTATGTATACATCTGCCTCTCCCACAAGAGTCAGACCTTCTTGAAATAAGGGACTATCTCTTATTTGGTTTTTTTCTTATACATAGCAAGTTCTAGTTATCTGATTGCGCATGTAAGAAATATTACTTAACAAATAGGTTAAGGACCTCCAATTTTTGTACTTTATGATATGGGAATTAGCTGGTTTCCAAATGACTTCCTTAAAAGATAGAAAACAGAGCTGCCCAGATGTTACCTTTGCAAGAGCACACAGCCATAGATAGCCAGATTCTCCTGGACATTATAAATGTAGCCAAATCAGAACACATCCCTACCAGCACCCTTTCTTCTTCTAAATCTGGATTTCTGTGTTTTGTCTTGCTATATTGCATTAAGAATGCTTCTTTGAATTTAGATCAAGCTTCTCACTTTCCCATTGATGACCTCATTTAACCCTCACCATAACCTCAGAGGTTATGTGACACTTATTTTTATCAACAGGGAACCTGAGGATTAGAACAGTGAGCTGCCTTGTCTGATGTCATAAAATCAACATGCACTAAAGTGGTTCTTGAATCCAGGTATTTTGATTCTTTGCTTTAGCACCTTTTTAATTTCACCACTGAAAGTCACAGTTCAGGAGCAACAAAGTCACAAGCTTTCCTTTGGACATAGGCTCAGATCTAAAAGTTACCACTATCTAATGATCTGCTTTGTTGGTCTCTGTCTACTTACGTATTCCCTTTTGCTTTTAGATCTCAAGTCTCCCAGTCATCAAGGGTTCTAAAAACTCCCATTGCACTATCCTTAGCTGAAGTCCCAAGCCTCTGCAACCCACCTTCACTATACTGACATGTTAACAGACTGGCTGGAGCCTCAGACCCCAGAATATTTCCTTCCTGTAACCTTTTTATAGTACAGGATGTCTGGAACTGACCCTTCCTAGTAGGACATAAGAAATAGGGTCCACATGAGTAGTATCCAAAGATCACCTGAGGAATAGGCCTACAAGTTTGAAAAATGGATCTCTGTACTGGGAGACAGTGGGTAGAAAAGAAAAAAATGCCTTCGATGACAAACCTTGGTTTTCTAATGGAGTATGTCAATATAAAAGTATACTGATACATCTAGGATAATCTTAGCAGATGAGCAGAATAGCTCAATATCTATGTACATATGACCATATAAGACGACGCTCAGCAAAATAAACGCCAAGACATTAACACAAGAGGTTTTTCTTTGTTGTTGTTTTTTAACGTATTATGTGATTTCTTGTTACTTTTGTGTTTTCTTCCCCCTATGGTATATCCCGTTGTCACTGTATTTGATTTTGGTACGCTGGTATTGTATATACATTTATTTGAATTAGGGAAGGGAAGGGGAACAACAGAATGGTGAGACAAAAGACAAGGAGGGAATCAATGCAACAGCAATATACACAAGACAATATGTTGGAAATGATCTGTACAACTTGGGGGGACTGGGGAGGGAAAATAGGAGAAAAATGAGGGAAGGAGTAACAAGTTTGACAAAAATGTACTTATTACCTTACTTATGTAACTGTAATCCCTCTGTACATCACCTTGACAATAAAAAATAAAGGTATACTGAGGAAACAGGATGCAACTGAACAGGAATAGAGATGCTTCCTCAACTTTGACGTACCAGAGAACTAACACAGAGGTGAAAAAAAGGGAAATATTAGTCTTGTTGTGGTACTAATGGACAGTCCTTAGTGGTGCTTAACACTCAAGCCTAAGAAGTGCACATATGGCTAGTATGTATAACTGGCTTATTCACAGAGTAGATATGTCTAATCTGATTGTAATATATAACTGCTTTTGAATATCCAGCTTTTTGGATAGCATGGTTAGCAAGGGATAACTAGAAGAAATAGCAGCCTCAGTACTACAGATTTCCTCAGGAATTCACTCATTAACAACTTATCTGTCACTGAAGTCTTTCTAAGATTTTGAAACATATCCAACAGGTTAGAGGGAGCAGAAGTATTTTCTTTGCTTTCTTACTACAATCTAATCAACATCCTATTAGTAATTTGTTATGGAAACTTGTAGTTTCATGTCTGGGAGAGAAGGCTCAACGCAAGGTTGGTTTGAAAATTTTTGTTGCTCTAGTGAGCCTGCTACCCAAAGTCTTAAAGAAGACAAGTCAACATTGGGATCTATTTGTGAACTCTAGGATTAGTTTGAGATTTGTGAGAGTGGTAATTTAGAATTCATTTCATTATAGGAACCTAACATTTACCTACCATGCATCAGGTACAATACTAGGTACTCTATACATAATTTCTGTATTGATTACAACAAGTGAAGAAAGACAAGCACAAAGGAGACGTGATTTATCTAAGGTAACATAACCATTTGTTGAGTGAGGACACCAAATTAGATACATGTGATTCTAAATACACTGTGTACATGCCATCTGCTCATCTGCCTCCAATTATTGGTTATAATTTATTAATGTGCCAGATACCCTGAGACAATTTTCAGATATTATTATCATTATTGAAAACTTACAACAAAATTTATCTGACTAGGTTCTTGTCGCAGTGCCTTGGATAGGACAGTCACTCAAGTCTTTCAAATGAGCAAAATCACTTGAGCTAGTTGGTGATTATTGACGGTATGAATACTAGTTTTTATAAATGCACTAATCAACTTTTTACTAAAGCTATTCTTCTAAGCTACTCAGTCAGAAATCATTTACTCTGGCAAGCTAGATGGTGAACTAATTTTAACTTGTGGATTTGTTAATATAAAGAAATGAATTCCCATTTTGTGGGGTAGGCCAGTGATTCTCCAGTCATATAAATTCTGCCATGATGATTGGTAAAACCACCCAATTAAATATAAAAGGTTCTGACTTTGAGTGCCATTTCCATTTGTTGAATCACCAATGGATCAAGTTCATTAATTTTTTGAGCTGTGGTATGGAAACAGAAATAATAATCCTTACAATTTACAGGACTGCTTTGAGATCTATGTATATATAAAAGTTGGTATCCAAAAGGAGGTCTGTTAAGTATTTGGAAACTGCTTGCGAAAATTAAACTTTGAATCTCTATCCAGCACATTGCACCAAACCATCCAGCTGAAGAAGTGATAAGAATTACAACAGGTTTTTATTCCTTTTTGTGTGAACTCTGTTTTGGCACAGTACATGTGCAGCCAGAGTCCTTGGGCCTTCTTCCCAGTGATCTTACTGGCCAGTCAACCTCAGCTCCCTAAGCTGGAAAAATATTTGGGATGGTCTAGTAGCAGCCATGGGACCTTGTGAATTTGAAATAACAACAACAAAAGGCTTGATAGTCAACATGAATATCTTCAAAAGCAGCAAACCTACCATATGGCCCAAGTGATCCTCAATGAATTTTTCAGCCCTTAAAGTAGGCAAGCTAGGAGTTACAGAACTCAACGTCACAATAGATTATAGTGAGAGTAGAAAGAGGATGGGATTTGGAATCAGGAGGGGGCCTGGGCTCAGATTCTAGAAATGCTACTTTCTGGCTGTGCCATGGTGAACCAATCATACCTCTTCTGAGAATGTCAATAGCTTTGTAAAATAAGAGAAAAGAGCTTGTACTTCATAGGATTCTTATGAGAATGAACTAAGGTAATATCTAGAAAGCTGCTCTTTTTACTATGAATAAAAATATCCATCTGAATAGCAATTATTATTAGAAGGCAGGTTAATCTGTGACTCAACAGAAGGAGATTTAGGTTGTCGATCTTTCAAAAGACTCTTTGAATCATATAATCTCAGGATTAGGAGACTCTTTAAAGAGCATATGCTTCACTGGTTTTCAAACTGCATTCCCTAGAACCACATGACTATGCAAAAGTGACCTGGGACTTACCTGGGGTGGTGAGGAAGAGGCTGAGCTGATGATGCCCAGACCAAACACTCTGGCTTTAAATCAATCAGTTCCACTTGTACCCGTGTACAATGCTTTTAAGAAACAAAAGCATTTGGCTACTAAAAGAAAGTTTGTGCATCTGTAGAGGATCTCTAAAACTGTTCTGTTTTAATAAGCACACATGTGTAAACAACAGATGACTAAGGAAGGAAGTTCTCTATCACTGCAGGTAGCCAAGAAGATATTAGACAATCAGTCAGTTGCCATCTAACTTTTGCTCCCATTATGATTCCTAAGGTTGTTTAAAGAACAATGGAGCAAAATTGAAAAAACTGTCTATTTAGTCCAAAACATCCTTCACATATATAGATGAAGAAACAGACACAGAGGGTAAAGTGCTTACATAATGAGTTACCAGTAGAACTAAGACTAGAACTCAATTGTGATCACTCCCAGCTCATGTTCTTTCTACCATACTATATTGTAAGTATTCCTGTAGTACAGCTTCTAAAGTGATAGTGAAGACAGAATGTCAATCAGGCTCAGGATTATTTTGGGGGTAACCCTTTGTGTACACATGTAGAACAATATCCTAAGGCACATGTCTATAGGTATGTGATTATGGGAAAATTTGCTCAGTAGGAAGTTGAATGAGACTGTATCAATCAATGTACCTGGTATAGTCTGGTACAAAATAAATGTTGATAAACAACTTTAGGCATGGTAGCAGTGGCTCATGCCTGTAATCCTAGTTTCTCAGGAGTCTGAGGTCTGAGAATCAGAGTTCAAAGCCAGCCTGGGCAGGAAAGTCTATGACATCTTCAATTAACCAGTAGAAACATCCACAACTAGCACTGTGGCTTAAGTGGTAAAAAAAAAAATGCTCAGGGACAGGTCCCAGGCCTTGAGTTCAAGCACCAGGACTGGCACACAAAATTTTTTTAGAAAATGCTGTGTATCAATGTGTGCCATTGCAGATACTATCATGCTGTTTTTCCTTATTCTCTGTATCTCAAAGCCCCTCAGCATTTAAAGATGATAGTAATTCTTTCCCTATAAGGTTATAGTGAAGACTGCATAAGCTAATGAGTACCTGGGTTCATAGGAGCATTCACTAAATATGACATCCTTTATCCCACACCCTCCTTTTCCTTTTCCTTACCTGGCAAGGCCTTGGCCCACTTGACTACATGTACAAGTTGTCTTTCTCCCAGCTCATTCAGGCTAGAGAGCAAGGCTGCAAAGGAGTCGGGCTGGTTATTGTCATGTCCGGCACACACCACGCCTGGTTCAATGGCTTCCAAGACATTCAGAAAGATGGGCTGACACTCATAGCCTTCAATGTGTGACACTGTCATCTTCTGGGATGGGTCTTCTGTGGGGCTGCTGGCGCTGGAACTCTCGCCTTCTTCCTGTAGTTTTAGATTGCCAAGTTTCTTCAATTTACGGGCTATTGAGAGAGAAGAGAATCTTGAATTTATCATCAGTGGCCCCAAACACACAGAAACAGCAGGTTAGGAAAATGTTTTGCCTGGTCATGGGCTGTAAGACCCTTAAATGTAAATGCTCATTCAGATTCAACATCCCAAATCTCTGCTAAGCCCAAAGTTTCAAACCTGTTTTCTTCCCTGATACTCATGCCAGAGTAACTGGTATACACTTGGATTATATTACGTCTCAATGAAGCCTTCAGAACGAATATCTGGGACACTTAATTCATTTATAAAGATCTTCATAATTCATTAAGTAGTGCAACAGACCCTTTGTTTGAGCTATATTTAAGAGTGAAGAAAGGACATAGTCTGGTACAAGATAAATTTCTATAAAATGACAACTTGGTAGATGTTAGACTAGAAGCATCAAACAAAGATGGAGGGTGGGTCCATAATCACTCTGCATAGGTGGAGTTAGAAGATACTTTACATCAAACGTACAATTTGTCCTACTTTTTGCAGATTGATGAGGATTTCACAAGGTAGAGATGGGTAGAAAGGGTATTAACATAAGCACTGAGAAGTGTTCTGGGGATCAATCAGAGATCAATGTGAATGAAGTGCACATTGTATATAAGGGGTAATTTATTGTTTTTTTAATGAGGTTTAAAAAATGAAGTCTGATTTTAAATGGGCAGATATATCATAGTAAGAAGTTAAGACTCTATCTTACAAGTGGCAGGCAAATATTGATATCAAGAATGTGATGTAAATGTGTTCATGTCTAGTAGATTGTTAGGAAAAGAGATCAGAGAAAGACTAGATTTACTTTCTGAGCACCAAAGAAGTACCAAAACGTATAGGTACTTAGAATACTTGGATTTTTAATAGTTACATCTCTCACATTACTGTGGATGATATAAAAGTAGGTACACAACAGTTGAGAAAGTAAGCATGAGATGGGAATGAGGTTTAAACAAATGGCCTTGAATGTACTTTGTATCCCCATACTACTATCATCCCACTTTGGGCACAATTAACAGGGATTTTCTTATATTGTATTTCCTACTGAGCACTATCAAGAGTTTTATATGTTGGGGCTTGGAAGGTGGCTTAGTGGTAGAGCGCTTGCCTTGCATGCCTGAGGCCCTGGGTTCGATTCCTCAGCACCACATAAGCAAAAAGAAAAAAAAAAGCCGGAAGTGGTAGAGCTCTAGCCTTGAGCTGAAGAGCTGAGGGACAGCGCCCAGGTCCAGAGTGCAGGCCCCGTACCGGACCCCCCCCCCAAAAAAAGAGTTTTATATGTTGTCAGGATTATACCCATAGTTAAACATGCACTAAAACACATTTTCTCCATTGGAAAGAGTATAGGGGGAATGTGAAGAGGGGCTGCAACCCATAATAGCATCAAAGACATGACAGAATGTCTTTACAACTACCATTTGTCTATAAAATGAAAATGATGCAAAAAAGGCAGCCATTAGAAAGGTTACTAGAAATAACATTCTACACTATCACAAGAATTCCCAAATCAAACAGTATTATCTTCCTAAAATATAATGTTTGTGTTTGTTTTAATCTGTCTATCTTTCCCTCTTCTTTGTCTCTGTTTCTGTCTCTATTTCTATCACACACACAGAATTTTGAGGTCTTTGGGCATTCTAATGTCTACTTCATAGTATTTTCCCTTAGCATTTATATCAACAGAAATATAAATAATTGAAATGGTCATACTCTGATGTCTAGAATAGGCACATGCATGGGGTCTAGATCATACACCATTTTTTCCTTTATCCTCTTAAAAAGTAATAAGAAATAAAAGAGCTATAAAACAAAGAGCAATTGATTTTTCAATTTCAATAGATGAATACAACTAAATGTACAGATCATCTGTTTCTGGCTCTTGTAGAAAAAGTTACATATCTAACCTACCTTTCAGCTCCAAATGGAAAAAAGAAGACCCACAGTGCAAACTCCAATCATAGTCATCACTCAGTTAATCAATGCAACAATGGATGAGGAAAATGGTGGAATTGGGGGCGGGTACAAGAGGAGCACAGAGGAGGAACTAAGGGGGAAAATAACAAGAAACCCTGAGAAAGCAACCCTGAAGACAAGACTTTCTCCATTGATCATTTCTGTAGGGGCTGGCTGGTCAGTATCAATAGCTGCACACTCACTGCTAACTTCAATCTCCCACCAAGGACTTAGGCTGGTATGGGGAGAGTTCCATCTTTTCCTAGAGCTAGAGGTTTGGGGTATACCATCAGCTTGTTATCTGGTAAATTCATTCATTTCTTGAATGTAGCTTCACAATCTTGTAATGGCTATCAGATCTGGTTCTAATGCCATTCCTACAGATAAGACCTCAACCTCTCTACCACTAGTACTTTCTTGTCTTGAGCATAGGAGTTGCCAGACCATGCAAGTACCCCTTATAACCAAGTATGCAACAGAGTTGTAATTACCCTTGTGCCTGAGTAACTGAGACAGATAAGAGTAACTATCATTTTTTCAGGGCTACCTATGGCTCTCCATTCAAAAGCACCTTACATTATTTAATTCTTCCGCACTCTCTCAGGGGCTAGGGATCTTTCCTATCTCTGGTTTGCAAATGAGCAGACATAACACAGTTATCAGAAAAGAGAAGCCAATAAGCACAGCCTGCTGTACATACTACAAGGTCCATGTTCTATTTTATGATGCCTTATCAAAGTGTCTAAAGCACTAAATCTTACAGTTTTAGCCTTAAAGCAGAATTAAGAGGAGATGGGTGAAGTTGGAGCATTATCTTCCCCACTTGCCATCTTTACTCTAGACTCTAAACTTTAGTTGTTGGTACCTAATCCAGAAAGGAATAGACAAGAAGCCATAATCCAATTGTCACTTGCCTAAATAGTAACAGATTTAGTGTACTGCTATGGCATAAATACTAACAGCATGAGAAAACAGGAAGAATCTGTAGAAATCTTTTTTTGTTGTTCACCTGGGGGTCCTAGCCAGGTTGAAATACCTTTAGGGGCTACACAGGTAACAAAGAATGAAGATGTTTGTGTTGTTGTAAGGTGATTCATCCCAGAAGCCACATTTTGGAATATGAAATATTGGAGTCTTTATTATACAGTTAGCAGGCTGCAGGCACAGCTAGGAAACATGCTGGAGAAGAAAGAAAGAACAAAAACAGTACCAACAAGCCAATTCAGCTCTGATGGAGAGCTGAATTGGGATGCCATGATGACCAGAGACAAGCCAGGAGACAGGACACAGGACTCCATCAAGGAGACAGGGAGCCCCAGCACCTAGGCTGTTCCATGCCTAAATAGGGTCTGGGCAGGAGGGCAGGCTCACAGGCACTTCCAGTCCCAGTCCCAGGTTCAGCAACCTATCAGCTAAGTGCCCATCCCTGTCTCTAGGGACGCAGGAATGCCTGAGGGGGCATTCACTGAAGGGGGTAATCACCCTTCCCCTACCATGAAGACAAGATTTCCGACCTACTCAGACAAACTCAGGTACTAGCAGAACTTTTCCATCTAGAGAAGATAGGCCTTAACCTTCCATATAGGGTATGCTTAGAGGCTACTCAGAGGCTGGTGATTCAAGCCATTTAGGGAGTTAATCAATGCAGCATCAGAGCATTCAGCTTTCCTAAGACTATGACATCTGCATTTCTCTAAAGCAGAGCCTTCCTAGCTCACCCCATTGAACCAGGCATCTACACTTCAAAGGATGGCTTGCCTTACCTGGAGGCCTTGGGGCTGAGTGGGCAACTCCCATCTCCTGAATTTCAAAGGATGGCTTGTCTCACCTCTAGGCCTTTGAGCTAGGTGAAGACCCGCCCCCCCCATCTTCTGCATAAGCACCAGTGTGGCTGCAAGAAAATATTTAGGCTCAGGCACCTTACGTGTGTGTGTGTGTGTGTGTGTGTGTGTGTGTGTGTGTGTGTGTGTGTACTGTGTATGTGTGTAGATGGTTAGTACTCTGTGTAGTGAATTGGAATGAGTGTCTTATTGCCTTCCTACCTCTTCTGAAACTCATATTCTAATGTTGAATCCAATCCTTAGTCACCATTTTGGGACTTGTGAGGTGACCCCAACCTTTCAAATAAAAGATGAAAAGATGTATCCGGGCTGAACTCAGAGAGGGTGAAGTAACCTAGTGTCAGAACTGGGATTAGAATCCGAGTACTTATTTTAAATTCATTAGTTCTCTCTTTAACTTATTCCTGTCCTAACCCAGTTATATGCCTTTCTGAGCTCCTTTTCAAACCTGCACTGTCCAATTATACAATAGCCACTAAGCCATGTGTGGCTATTTAAATTTAAATGATTTGAGCTGGGAATGTAGCTTAGTGGTAGAGTGCTTGCCTAGTATGCATGAAGTCCTGGGTTTTATTCCTCAGTACCACATAAACAGAAAAAGCTGGAAGTTTTGCTGTGGCTCAAGTGGTAGAGTGCTAGCCTTGAGCCCAGGACCTGGGTTCAAGCCCCAGGAAGTCCCCCCAAAAAACAAAAGAAAAAAATTAAATGATTTAAAACATAAGAAAGTTAAAAACAGACTCCCTTAGTTCACTGGACATATTGCTAGTATTCACGAGCCACATGCAGCCAGTGGCTGCTAAATTAGACAACAAAGATAAAAAACACTTTAATCATCTCACAAACTTCTATGCTTTGAATATAGACTGCTCTCTGGGGCAGCTGTTTCATTTGCCATACCATTCTCAAGCTATTGATGAAGAAGAAAAGAACCCCAAATGAATTATATACAGATGAATCAATTGGCTTTTTTTCAAAAGGTGGAAGAACACACAGAGCAATTGGTGGTGCTGGCTAGATCTGTGAGATCTAGATAGATCCATCTATCACTTCCACTCTCCCACCAATGACTCTGATCTCTGTGGGGTGATGATTTGTGGACCTAAGCAAACTCATTATAAGTAAGATCAATGTGTGCAGAGACTGTGGGGAGAATCTTTCAACATGAAATAATCCGTCCCTCTTTCTGTACAGTGACAATGAGAATTTACCTGGCTTTTTCACCTTTTCTCAGACCTACAAGACATCAGCTTGCCTCCAGGGCTTGGGTAATGTGCTGTCCCTGTGGCCACAGGGGCCTAAGCCGCACCAGGTGTTCTGGCCTCTGCCTAAAGAGGGTGACTGTACTGAACATAATTGAAATTAGATTCCATTCATTCTGTCGAGGGATCCTCTGTTGTTCTGTCTCTGTGGCAGAGGGCAGCATATAGCTAGATGACTTAGAATGCTGGAAAATGAGACTTGCTAGTCTCAGCTGTTACTCAATGCCCAAGGCCTTGTTTTCATCCATGAAGGCTTCCCCCATTCTCCTCCCTTCCCCTGCACCTGAGCCCCAGAGTCAAATGTAACTCTTCTGTGTGAAGTACAGGCCACTATGTCAAGGCAGAAGCTCATGGCTTACTTAAACAGAGGAATGAAGCTATAGGAGAGGGCGGTAGTGCAGGTGGATGGTTATCTAATGATGTGTTAGCTACCTTTCATCTCTTCCGTGCCTTTTCATCTTTGGTCAGAGCAGAAAAGACCTTTGAAGATACTTCCCCATTCTTAGCTGCTCTTCAGGGGCCCAATCTACCTAGATCCCAAAGGAAACTCATTTCTCAGTCCTGGGGCACTAGACTTCTGTGGAGGCTCTCTCTATAGCTCCAGGGAGTCTTCAAATTGGGATTCATGGTGTGTTCTTAAGGAGCAGATGTGATTAATCTGTAACTCCTCTTGGCCCTGTGACTGTCTGGCACTGTCCCAACCTCATTCTTCCTTCCTACTCAAGATGTATACCTTCTCATCCATGGGTAAGGAAGAGGTGTAGATCAGTTGTGAAGTTTTCAGAGCCTTAGAAAGTTTGAGTCTCTCTGCTAAAGGTCAAATGTGTTTCTTTTCCTCATATGTTATCATGGGATCACATCCTGGGGGAGAATGATTTCGAAGCTGGCCCTCAATATTTCTCAGATCCTCAACTATATAGAATTTCTTCCAGTTATGCAATCAAGCATTAATGTAGATGTTGTGAAAGACTGGGGCAGATATAATTAAGTCCCAATTCAGATGAATTTTAAGGCTAATTAGCCTTGATAGGTCTGGCTTAATCAGAAGAGCTGGGGTCTTTCCATAAAGACATTCATCTAGTGAGAAATTCATCATAAGGAAGAGTCTCTTTTTGATAGCTTTGGAGGTGTTAGGATTCACATAGCAAAGAAAGGACATCCTCCAGGAGTTGAGAGGGGCTATTAGCTGATAACCAGGAAACAAGAATGGGAAAATTAATCCGAAAACCACAGAGAACTGAATCCTGCCATAATCATGCAAGGTTGGCAAAGGAAGGTTGTGTGGATTAAAGACAGTCTGGCCAATGTGTTGATTTCGTTCTTATGAATTGCTGAATAGAGAATCTAGTTCACTATGGTAGACTTCTAACTAACAGATCTGACTGTTGGATATGGTTGGAAATTTCTAAATTTATGAGATATGTTATATAGCAATAGAACAACAATATATTTTTTTACAGAAGGTGGTACAGAGAATAAGTTAGGTTTTAGTCAGGAGGCTGAGATCTGAAAATTGTGGTTTAAAATCATCTCTGGCACATCTCTAATTTATCACCAAAGAGTCAGAAGTAAAGTTGTGGCTCAAGTAGTAGAACACTGGCTTTGAGCAAAAAGCTAATAAGAGAGAGCAACCTGGCTCTGGCTCTGAGTTCACACTCCAGTACTGGCACAGGGGGAGGGGAGAGAGAGAGAGAGAGAGAGAGAGAGAGAGAGAGAGAGAGAGAGAGAGAGAGAGAGAGAGATACACAGACACACAGACACACAGAGACAGGCAGAGAGAGAGAAAGAGAAAGAGAGAGAGGAGAGGGAGAGAGAGAGAGAGAGAGAGAGAAGGAGGTTTCAGAATCAGGCAATCTTCGGTTTAAATCCCAGCTCTGCCAATTATTAGCTTAATAACTTTGCTTCCCTACATTCAGTTTTCTCATTTATAAAAGGAGGGTGCTGCCATTTATTTATTAGGTCACTCCTGAGGTCTAAATCAAAGAATTACTGGAACAAAGTAGTTCTCCTAATGGTTTCTTCAGTCTCCATCCATTCCTAAAGAGTAAAGAATATATTGGCAGCAAACAATCTAACCCAGCAGGTGATAGCAGGATTACTAGGGGATGAGAATACAGCAGGGGATGAAAAGATAAGAAATTATGACATTAATAACTGAGTTACATAGGTACATGGCTACCTGAAGAACTAAAGTCAGATCTTAGATATAATTTTATGTGTGAATTATTTTTACTGGTATGTATTAAATTGATCACAGAAGAGGTTATATCATGGTAGTTAAATGTAATTTTAAATGCTAAGTAAACATAAAGGTATGTTTGGTGCAAGACTACAAGTTATCTGTGAAGCCAGACTAGGCTAGAGTTATGGGAATGCATACACACGTGTGTGTGTGTGTGTGTGTGTGTGTGTGTGTGTGTGCACATGCAATGTTTCCAATATTATAATGCTTAAATCTAAAGGTCATGAACTCATATATCTTTCTAAGTCAGGGACTGAGACTAATGAGTAAAAATAAAAAATAAAAACAGAAACAGAAAAAAAAATTCTTGAAGAATGTAAAAAAGAAGAGCCAGAAAAGTGATTGTGATTGATTTCCTGCCCAGGGCATGACTATGTAAATCCTTCCCCTTCCCCTCCCCTCTCCCGCAATAGTGGTATGGACAAACAGAATCATACACTTTAATTTTGACCTGGGAACCAAATGTCTGGTCCCTAGCTTCAATTAGGACAACTGTATTTCTTTCTACTAGGAATATTCCCTAGCTGGAGTTAGGGAATGTCACTTTATAGTTTTAGGATTAAAATGTCGAGTACTAAATTATGAGCCAGGGTTGCTTCTAATGAATCATGGGAATGTCCCTTTCCTTTCCAGATGTTAATTTCTTCACACATGTGGAAAAATTAGCAATTATAAGCAGTGCTCTGGAGTTAGATTGTCTTATTTATAATCCTGGCTCTATCACGGACTAGCTGTGTGATTTTAGACAATGTTCAACCTTCCTGTACCTCAACGAATTCATTTGTAAATGAGAATATCAGTTCCTGATTCATCAGATTGTTTTGAGGACTATAGATACTGCAGTGTTGTAGAATAAAAGGCAAATTCTACACTATCAAAGAATTCTTAATTATGGTGAAAAGTGCACTCAATTTTAGGAATCAAAATTCATTAATGAAGTTCTAAAACATTCTGCACAAAAAGGGCCTGTGATGGTCTTATGTGATGGGTGACCTTCCTTGATTTCTTCTATACATCAGTTTTCTCATTGATGATATGACCTAATTACTATACAAGACTGTTTTTAGGAAGAAATAAGGTAAGAGATAGTGAATCCTGTGCAAGTGGATGTTAATGGGAAGGTTGTGATATTCTCCATGGACTATCTAGGCAAATAAACATTCTGAAAAACTCCATATTATGGTAAAATATGGCCTTTCATTTTGGACATCTGGCATGAAGCCAAATATTGAAGGTCAAATAATCAAGTTTCAGAAATCTTAAGATAATAACAGGATTTACTTCACAGGGTGGTTGTGATTTTTCCCAACAGAAATGTCTGTAAAAATACTCAGCACAGAATAACTTCTGTAGACCAATCAATAATAGCTATCACTATTGCTAATTACTAATTGCCCTTGTTGCTCCACTTTCAAGCTCTTTATGTCAAGTATGTGGACTTTTTTTATGCCAAACTTAATTAATAAAATAGCATTTACACCAGAACTAATAGGAGAATCAAGAGTGAGGAAGATGTTCCAAACAATCTCATAGAGGCCCTACAAATTCCTTCAAGGGCCTCTGTGGGAAGGCAAAGGGGGCCCAAAGACATGACTCCAACCATGCTATGTCCTTTCAAACCAGAGCATCAGTGGTTGATTCTATACCTACAGCTGGGATTCTGGCAGATTTTGTTGAAGATTCTACTTTCAGAAAAAATAAAAGTTTTGGAGGCCTAAGATCATCTATCTCCTCCTTTCCTCTCCAAACCAATCCTTATTTTATGGATGAGGAGATTGAAGGCCAAAAATAATCCTGCCCAAGGCCACATAGCTAGAAAGTGGCTGGCATCCTTACTTCTAGGGTGGTAGTACTCTGCTTTTCATGTGGTTAAGTAGCATGTTAATGAAGAGCAGGGTCAGTGGTGGGAGTTAGAGTTGGGTGGGGAAGGACTAGATCTGAGACAAAAGACAGGGAGCAGAGCCAGTCCTTGGCAGACATAAAATGAGACATGGGGCGGGGAGTGTGCAATCAAGTGGGATTAATAAGTACACTAAATTCCCTCAGGCAAGACGGTTCTTTGGTCCTCTCCCCCCGGCCCATCCCCATTCTCCTCCCAATCCCCATTCTGGGTCAGAGGACTAGCCGTGGGGAAGAATATCAAATTTTATCTTTCAAGGTTTATGTGGGACTATTTAGTCTAATGGTTTTTAGTTCATGGAGGAGTAAAAATAATAATAGAAGGATATGCAATTTTGTGTTTCCTTGACAAAGCACAGGACCTGTCAGACATGATTTCCAAGTTTTCTTTCTTTGACTAAAGAGCCAGAAGAAATGGGTTCACTGTCTAAATGCCATTGTGAGTAAGGGGTGAAAGCCACTACCCAAACTGCTCCTATGAAATGGCAAAGCCTGGAAATGTTTTTGCATACCAAGCTTTTCCACTGGAAAAAGTAACTACATGAATTTAGAGCATACGTGCTTTCACAATTACATTTAAAGTGACATTAAAAACAAATGTGAAACAGTCTATGCTGAACAGGTCAGCATGACCTGGAAAGCAAATGGGAGAAAGAAGAGGAAGAGGAAGAGTAAGAAGAGGAGGAGGAGGAGGAAGAGGATGAAGAAGAGGAGGAGGAGGAAGAGGAGGAAGAAGAAGAATAAGAGGAGGAGAAGAAGGGGAGGAGAAGGAAAAATAAAGAAAAAAGAAAAAGAAAAAAGGCCTAAGGTTAACAACATGAATTCTGTTAGTCTGTTGTAAATAAGAAAATACCATTGGTGTATTTATGGTTTTATTAAAGGAAAATTCACTAGCACAAATAACCAACATTTAAGCAAATAGAAAGCAGTTAAAAAATAAATTACATTAACCTTTCCAGCCACATTAGGGAACTTCTTGTTGGCCTGGAGATTAAAATTTTACCTCAAGAAGGGGAAATCTCCCTGATGAATTCCTTCCCTTTGGCGTTTTCCCAAACATTTCTGAGTCAAGGGAAAGAGAAAGATGGTATGTATGTTTGCACATGCGTGTGTGTGTGCATGCACATGTGCGAGAGTGCATGTAGAGAGAATGGACAAGGAATACAGTGGGAAAGGCAGGCCCCAGGCAAGGCACAGATAACACTTTCCTATTTTTCTGCCATTGGCTTCACATACTGAACCTGCAGCAGAAGGAAACTGCTTTCAGTACAGAAGCCCTGAGGCAGAGGCAAAGTAGTACACTACAAATTCCAAGTGCCTCTTCTTTGACATCAGTGCAATTTTTGAAGCTAACTCAGGATGTGGCAGAGTGTGGGAGCACTAAGGCCAAAAGTAAGAGAGAAAGTCAGATCCACTTTTGTCCACTATCCTAACTCCACAAGATAATAAGAAAAGTAGGCACTGCATCCAAGATTTTACTTTCTTCCTTGTGAAAAGCTGAAATGTGTGAGTTCCTGAAAACAGAGTCACTTTGACTTTGGAAAGAAGAGAACTGTCTGCTTCTCATCTCCTGTGTTTTAAGAGAGAGGCTGGCCGGTATCTCCTCCAGGAGAGGAAGAAAGCTGCTTCTTGTTTACTGAATAACTTCAGATCAGCTACTACTTCAGGTCAGTGATGAGGCCTGAGGCCAAGTGCTAGATCTTTGGCAGAGGTACTGAAGGATGGAAATTAGGTGAAAGATATCTATGAATTGTCTAATAAACCAGTAAAAATGGCCACAAGAACCTCAGACA
Organism: Dipodomys ordii; assembly: GCF_000151885.1. NCBI lineage: Eukaryota > Metazoa > Chordata > Mammalia > Rodentia > Heteromyidae > Dipodomys > Dipodomys ordii. The sequence goes on along the minus strand of NW_012267358.1, from coordinate 490,044 downwards.
GATATAGTGACTGCTTGTCCAGGATAGCACCTCAAGTCTCATTGGCAAAGTTTCTTCTCAGCAGCTCACTGTGAAAAGCAAACAACCTAGCCCATGCTTCTGTGTTTCTACCTATCAGTGTCTCACTGCATCACATATGATCACAAACAATCAACAAGTACTCTGCCAAAGCCAAGCTACATTACAGGAAACAATAACTATATTATGTACAACCATATGCATGGTCACTTCTCTGCTTCTACAGTTAGCTCTCATAACATCTTTGTGAGGTAGGGAGGGAACCACTGTTGGCCCCATTGGGAGAGAATCATCAACCAAGGGAGTATTCTTCAACTCCAAGGTCAGTGTATGTGCTGAATTGCATAAGCTCTTAAGCTTCAGACTAAGAATTCTATAGTCTATGCACTATAGCCCTGATTTGTTTTGTACCAATACTGGAGCTTGGACTCCAGGCCTGAGTGCTGTCTGTGAGCTTTTATACTCAAGGCTAGTTGCTCAATAACTTGAGCCACAGTTCCACTTCTTTTTTTTTTTTTACTGGTTAATTGGAGATGTGAGTCTCACATAATTTCCTGCCTGGCCTGGCTTAGAACCATGATCCTTAGATTTCCATATCCCGAGTAACTAGGATTATAGATTCGAGGCATGAGTAATCAGCTAGATTCTTTTTCTTCTTAGTTCCAAATGCTAGCTCAAGTTTTGTATAGATGCTTGCTGCTTACAAGGTTTTAATTAAAGACTGCTAGAAGGTACCACAATATTTTTCAACAATTAATTCTCACTTCAGCTATGAAAGCTAATGGATTATTAAGTTAAGAAAAGAAGGCACTGGTATGACTGGGTTAATACATCAAAGAATTAGCATGGATTAACTGGACTCAGAGAATCAAATCTGATTCCAAAAGAAGTGATGCAAGGTAGTAATTTAATTTCCAGTTTGCTTCCTAGGTATCAGTTGTCATGGAGATATTATCTATAGCAGATAAGCTGAAGGCTCGACTGGCATTTTTTTAATGGCCATGTAGTTTTCTTTTAGTTTTACTTCTAAGCACTATGATCTCAAAAGATATTCAAAAGTCATTATATGGGTATCTCACTCAAGTAAACTGTCTATGTAAGTTCAGTAAAATAGCAAACTATTTCCAACTTTTATGGTTTTGTCATTTGTTTTATTTTTGTGGTTCTAGGGATGGATCCAAAGGCCTTAAGCATGCTTGACAAGTGCTCTACCACGGAGGTCCATCCCTAGCTTGCTTTTTGTGTGCATAAAAAAACACACCCTGTAATTTATAACAACAGGTAGTATTCTTCTTAAATTAAATCCAAAGTAGAGGGCTGGGAAAGTGGCTCAGTGGTAGAGAGTTTGCCTTGCATGCATGTGGCCCTGTGTTTGATTCCTTAGCACCACATAAGCAGAAAAAAAAGCCGGAAGTGGCACTGTGGCTCAAGTGGTAGAGTGCTAGTCTTGAGCTGAAGAGCTGAGGGACATCGCCCAGGCCCAGAGTTCAGGCTCACGACCGTACCCAAAAAATAAAAAAATAAAAATAAAATAAATCCAAAGTAGAAGGTTTACAAACAAGCAGCTATGTTATAATAAAAATGACACTTTTACCAGAATTATTATATTTATAAAACACTTGCTTTTTAAAAAAATAGGTTTTTTTATTGTAAAAATACTGAACAGAGGGGTTACAGTTACCTGAGCAAGGTAATGAGTACATTTCCTATCATGCATTGTTACCTCCTCCTTTGTTTTTCCCCTACCACCCCTTCCCTCTCACTTCCACAACTATATTCCACCTCTCCCCTACCGGCTCGGGCCTGAATTGTAAAGTTCGTTTTTCAACATAGTGTCTTGTACATCTCATTGTTACAATGGGTCAACCTGTATCCCTATTTAAGCATTTTGTTTTTTCCCTTCCCTTCCCCAAGTTAGAGAAGTGTATATACAAGATGCAGGGCACCAACATCAAATACATGTGATATGTGTGTGTGTGTGTGTGTGTGTGTGTGTGTGTGTGTGTGTGTGTGTGTGTGTATGATGGAATTCTATGTCTCCATCAGAAAGAATGATATCGCCCCATTTGTTAGGAAATGGAAAGACTTCGAAAAATTTATAATAAGTAAACCAGGCCCAAAGAAACATAGGTCCTATGGTTTCCCTTATTTGCAATAACTAATATATGTCTGGGATAAGCAGAAAAGGTCAAAAGCTATGTACATATGATCAGATAAGATGATGTTACATGAAATGAATCCCAAGATAGGGACACAAGTGGTTTTTTCTTTCTTGCTATTGTTCCTAATGTATTTATAATGTACCATGTGATTTTCTGTTTCTTTGTATGTTCCTCCCCCACAGTATAACCCCTGTTTATACTTGTTTTTATGTACAGACACACACACACACACACACACACACACACACACACTTTGCTTATTTTTGTCTGTCCTGGGGCATGAAATCTGGGCCTTGATGCTGTCCCTAAACTCTTCAGTTCAAGGCCAGTGTTCTACCACTTGAGCCACAGTGCCACTTCCCGTTTTCTGGTTTTTAATTGGAGATAAGAAGCTCAAGGACGTTCCTGCCTGGGCTAGCTTTGAACCTCTATCCTCGGATCTCAGCCTCCTTAGTAGCTAGGATTATAGACATCAGCCTCCCCCCCATACACAATTTTTATGTGCTGTGTATGCTTATTATTTTGCTTATTACTTTAAAAAATGTTGTCCATTACATGGTTTTGCTCTATCAAAGGCAAGACAAGGATTTTGGAGTGCTTACAATAAAAGTAAACAACAATACAATCCTTCTAATGCTATTACATTTTTAAAACTCAAAGATTTGAAGAAATTTTCCAAGAGAGACACTCATTTAAGAATTAGCTATATAATACCATCAATTTTGATGATTGGAAAAGATTACTTACCTCTAATTATAGTTCCCCCAAAGCAAATGCTTAAAGATGGAGTACAGAATATATGTACTTTCCAAGATAATTTAGTTTGGAGGAATTAGAAGTATGTGGTCTCTCAATATATAAGTTCCATTGAAAACCACAACATGCATGTAGCTAGCAGGAGAGGCTATGTAGACCATGGAAAAAAGTATTTCAAGGGTTAATTCAAGGATGATTCAAAGACCAAAGAACCAAGGATCAAGAACTAAAAGCCATACTGTTACATCATAAAAAGGACCATCTGCCTTGGTGCCCAGTAACTCAAAGGAAAACCAATACTCATCCCTAGAATAAGTAAAGGGGACCGTGATTATTTATTGTGTGCCTACTATGCATCAGCTTCCATGTACTCTTTCTATAAGAAAGAGTTCATCATTCTCACAATATAGTTGGAAAAACAGTTTCAGAGATAAGTAGGATTTGCCTGAGGTCAAGACAGTAAGTGACAGAGTCAGGACTAGTAACACATCTTCTCTGTATCTGAACTCATCATGTTATTTACACTATACACCAAAACATTGTTTGAAAAAGCAAAAAGGGGCTGGATGTATGGTCCAGTAGCAGAATGCTTGCCTGGCATGCATGTGGCCCTATTTCTATCACCACCACCATCATCATCATCATCAAGAACAACAACAACTATAAAATCCTAAGTACTAGGTCATGCATTGTGAATGTTGATGCCAAAATTCAATGCTGCTTCTCTGAGCACTTCTTAGTTAAGCAGAGCTGTGTGAATATTCAAGTATCTGACAACTGTGTGGAAGTGGCACTTCCCAGAACTGAGACTGATTGCTTGCATCTGCAACCTGAAAACCTTTATGACTCCAGTCTAAAGAGTCAAAGGAGAAACACACACAAAAAAATCACATAGCACATTACAAGTACATTAAAAAGAACAAGAAAGATAAAATCTCTTGTGTCCCTATCTTGGGGTTTATTTTGCTTAGCATCAGGTAATATGGTCATATGTACATAGCTTTTGACCTCTTCTGCTTGTCCTAGACATATACTAGTTATTGCAGATAAGGGAAACCATGGGACCTATGTTTATTTGAGTTTGGCTTACTTCACTTAATATAATTCTTTCCCCTTGGTACAACTCCTGTTGTTACTGTATTTGATTCTGGTGTCCTGCATCTTGTATATACATTTTTCTAATTTGGGGAGGGGAAGGGAAATAACAAAATGCTGAAATAAGGATACAGGATGGATGCCCATTATAACAATGAGTTGTACAAGACAGTATGTTGAAAATGAACTTTACAACTTTGTAAGGGGTGGGGGAGAGGGAGGAGTTAAGGAAGTGGGGAGGAAAAAGATGGTAGGGGAAAAATAAAGGAAGTGGTAAAAACGCTCAATAAGAAATCGACATTACCTTGCTCATGTAACTGTAATCCCTCTGTATAGTATCTTTACAATAAAATATATTATTAAGAACAAAAAAAGTCAAAGGAAAAGAAATGAAATCCTAGTAACTAACCTAAACATTTTTATTTCTTTATAACATTTTGCTTCCTGTAAAGCAGGAAGTAGAGGGGATGAAATTACTGTGTGGTTTCTAGATCTCCTACTTTAGCAGTATGATTATGTGGTTGCATCATGTTGGGGGTGTAGGTTGATTTGACGATGCAATAAGATGGTTAAAGTCTAGAGTAGAATTCATAGATACCCATTTTAATGGTCATTTTATGTGATGCTGACAATATGTGTTAGAAATATACTCACTAATGCATCTTATCTAATTCTCCTAAATAGTGATGTCACACATTTGCAAAATAAATGATCTGGATGAGGCATATTGTCTGCCTACAAGATAAAGTATTTAATTGTATCTAAATTTTCTAAAAGTTATTATGCAGAACAGTGTTTTGGTAGAATGTACGCAGGTAACTGTGGAAATCCTCGGTTATAAAGTTCCTCTGTTCACTTTTTTTTTTTTGGTCATGGGGCTTGAACTTTGGGCTTGGGCAATAACCCTCAGCTCTTCAGCTCAAGGCAAGCGCTCTATTGCTTGAGCCACAGCACCACTTCTAGTTTTCTAGTGGTTTATTGGAGATAAGAGTCTCAGGGACTTTCTTGCCAGGGCTGTCTTTGAAATGTGATCCTCAGATCTCATCCTCCTGAGTAGCTAGGATTATAGGCGTGAGCCACTGGTGCCTAGCCCTCAGTTCACTTTATGTCAGAACTTGTCAGGCCCTCTACTATGATATCAAGCATTGCATATCTTCCCCCAAAAGATTATAATATTCAAGTTTCCTTCTTTTATTTGATTATGGAAATTATTTTTCAGCTGGGAATATGGCTCAGTGGTAGAGTGCTTACCTAGCATGTATGAAGCCCTGAGTTTGATTCCTCAGTACCACATAAATAAAGGAGAAATGGCACTGTGGCTCAAATGGTAGAGTGCTAGCCTTAAAAAGCTCAGGGACAGTGCCCAGGCCCTGAGTTCAAGCCCCAGGACTGGCAAAAAGGAAATTATTTTTCTTTCTTTTTTCGTGGGTTAAATTCTGTGCTTTAAACTCTAAGCATTTTATATAGAACATAATGGAAACATTTTTTTTTTTGCAGAAGCCACATTGGGAAATGGTGTCCTAGACAAAGACATCTGGCTTTGGGGATTGAGATGGGATCTTTATACAAGCCAGCTGCCTTGGTCGAGGTAAGAAGTTCCTCATGTATATTATTAGTCCTATAAGGATCAGTGGAAACAACTAAATTCAGGAGCCAGTGTTACATATTTAGCAAAACCTGATGTGAGAATTCTCTCTATTAAAAAACAAATAAAAAAAACCCCAAACCAAATTGTTTAAATAGGGATACAGGTGGATCCATTGTAACAATGAGATGTACAAGACGTTATGTTGAAAAATGAACTTTGGCAGTGGAGGGGGACGGGAAGGGATGGGAAGGGGGAACAAAGGAGGAGGCAACAATGTTTGATAAGAATGTACTCATTACCTTGCCCATGTAATTGTAACCCCTCTGTGCGGTATTTTCACAATAAAAATAAATAAATAAAAATCGAAGCCTTTCCAAAGTGCAACCTTTACGCTGCCATGAATTCTCTTTTAAAAAACCAAATATGAAAATGAACAAGATGCTGGGTGGCTGTGTTTGTCTAGTGGTCATAAATCTTCAACTGCCTGAAGCCCAAACTTTTAAACTTAATAACCAATTACACTTTCAATGAGGATACAACTTTCCTTCCCAATTTTTTTCTCTCTCTGGCTATTAAATTACTTGCTGTTCCTCAAATTTCATAGCATTTCTTTATGTCTCTGTACCTTTAATCAAACCGTGCTCTTTGCCTGGCATATGCTTTCCTTTCATATTACTTCCCACTAATTTCCTATTTGGTCGTTAAGGTTAATATACTCATGATCACTGTCTTTTTTTTTTTTTTGCGTTAGTATTAGGGCTTGAACTCAGGGCCTGGGCACTGTTGCTTAGCGTTATTTATTCATTCATTTCCATTTCTGGCTTTTTGGTTGTTAATTAGATATGAGACTCACGGACATTTCCCTCCCCAGGCTGTCTTCAGATCTCAGCTTCCTGAGAAGCTAGAATGACAGGCATGAGCTGTTGGAATCCAGCCCCCTTATATAACTTGTAAAGCAAAGATTATGTCTTATTTGTCTTTGCTTTCTCTAAATGCATAGATAGCATCTGCTAAATAGTTGGAACTCAACAAATACTTGCTAGATGATAGAGGATTTCAATGAAGGCAAAGATGAAAGCAACTGTTTCTTGAATGACTGAAAGAATGTATGGGTATATGAATGAAAAATGCTGTAAAGAGCCAGGGTATGAATTATAGCATTGGAATCACTTTCTTGCATCCAGGATATAAGATCTAGAAGTAGCAATGCTGAGATTCTCTTGAGCATGGTGAATGATTAGACAGCTAGTATCAGGACTGGCTTCAACATTAGAAACTGCAAAGATAATCATATAGTCCATGATGGCATTAGACCATGACCAGAAGCTTCCTGAGCTATCATCCCAACTAGAGAAGTCATAGAGGCTATCAAAACTGCGACATGTTTTTATTCTTGATATACAGAGTTCAGTTTCCATTAGGAAAGAGACTTCTCAAATAATCTGAAGAAAATGCTTCACAGCTCAGATTCTCACATATCCTGGTGACCCATGCTTATTCCCCTCTTATGCAGACTGTCTGCCACTTTAATGTTGCGAAAGGCCTATAACATTTAATGATTCAGGAAGTGAAAGAGTTAACAGGGAAGTATTATTCACTAAAAGTAGAGAAATGGAGAATTGTAAAATACAAAAAGAAATAATGTTTAGGGGAGAATAGCCAGGCAACTGGGAAGAAGAAAAGGGTCAGGAAGAAAATGACAGGATTGGTGATTCTTCTTGATTCCATCTTAGAAACTGGGACTATATCCTTGGAAAGGGCAGGAAAAAAAGAGATTTGATTTTTCATTCATTCTAATTGTGCACTGTGAAAAAGCTATTCATGGCAGGGCAGGGGGAGGTCCTTTTCTGGACAGTTATATTTATGTTTTCTTAAATGAAAAGTAGGCAAGGTATTAAATTCTTGAAGCAATTAGCAATATGTGATTTTCAAAAACAGCTAGAAATGAATCACATAAAAAGAAGACCTAACTTTTCCCTGGATGTACAGTTGAGAGCCAGCAAGTGGTCTTTAGAGGCCCATCCTGAGAGTCTAACTACCCATTAGACCCTTTCAGAAGAAAATCTGTTAAGGAAAGAAGGAAGGAATTGGGTAGGTAGGTAGGCATGGAAAGAAGAAGGAAAAGGCATGGGATTGTATGACATTTCAGAGCTTCTGCATGGCAAAGGACATAGCTAGCAAGATCAATAGAAAGCCCACGGATTGGGAGAAGATCTTCACTAGCCATACAAAGGACAAGGGTCTCATATCTAAAATATACCTGGAATTCAAAAAATTAAATCCCCCAACAACAAATTTTCAAAGAAACAACTGCCCAATAAATAAGTGGGCTAAAGACTTAAAGAGAAACTTCTCTGAAGAAGAAAGAAAGGATGGCCAATAGACACATGAAGAAATGCTCAACCTCCCTAGCTGTAAAAGAAATGCAAATCAAAACAACATTGAGATACCACCTCACTCCAGTTAGAATGGCTAAAATCAAGAACTCTAATAACAAAAGATGCTGGAGAGGATGTGGACAGAAGGGAACCTTACTTCATTGTTGGTGGGAGTGTAAACTTGTTCAACCACTTTGGAAAGCAGTATGGAGGTTCCTCAAAAGACTCAAATAGAGCTCCCCTATGACCGAGCAATCCTACTTTTGGGCATTTACCCAAATGTTTACAAACAAGACCACACTAAAGCTACCAGCACGACTACGTTTATTGCAGCAATTATTTACTATAGCTAAGATATGGAACCAACCCAGATGCCCCTCAGTAGATGAATGGATCAAGAAAATGTGGTATATATACACAATGGAATTCTATGCCTCCATCAGAAAGAATGACATTGCCCCATTTGTTAGGAAATGGAAAGGCTTGGAAAAAATTATATTGAGTGAAGTAAGCCAGGCCCAAAGAAACATAGGTCCCATGGTTTCCCTTATTTGCAATATCTAGTGTATGTCTGAGTGAAGCAGAAAAGGTCAGATAAGGTGATGTTAGGGAAATGAACCCTAAGATATGTATTCAAATGCTTTTTTTCTTTCATGCGATTGTTTCTTTGTTGCTTTGTATGTCCCTCCCCCACAGTATAACCCCTGCTTTCACTGTATTTGATGTCGGTATAATTTGTGGAGGGGAAGGGACAAAACAAATCATTTAAATAGGGATACAGGTGGACCCATTGCAACAATGAGATGTACAAGTCATTATGTAGAAAAACGAACTTTACAACTTTGGTGGGGGGGAGGAGGATTGGGTGGCGGGAGGATGGGAAGGGATGAGAAGGGGAAACAAAGGAGGAGGCTACAATGCTTGATAAGAAATGTACTCATTATCTTGCCCATGTAATTGTAACCCCTCTGTACAGTATTTTCACACTAAAAAAAAATATAAAAAAGGAAGGAGGAAAAGGCAAAAGTGGACCAAGCATCTCTTAGTTGCGGAGCTCCCATCACCAGAGAATGCAATACAATAGAGCCAGTATTTGGTCTTGATTTCAGATCCTTAGCTTTTTTTGCTCAAGGCTAGCACTCTACCATTCAAACCATAGATCCACTCTACTTCCAGATTATTATTTAAGTGGTTAATTGGAGATTAAGTCTCACAGACTTTTCCTGCTAGGAGTAACTTCAAATTATTAGCTTCCTGAGTAGTTAGGAATACAAACACGAGCCATCAGTGCTCAGCCCAGATTAGAGATCTTGAGACTGAGCAACCAAGCAACCATAAGTTGCAGAGTGCCATGTTTGCGAAGGTGCCCAGAAAGCCTTTCTGCACTCCACTCCCTCAGCAGCCTATCTATTCAGTCTACTTTTAGACATCTAATATATCTTATGTAGGTGTGAATTGGGCAAGGTAGCTAAATTATTATGCAAATCAAAGCATTTAAGTCTCAACTATTTGTACTTCTAGGAGCAAGGCAAGAAAGAGCTGATGAATGTTCCCAACTTTATGATGGGAAAGCTGAGCCTTAGTGGAGAAAGGGGACTTGTGATGGCCATATTGAGACATATTAGATGGTTTTGATTGGAGTGATGAGAAGGAAATAATATGAATTCTTCTGCAAGATGATCAATCTGTCTATGCTACACCAAATGTTTTGACAATGGAAATTCATTGTTACAGTATGCACAGGGCTACTATGTATACACGCTTGCTTTCTTTTCTTGGTTGTTTGAGGAAGGAGGTGGTATATACTAAGTTTGCAAGTTAACAAACAAACTTTGGAGACATCTGGGCAAGAAGGCAGGGAATATGATCATATATTTAGTGAAATGCACAAAATTATTTTTCAAGCAGTAGCTTAGGAGATCAAACGTTAGGGTTCTTTTTACTGACAAGATACTTATACAACATATCATTTATTTAATTTAAAATCACCTTCCATACAGGATACAGGTGTTGCTTTTCAGTTTGAGGTGATCAAGGGTGATTTCTGGTTAAACCCACTACCAGTTGCAGCTGTTGTATGTTATAGAGCAAGCCAGATACTGAGGTAAAAGTCTTCAGGATGAAGTATGAATGAAGATCCTGGCTCAAGTAAAGTACCTATAAATGCCCTATATTTGTTGAACACATTGTCATTTATCAAAGACGTTCATATTCATCTTGTTTCCTGATCTTCATCATAATTCTTCAAGGATGTCTCAGGAATACAGGTGAATAAATGGAGGGTCAGGGGGAGCAAACAATAAATAATGGAGCTGATTTTTAACTTACGTCTGTCTGACTCCAATGGCAAAATTATTAAGAATCTGGGGAACCAATGTGAAAACTTATTGTGCCACATCTTTTCCAATAAATTAATGTACAAATTTATGTTTGACTGCTATATAGTACAGTGAAAATGTCTTTTATACATAGGCTCCTTTTGTAAAGTAACATTACCATAGTAAGTTCACAAGTCCCTTCCTTCCTTCCTTCTCCCATCCCTCCATTCTTCCCTTTCTGAAGCATAGCCTTACTATACAGCCCAGGCTTGCCTCAAATTGCTGTGTAGTCTAGGCTGTTATTAAACTCTTGATCTTCCTACTTTAGCCTCCTGAGGATTGGGATTACAAGTGTGCACCACCGCACCTTTATATTCGAGGATATGATCCAAAACATGGAAGTAATGTATTAAGATTTGTACCTAAATGTAATGAGGACTTTTGTGACTGAGAAACTTTACCTGTAGCAAAGTGGGCTTGAAATTCATTTCAGCAGGTGGCAAACCATAGGGTTCTTCTTCTGAAATCCATTACCTTACATATCATTCATATGAAGCTAGATAATTGAGAGGTGAGTATATCAGAACCTTTTCCTAGACTTGCAACCTTTATATGGAGAAAACTCCTCTTTGCTGTCCCATCTTGTCTTCTTCCCTACTACAAAACAGTTGTGGGATTTCTTTGGAGTACAATGAACAAGCAAAATCAAAGGTGATTTATCTCAAATATTTGAGTGTCAATGTGATTGTTCGGGAAGGCCTTCCTAGGGCATCTGCCCATGATAGGTAAAATTACTAGACAATGCTTGAGACGCTGCTGTTGAAACGCAGTCAGATTGAGCCTGGGTCAATCCATTTGTGGTAATTTCATGTGCATAAAGAATACTACCAGCCTGTGGGGAGGGGAGGATATAATTATCTACATAAAAATCTACGTGGCCCTACTCCAGACTTAGAAAATAAGTTGGTGTCTTTAAATGCACACATAGGCAGATGAGGTATTAAATACTCCATAGAAAACCAAAGGCAAACAATTGCTTTAAATTAGAGTTTAGAGATTGGAGAAGGGGTTGGATTCATTCCAGGTACTTGGGTTTTCCAAGCTGATAATGAATATTCAGGTACGAGACTACAGTTTTCAGGCACTCAGAAATGGATTTGCTTTTTCTTCAAGTTCCATTTCTAAATCAAAGTATACTAATGAGCTTGCTTTTCTAATGAAAGATGTGTCTTTTAGGAAGCAGCAGGCACAGGGAGGCCCCTGGCACTGGAGCGATATAAATATGAACAGATGAGGAATTTGGAGAGGGAAAATTAAGTGTCAGTCAACTGGTGTTAAGCCATTCTGGAATGGTGACAGTGTTCATGGTAGACACAGGCTCAGGGGATAGAGAGCCTTATGATAGAGGGTCATGCTTCAAAGAGATATATCTTCCTTCTATTGAGTGACAGCACTACTAAAATGCTTTTGGAAATGATCAATAGGATTGTAAATAAAAGGAAATGATTAAAAGGTCTGCACATCCCTGGAAGATGTAGGATAGGAAATTATCTCTTTGGCAATTTAGTAGGCTGAAAGGAGAGGTAGTTTTTCATTCCAGGTGGCTCGCTCTACAACACACACAACAGTAGGATACTCCTGGTTATTCACGGCCTGCCTGTGCCTGGGTCATCCTGCACCTGTTACTGATCTCAAGTCCTTAGGTAGTTTATTTTAGCTTCCATTAAACAGCATCAGGCCAGTACCATTATACCCGCTGGAGATCTCTGTTCCTCATATCCAATCTTACCCCCTGTTGGCTTGTGTTTCCTGCTTCTATGCTGCTCCTGCACCTATGCTGAAGCCAAGAATAAGGAGTGGTATGTTTAAGGATAAAAAGGCACAAGCTCTCTGATAGCCACATTGTATTTGAAAAGCTCAGCCTGCATTGCTGGTCCTATTGGCTGAATCATAGAGGGAAATAAGGTTTAAACATTCAGATGGTGGGGGGGGGAGGGGGAGACTACGAGAAAGGAAAGTATCATACCTCCCAAAGTCATTCCTGCTTCATAGCATTTCCGAAGACGGCAAGATGGACAATTTTTCCTTCGAAATTTATCAATGGTACAATCATTTCTGCTGGCACACAGGTACTTCTGTTTTCCTAGATAAAGAATAAGAATAACAGACTTGTTAATGTGTTTCCAAATTCTTTGAGATTTTCTAGGTGAGAAGGCATGGAGGTGTGTGTGTGTGTGTGTGTGTGTGTGTGTGTGTGTATTTATGGTAGAAACGGATGGACAATGGCATTAAACAATTTGATCACACAGGATCTATTAAAAACAGTCATTTAATTCTCTACTATATACTCAGATTTCATAGGTGTTTTTTTTTTGTCTAGGGAAACAATTCAGATTCTGCTGATACTTACATTATTAGGACAACTCACTACTTTTTTTTCACAGTAGGATGCTCAATCTTGAGTAAAAGATGAAAATTCCCAAGAGAAAACAATCAGTTGAGGAAATTATCACTCTTTTTACCATGGTCCAGATGTATCCTTCTACCGACACTTGTAATCATGCATAAAATTGTACTTTTTTTCATAACACCTGTGCAGACAAAACTTCCATAGAAAGAAATCTTTGATATCCTTGACTGTTTAAATTGCTAGTGAACACACTCCCAATCCTGTGAGTTACAAAATTCAAACAGAGATAAAGTCTACTTTTTTATGGTGAGTCATAGCAGCAAAAGGAAGTATTGCAAAGCCAGTAGGAGAACAAAGATCACCATTGTGCACAGCTGGAGTTATCACAGATAACTCAGACAAAAGTACATACATGTTGGGCTGGGAAGGTGGCTCAGTGGTAGAGTGCTTGCCTTGCATGCATGAGGCCCTGAGTTCGATTCCTTACCACCATATAAACAGAAAAAGCTGGAAGTGGTGCTGTGGCTCTAATGGTAGAGCACTAGCCTTGAGCTGAAGAACTCAGGGACAGTACCCAGGCCCAGAGTTCAGGCCCCACGATTGACAAAAACCAAAAAGGCATACATGCACATGCATGTACATACACATGCATGCAAGCACGAAAGTCCTTAGGATATCACGATGATAGCTACTCAAAGAAAGACATGGAAGTCCACCCAGAAACAGATGACTTGCTCAATATTTTGTTCTTTTGCATCCTATACAATCCTGGTATGGAGTATGCTCTCAATAAACAGAGACACACACTGAATACACACATGGAACAGAGGAATATGTAGGCAAACAAGAGTTACCAACATTTATAGACAAAAAATACTTTAGCTTCTCTGAAACAGCCGAACTTCTCATGTGCATAGCCCTGTTCTGGCCTGAGCTTCTATATTCTCCTCTGCCTTTTCATTCTTCAAGACCTTGGCATTTTCCTCTCATATACACTACTATAGATAGATTGAGATTTGGAGGAAGTTTATTCTGGCTGAGGAGGAATGTTGTTATGGTGGGAAAAATACAAACAAAAAAAATGAAAGAGTGAGCCGGGCGCTAGTGGCTCACGCCTGTAATCCTAGCTACTCAGGAGGCTGAGATCTGAGGATCGCGGTTCAAAGCCAGCCCGGGCAGGAGAGACCGTGAGACTCCTATCTCCAATAAAAACCACCAGAAAACTGGAAGTGGCGCTGTAGCTCAAGTGGTAGAGGGCTCGCCTTGAGCTGAAGAGCTGAGGGACAGCGCCCAGGCCCAGAGTTCAAACCCCACGACCTACCAAAAAAAAAAAAATCAAAGAGTGCTTGCTACTTGGTAGAGGAAAAACATCTCCACAACCAAATAAATTGAGTTATAGCTCAGTTTTTCTCCCTTCACTGTGTTCAAATGTATAGATTAGTTGCAGAAATGCATCCATTATAGGAGGTTATTTTATGTGGGAGATTCAGGAGTAAACATGTCAGCAAAGCACTGCTTTCAAAAGCTACTTGCAGAAACACAGGGTTACCTTTACTCTCATAAAAGACTTTTTTTCCTTCTCTCCCTTTTTTTGTTTTCTATCCTCATTCCTTGTCTTTCCATATCTTCTTTCTTTCCTCCTTTTCCCAAAGGATTCCAAAATAGTGGGTATAAAGGCATTGTTAAAAATCACACTGATAGTTCTTTCATTCCAAGGATGAATTCGGGGACAGTGACTTGTATAAAGAATCTTACCAAATTAAATGCCTTTGAAGAGAATACTGTCATTCACTGGGCACCTATTACAAACTAGGCTCGTGTGAGGGGTTTACATACACTCTGAGTAAAATGCACCAGAGCTCTGAGCTAGAGACTCTGATCATATTCATTTATCAAATGAGAACACCATGGTCTCCTGACCAGCTATCTTTCTTTTTGCTTTTCTTTTCTTTTGTACTGGTACCAGAACTTGAACTAAGGGCCTTACATTTGATTGGCTTGCTCACAGAATGTGCTCTACCACTTGAGCTTTGCCTCCAATCCAGCATTTTGCTGGTTAGCTGGAGTTGGAGTTTCAAGAACTTTTCTGCCTTGGCTGATATTCAACAGTAGTCCTTCAGGTCTCTGGCTCCTGTGTAGCTAGGATTACAAGCATGACCCACTGATGCCTGGCTATGGCCAGTACTCTTTCTACCTAAATGGATACTCTTTCTACCAAAGGATTCCATTTATATAGACAGAACACCCAATATGCTAATAGGTTTGTTTCTGTTGTTGAATAGAAGTGCTGAAAGTGGATATCTTCATGTCTTTACTGATCTTAGAGGAAGTACTGAAAGCTTGTCACGGTTGATTATGATTCAACTATAGGTTTATCATATATGCTCTTTATTTTGTGTTGCAGAACATTCCTTTTATATATAACTTGTTGAAAGTTTTTATCATGAGAAGATGTTGAATATTGTCAAGGGCTTTTTTCTGACTCTACTAAGATGATCATCTGTTTTTGTCTTTCATTCTGTTGATGTGATATATTAAATTTACTGAGCTGCAGATGTTGAACTATTCTTGCATCCCAAGAATAAATCCCATTTGATAATGGTGAATTGTCTTTTTAGTATGCTGTTGAATTTGGTTTACCAGTATTTTGTTAAGGATTTTTTTGAAATCTATGTTCATCAGGGCTATTGACCAGCCTGGCATAATATCCTTGGTTTTCTCTAAATCACAATCTATAATATGGCTATGAATCTAAGACTTTAGAAAGATTTTTAAGCACTGATTATATCACTCATACTCCTCCACATAAGGCTTGAATCATCTCTGTAGCACCATTGCAAGGTAGTTGCTCTGTCTTTCTCAGCCCATTACATCTCTAGATTCTAAGACTCTTCCTTCTAGAAACTCATTTTTTGTCTACAATCTCTGACCCATCAGATCTTAGTAGAAACACAGAACCTCTGAGTTCTATAGAGCTTCAATATGTTATTTGATTCTTCAGTTGTGAAATGGACACAAATTATTGAGATTCATCAATTCAGAGCAAGTTGGTGGTAAAGCCAGTTCCAAATCTGGCATCTGCATCCAATGGAGACATGATTGTGGGTGGTTATAGTCTTAAGATAAAGCATTCTGAGAGTGTCAATGCATGGTTTTTAAATGCAATATTAATGTTAAAATGATTTAATTGTGATATTCCACACATGCATGATATACTTTGATCCAATTCAAACCCCTATTACCCTTTTTATTCCCCTTCACAGGTACCATGGCCCTGTGAGTACCTTCTCTATACTTAGTTGTCAGTGAAGTGTGTAACTGGGGCCTGAGATTGCCCCAAGGTAATTCTAGAAGGTCCCATGTTTCCACACTGTCATCTAGGTTAATGAATAATTAGTACAGAGGATACAAAGTCCTATCCAGCTCTCCTACATCAAATACTATAAGAAATTAACTCAGTTCTTTGACATGGTTGAATTTCAACTGTAACATACTATCAACAACCTATAATCAAGATTCACAAAATGGTATTGTGTAATGGCTGGCAAAATACAAAAACCTTCCCTTATGCTAAAATATTCTAGGCCACAGGAGAGTTCTAAACTCAGTTAAATTCTTTGTAACCACCTTAAATGTTTGACTATTTTAAGTGTTCACAGAATAGGCTAGCATGAGATATGGTGCATTCAGGTTGGCTCTGAAAATTCTTGACTGCCTGATGGTGCTCTGTGTCTTTCTTCATGGTCCTATTCCTTCATCATAAACCGTAAGGACCCTTCAAAGCCCCAGCATGAACTGAGACTATGGGGCTGCCTTTGGATTTCTTATTTAATCTACAGACTTTGCAAGTTGCCTAATTGTGTGTGTGTGTGTGTGTGTGTGTGTGTGTGTGATGGGGGGAGGTCAGCCCCTAGTGTTTCCATGCAGTAGAAGTTGAAGTCAATGTTGGGTTAAGGTTCTTTTCATTTGTTCATTCTAAAAAACATTTGGAGGGCCAAAGGTAAGGCAAGGGAGTTACACACTCTTCATCAAATAAATGAAGAAATAGTCACTCTATCATTTCCGCTATTAACCTAGAGAGAATGTAGAACTTCTTTTCATGTGCAAGTCCTGGAGCTGAAGCTCAAGGCTTAGGTGTTATCTCTTAGCTTTTTCACTCAAGGCTGGAGCTCTACTAATTGAGCCACAGCTCCATGTCTAGCTTTTTGCTGGTTAACTGGAAATAAGAGGCCCTCAGACTTTCCTTATAGGACTGGATTGAAATAGCAATCCAGATCTCAATCTCCTGAGTAGGAGAATGTAGAGGTTTTTACACTTTATATAGCAAGGATTGAGGAATCTATATGAACAAAATAAAGAATCCTTTGAAGTATGCTAGAGAAGATTTACATCAAATGAAAATATGTTCCAAGCTCCTAAATGAGGTTTAATATTGCAAAATTTCAGTTTCCTCCCAATGAATTCCATAAATTTACAATCTAAACAAAGTATTGATAAAATAATCCTAAAGTTTATCTGGAGGAATAAAATGTGTTACAAGGCAAGCTATTTGTGAAAAGAAGTGTAGTAAGACTTTTTCTACTAGGCATTTAAAGTATTATTAAGCCATAAAATTATAATAGTTTGATACTGACTTCAGTATAGGTCAATTAACAGAAGAAAGCAGAAAAGCCCAAAACACACATAGTATAAGAAATATATCATTTCAGTTCAGTGAAGAAAGAATGGATTATTCACTAAATGGTGTCAGAACAATTGGTTGATCATTTGGAAAAAAATATTACTACTTAAAATCAAAATAAATTTCAGGTGTTTATAAAAAAACAAGTAAATCACTGAAGTACTTTTAGAAAACAGGTGAAAATAAATAAAAATTTTAAGGTGCAAATGGATTTTTAAAGGCAAAATAATGAAAAATACATATGTAAAAATAATGACAGATGTCATTAGAAAATATTTGAATTACTTATGTTGCATAGGCATCATAATAAATACATAGACAAACCACATACTAAGAAAAATTGATACCATCATGTATGGGAAATCAATGGTCAATATCTTTGATATCACAAGATATCAGTACAACAATAGGCAATTAAATGAATAGGCAATTACATGAAGAAATACAAATGACTGATAAACATAAGAAAATAGATCATTCTCCCCAGAAATCACTGAAAGATAAATGATCACTTTTTTTTTAAACAGTCATGGGGCTTGAACTCTGGGCTTGGGCGCTGTCTCTCATCTCTTCAGCTCAAGGCAAGAACCCTACCACTTGAGCCACAGTGCCACTTCTGGTTTTCTGTGGTTTATTGGATATAAGAGTCTCACGGACTTTCCTGCTAAGACTGGCTTTGAACTGCAATCCTCAGATCTCAGCCTCCTAAGTAGCTAGGATTACAGGCATGAGCCACCTATGCCAGGCTAAATGATCACTTTTAACAAGTCCAATTGACAAAGATTAAATATTAGGTGTTGTCAAAAAGATTTTGTTGATGGGAATATAAACTCTTCAGAGAGCAATTTTGTAATACTAGTCAAGTAATTAAAAATGCACATAACCTTTCACTAGAAATTCCACTTCTAGGAATATTTCATAAGAAAATAGAGAGGTACAAAAGAAATTCATTGTAGTATTATTTAAAGAGGGAACTTTTGAAGCATTTAAATGTCTAACATCAGGGAAATGATCAAATAAATTATTCCATATTCATGCAAGGGAACACTGTGCAGTTATTATTGATGATCTCAATGTCTTTTTTGTAATTTGCAGTATATTTTTAGTATACTGGTTTAAAAAATAACAAAAAATAAAGTTCTTAAACAGTACACTTGGTTGGATTTTATTTCTAATATGTAAGGCCTTACAAATCATCAAGCTGAGTTTTTTAAACATTTTGAATTGAGAAATAATTGTAAAGATTGTATAGATGATAATTGTATAAATGATGTGATATTCAGATATACATATTGTAGAAAGATTAAGTGTAGTTAACATACACAACTTTACCAAATTATTTTTTGTTGTGAGAATGTTCAAAAGCTACTTTTAAAATCAGTTTTACAATATACATTATTATTAATTATGATTACATGTTGCACAGCAAATTACTAGTTTGTTTTTCCTGTCTAACTGCAATTTTGGACTCTGACCAATATGACCATTTTCTCCCATCTACTCCCATCCTTTCTACTCTCAGCCTCTGTTAGTCTGACCTCTTTTTAGCATTACTTTTAATTGCTATAATATGGAAAGAACCAAAGTGCCATACTAGATGAATGGGTAAATTCAATGTAGTACATATTCAGATTGGAATGCCATCTAGCTTTTCAAAAGAAGGAAATCCTTTCATTTGTGACATTATAAGTAAACATGGAGTACATTGTTAAGTGAAATAAGCCAGGCATATGACAAATGCTGTATGGTGCCACTTATATATGTGATGTAAAATCAATTAGAACTAACCAAGGGTATTTTTTTCTTTTGTACTGAACCCTTTGTACAAATCAAATATGACATAGAGGGCTATATATAAAACAGATAAAAGTAAGTCTAAGCTGCCTGAAGCAAAGGAAATTTGAAACTTCAGCAAAACCACCCCATTTTCCCTTTTTGTGATGATACAGACTCATAGAACACCTTAGAAAAATTCTGAAAGATGTATTCCCTCAAGACTGTATCAGCATAAAGACCTACTGATTTATTCCAACATTAATATCCCCTATTTTACAGATTGATAAACTGAGATTTAAAAAATGGAAGAAGCTTCTTAAGGTCACATATCAATATCCAATATCAAAACAAGATCAAGAATCTAGATGTACTCATTCCCAATACCAGCAGTCTGATGTTAATCTCATGTATGATAATAGATGGGAAAATGTATAAGATAAAAAGCATCATATCCTTATCTTAAACAGTAAACTCCTTGGATGTCAGATCAAACAAGGAACTCTTCAGAGAGCATCTAACCAACATTTTCACTTTCCAGATGGGGAAACACACCCAGGGAGCAGGATGGACCCGAATTATATGAATCAATGACAGTGATGAAACAAAAATTCCACTCTCCTACCCACCATATTTTCTGCAGATGTGCTTTATTATCTTGAAATTATCTTCATATTAATTATCTCACTAAGTCATTCTTCAAAGTAGAGAGGATACATATCTTATTCTTAATTCATCTATCAGGAAACATAGGATACTGAGTACTTATTAATACCAGCTCAGTTTAAATCCAGGGTCCATATGCTTTCTACTTAACCACTGGGAAAATATTTGGTTCTCTCCTCATGTATCTGTCCTGTTTACACTAAACCTACCAATTGTCTCTTCAAAATGAGTAGGAGTAACATTTCAATTGCTTAAGGAGAACAATGGAGAGAGGTGAACCTGCTGTTTTCATTCTTCAAGATGACTACAAAGATGTTGCCTATTTCCTTTGGAAATTTTTCCATGTAGATACTATTCTTATTTTAGAGACCAGAAAAATAACACTCAGAGACACAGAATGACTCAGTAAGTAGCAGAAGCAAGGAAGGAAGTCAAGTGTATATGACCGGGGTGTGAGGTTGAGTTCAGTGAAATGGGGCCTGGCTGTATGCTTCAAAGACAGAGCAAAATTGATTGGAAAAAAAAAAGAGCACAGAGCTAGAAGGCAGAAGATCTGAGGACTAGTCTTGCAAAGTCATTTTGTGACTTTATGTATATCTCTACTTCTCTTTTACCCTCAGTTCCCTTAATCTATGACAAGAAAGGAGTGTGGGCCATACTAATAGAACAATAGTAATCCATGAAAGGTAGGCTCAAATATTTTATATTCACAGAACATTTCTGGGAGTCTCAGTCTACTGAATATGACTCCAGGAGAACAGAAGCCAGTTTGTGCTCTTAGCATGATCTAAAGATTCTTTTCTTAAAGAATCAATATACTTCCCTGTAGGGAGTACTTCCCCTCCAGAGTGATCAGATTTGATTGATAAGAATCAGCCTAATAGTTACATAAGGTCTTGTAGATGGACATAATATTCTCAGGATGAGGTGGCCAGTGTGGCTAGTATATGATAAAACAGGGAAGGAAGCAGAAGAAGTGGAATAAATGACAAGACCAGGTTGTGTAAGGCAAGAATTATCAAACTTGGCTGACAATAAGAATGAGAGGAGAGTTTACAAAATATTGATGTGTGATCTTATTTCTGGTAGTTCTAAGTGATTGGGGGTAAAGTGTCAGAAACATGATTTTAACAAAGTTCCTCTGGTGCTTTTCTAATGCTTAGCTTGGCAGTGGGGTACTGCTGCTGCTGGACTCTGTAACTAGTCAATACTCATGGAGTTTTGCAGTTGACACTAGATTAATACCATGATGAATATTTGACACTGAAGCATATCTGACATTTCTCTTCTGTGGACTGGTGAGTCACTAAGTTAAAGGGGATGGGAACAGCAAACAGATAATATTCTTCAGCTGAGATCTGGATAGACTGCACGGGAGATGTAGAGGATCCAGTCTCATGGAGGAAAGAAAGCACCAAGAGGAATGGCTCAGCCTTTCTGTGAGGATCATCTGACATTAGAGAAGACCAAGATTTATGTTCTCAAGCTACATTGGAGCCGGATTGTACTGACTTGTAAAAATGATTGTGAATACCTTTTCCCCAATTTATACTGTGTCATCACATTCATAGTAGTTTAAAACTAGCCAGGGTAATAACACTTACATCATAGAAATGAATAAACACTGAAAATTAGCTCAACCCATAGAATGTAAACTTAAGAGTTCTGCTCTTGGGTAGGTTTAATCCTTTTGTTGCTGGACCTCCTGGTTCATTTTCCCCTACACTTCCAGCCAAGCATATCTCTGAGACTTAGTGAATCACAGCCCATATAGACTCACTTGCATTTTAAAATACATTACCAACCTCATATGTGTTATGCAATACATGTCTCCTGAACAGCAGTGTACAAATTTTCTTAAGCTGAAATATCATTTAAATATATAGTAAGGATTAATCATTTAGAGAATTTCTTTATAGAATACTTTAGGAAGACTAAGATAATAATCCTTTTGTTCAATGAATAGTTACTAACACAGTGATCAATTTTGTTAAACCCAAATTTGTGTGATAGCCTCACAACTTTGGTAGAAGATAAGTGGGCAAAACCTCTCCCCACATGCACACATATACACACACTCATATATACACATATACATCCATACTTTGACCCAATGTATATTTGCTTTGGTACACACACACACACACACACACACACACACACACACACACACACACGAACATTCATGGCAGCTCTGTCTGCACAATACTTGAAACAACCTAACTATCCATCAATAAAGGAGTAATTAAACTATGATACAGCCACACACTATAGCCATTAAAATGTTCCATTTATACTAATATAGAATGATCTATGAGGTATACTGTAAATTTAAAACAAGGTACAAAACAATATTGAACACTAGTGTGATGAAGAAAAATGTTTATATTGTATCTGTAAGCATAAATGGAAACAAATATATTAAATATAAATAATTAATTTTATAAATTAAATCTTTACAATAATAGTTATTTTGCCTGTGAATAAGATAACTAAATGTTTAGTCCTAGCTCTATTTCCAATGTGCCTGGACCCAGGAACAAATTCTGTCCTTTTCTCTGGACTTTTGTAGTTACATCCATCTATATAATCAGAAGTTTATATTTAGTAATACTTCAGTGAAAACTAAAATAGGTTGTTCCCAGCACATCCTAGTTTCCAAATTTTAGTCAGCATTCATAAGAAATACACTGACTATTCACTCCAATATGTAATCTGGGAAGTTGGTCTCCTAAAAGGATAACAAAGATGGTCTCTGTTGCTGCCTTAAACATCAACTAGTTAGTTAAATGCTTACTAAAAAGCCCAATGGTCTAGCTTTCTGCAGAAGTCTGTAAAGGAGGAAGAGAAATTAAAGTTCCTACCTTTTAGGAGTTTGCAATCTAGAAGGAGCTAACATTAATTAATTAATTATTTTCTCAATAAATTTATATTTGGTCTAGAGATTAAGAAGCCCAGTGGCATTCATGGTAAGTTCTACTAGTGGTCTTAAGTGTCTGGTCATTAGCAAGCCCAGATTTAGGAGTCAAAAAACTGGCTTCTAAATGCCAGTAATGTCATTTGCTAGGAGTAAACAAAATAACTTGGCAAGCTGTGAAACTTCTCAGATACTGCTTCTTATTTAATAACATGCATTTACCTTTGCACAGCTGTAGTGTTTAAATGAAAGTATGTGTGAAGGATCTGGCAAATTGTAGGTACCTGATAAACCAGACCTATAGAATGATGAGCATTCTTTTGGAAATCACATGGAATTTGGAGGGGCTGATCAAGGCAGAAATGTCTGCTGAAATGTTTATTGTGTAACACTCAAGTACTGCATTTGATGTTGTTTACTTATCAAGTGTTCCACAACAAAGGAGCTGTCATCAAATTATTCAGTTTTTTTTCTTCCTATAGAGTTTTAAAAGTATGTAGTCATTGGTGATCGAATTTGAAAACTGAAATGCAATCTTCAGCTTAGAGGCATACTTGTATTTTGCTCTGCTTCTGGGTGCTGTTCTGATTTGGTTTCTTAAATATTCACAATGATTACAGTGTGCCTCTTAAAAGACCTAGATGCTACTTGATGGAAGATGGAGAGAGAAAGGGAGAGGGAGAGGGAGAGGACAGAAGGAGGGAGATTGTGAGGGAGAGAGGAAAGACAAGGGAAGTTTGTAAGGGAGGAAGAGAAATTGTAGTTCCTACCTTTTCAGAGTTTGCAATCTAGTGGGAGCTAACATGAATACATCCATGGCTGAAAATAATAAAGAGAAGCAGGAGTTGAAGAAGAGGGGTATGAGAAAAAGAAAGCAAAGAGAAAGGAGAGAAGGGGGATGGATGGGAGAGGAGAAGTAAGAAGAGAGGAGAGGAGAAGAAGGGAAGTCCAAGCCTTGACCTCACTAAGGAACTACTGGACTTCAAGAAAAGCTAAAGAATCCTTTACATTATTAGTATTATTAGTACAATTAGCTTTATTAGTATTCTCTTGGATAAATGTCCAGAAGTGGAATTGCTAGGTCATAGGTTAGTTCTGTGTTTAGTTTTTTGGCCTATTTTTGAACCTCCATAATGTGTTCCAGAGTGGTTGATCAAGTTTACATTCCCACCAACAGTGTAATAGAGTTCCTCTTCTGGCTTCATCCTCAACAGCATTTGCTACTGTTACTTTACATGATAATAGCCATTTTAACTGGAGTGAGGTGTAATCTCAGGGTTGTTTTGATTTGCATTTCCTTTTTTTTAACTAAGTACAGAGGGGTTACAATTACATGGGCAAGGAAATGAGTATGTTTCTTATCAAGCATTGTTGCCTCCTCCTTTGTTTCCCCTTCCCCCGCCTCCTGCCAAAGTTATAAAGTTCTTTTTTTGACATAATGTCTTGTACATGTCATTGTTGCAATAGGTCCACTTGTATCCCTATTTAAACAATTTGTTTTTTCTCTTCCCCTCCACATATTATACCAACTTCAAGTATAGTGAAAACAGGGGTTATACCGTGGGGGAGGGACATACAAAGCAACAAAGAAATCATCTTATAAATATGTTAAAACAATCGCAAGAAAGAAAAAAAACATTAAACAATGTGTCTATAGGCCATTTTTACTTCTTCTGAGAAGTCTCTGAAATCAGCCCACTTACTAACTAGGTGGTTGTTTCTTTGAGTGTTTATTTTTTGGGGGTTTAATTTTTGGAGCTCTCAGTGTATTTCAGGTATTTAGGCCCTGTCTGATCTATAGCTGGTAAAAATCCTCTCCCATTCTCCCATTCTGTGGGCTTTCTATTTAGCTTGGTAGCTGTGTCCTTTGCCATGCAGAAACTTCTAAGTTTGATGCAATCCCATTTATTTAGTCTATTTTTGATTTATTGTGCTTTTGGCTTCTGGATCTTTGCCTATAAAGTTTTGACCTGTACCTAGGAGCCCTAGTGTTTCCCTTACCCACCCTTTCCTGTAAAAGTTTCATGGTTTACCATCTTACATTGAGGTATTTGATCAATTTTGAATTGATACTGGTGCAAGGTGATATATATGGATCTAGTTTCAGTTTTCTGCATGTGGCTATGCAATTTTGATGGCACCATTTGTTAAAAAAATTTTTTCTGGAGCTGGGAAGGTGGCTCAGTGGTAGAGCGCTTGCCTTGCATGCCTGAGGCCCTGGGTTTGATTCCCCAGCACCACATAAGCAAAAAGCAGGAAGTGGCACTGTGGCTCAAGTGGTAGAGCGCTAGCCTTGAGCTGAAGAGCTCAGGGACAGCGCCCAGGCCAAGAGTTCAGGCCCCACAACCGGACCAAAAAAAAAAAAAAAGATTTTTCTTCCAGCCTATGTTTTTTTGCTCCCTTATTGAATATTAGATATCTATAGGTCTGTGAGTTCATTTCTGGGTCTTCTATTCTACCAGGACATGGGTACTTGCAAGAGGGGGGCAAAGGAAGTAGAAGAGAGGAATGAAGGGGAAAAGGGGGGAAATGCAGTCAAAAATTCAACATATATACCACAAAATTAAGAAAATTAATGTAAGGGGTGGGGTGGTTAGATGGAGGTGAAAATATCAAGAATATGACACAGATTAAGATGTATTGTATACATAAACTTATTTCTTAGATGGCAAAAAAGTCAATACATATCCTACAAAATTAGGAAAAGTAAGGGAAGGGTGGGTTGGGAGGGATGAATGAGAATGTTGAAAGAAGTGACATTGAACAAGATGCATTGAATTCATAAACTGCTTTGTTGAATGACAACTCTTTCACATAACTTAAAGATAATACAAATATTTTAAAAAGAAGCCAAGTGGGAGAAAACAAGGGAAGGATAACACTGAAAAGATGTACTCATTCCCTTACTTATGTGACTGTAACCTCTCTGTACATTACCATTACAATAAAAAATAAAATAAAACACATAAAAAAAGAGGCCATTACTTATCCGAAGGTAATGCTACCTCACTGGGTTCAGCTTCGTCTAACATGTGACTGCCATCTCTATTGAGAATGTAAGCACTTCTGACTGAGGGAGCAGGAAGGAAGCCTTTATCCATCATTTTCTCCAAGTTTTTACTAAGGACTCTTTTGAGTGATTTC
Organism: Dipodomys ordii; assembly: GCF_000151885.1. Taxonomy (NCBI): domain Eukaryota; kingdom Metazoa; phylum Chordata; class Mammalia; order Rodentia; family Heteromyidae; genus Dipodomys; species Dipodomys ordii. The sequence goes on along the minus strand of NW_012267358.1, from coordinate 464,138 downwards.
CCTTTAGGAAGTTATACCCTGATGGACCTAAAGCACTAAGAAACCTAAATTCTTCTTTTTTTATTCTAGACAAACCCCACATAACTACCAGAAGATTAAGATAGGACACCTCTTTTACAAAAAAAGATCAAGGTATGATTCTTCTGTAAGAATCAATGGGAACTACAAAAAAAAGAGAGAAGATCTTGTGTAGTATATACAAAGAAATATTACATGGATGGTAGTGTGATAGATGTGTATTCAAGTTCTTGTCCTGCTTCTTACTAGTTGCATTAGTAGACTTGAGTTTAACCTACTATACAATAGAGTTAATAATGCATACATTTGTCACAATATTTACATGAAATAATATATGTGAAGCAATTTAATACATCTAGAACACCTAGGCATTTACTAAAGATTGTGCCAGAGACACAAATAAAGTGAGTTTTTAAAGATGAGACCTAATGAAGATGTAAAAAACATTGGACAAAAGAGGATAGCAGTTGTTATCAAATGTTATAAGATGATAAACTATCAGGATAATAATCTGTATAGAAAGAGAATACTAATGGCACATGTTAAATTCTTGAGAGGAAAAATGAGGTAAAATTTGCATTTCACAGAAGGCCTATTCTTGATGAAATATAGAATTTTCACAGTAAACAAAGCCTTGGTATTTGAAGCACACAAGATGCTGTATTTGAATGAGAATGATGGTTAGAAAGAGCCAAGATTGACACGTAAAACAGGTTGTTATTTGTTAGTTCTCAAAAGTCGAAAATATTCAGTCAACCTTGGGCAAGTACACTGACACTTTTTGCTTACTACCTAAAAACATCTGTTTCTCATATAAATCAATCCCATTTTTTGTATGGGTACAGGGTCTTGATCTCAGGGCCTAGTTCCTCAGCTTTTTCATCTCAAGGCTAGCATTGGGCCATATCTCCACTTTCATCTTTTTACTGGTTAACTAGAGATAAGAGTCTCACAAACTTTCCTGCCTGGGCTGGATTTGAACTGGAATTCTCAGATTTCAGCCCCCTGAGTAGCTAGAATTACAAGCATGAGCCAATGCACCCAGGCCCAAACCATTTTTTTTTGTTGGTTGTGGGCTTGATCTCTGGGCCTGGGCACTGTCCCTGAACTCTTCACCTCAAGGCTAGCGCTCTACCACTTGAGCCACAGCACCAATTCCAGTTTTCTGGTGTTTAATTGGAGATAAGAGTTTCACGGACTTTCCTCCCAGGCTGGCTTTGAACCGTGATCCTCAGATCTCAGCCTCCTGAGTACCTAGGATTACAGGCATGAGCCACCGGCACCCAGCTCCAAAACCATCTTTTAAAGCAAGGTTTTTTTAAAGTTGCCTAGGATAGCTTCCAACTCACTATGCAGTTGAGGATGGTATCCAACTCATTATCCTCCTACCTCAGCCTCCTGAATGCAGGTGTAACATGAAAATATTTTCTTCTTATAACTATCTCAAAACAGACAAATTTGATTCTTTCCTTAATGTGTATTTGTCCTGTATCTGGGTGATTAAAACCTGTTAGATCAGTTACAAGAACTGACCAACGAGCATGATCCCAAAATATATGGAAACTAGTGGGGCATTTTGGCATTTTGAGTACTAAAGTACTTTTTCTTTGCCTCCCAACTTAACAAAGGAAGAAAAGTCGACCTACAACATCCACTTGGCCATGAAAATAATATATTTTTTGCACTATATTTGAGTTCCCTTAACGAATTCCATATGGAGAATTCCATATGGCACAGTAGGGCAACTTGTCCAAAACAATCCATGAAAAATTTCAAATTAGTAAAAAAAAGCATTAATGTTTCCAAAATATGCACTTAATATTTAAGGAGATAAAAGTTCTTATTACTATTGAGTTGGTCATTACACACTGTATGTATCAAATTATCATACTTCATAAATACCAACATTTATTTGCTTATATTTTGCATTATTTTATGGCCTCCAAATGTTGATATCAACTTGTTTATTAACAAAATAATGGCTAATGTCAAAATGAGAAACCTCTCATGGCTAATAGATTAAAGTTCCTTTATAACATAGAATGAATGTTGCTCTTTTTCATTTATGATTTGGAAGGTCAGAGGACTCAAAGGTAAATGCCAGTAAGATTTCCTTGATGGGAAAATATAACCCTCCATCACATCATAGCCATCTTGAATAGCATCAGCTGAGATCTGACTTCACCTGTTATTTTTTTCTCACTGTCCTCAGAGTACCTAGGTATCTGAATGTATTCTACATTATATTTTCAACACCAAAAGTGTACCAGAGATTTCCCTGGAAACTAGAAGAGTCATCTTTGGCTTTAAAACATCATAATTATTAACAATCCAGAGCAAGGAAACTTGTGAAATTTCATTTTAAAAGATACTTGCAAATATCAGGAATGGAAAATTACATTCTACTAATGTCAATAATAATGGAATTATTGAAGCTGTCCCTTCTCTGTTACCTAAGCACCAGACAAGTTCTCTTCTGAATCATAAACATTTATATCACTTGCATTTATAGGTAACTTTACTACTTTCAGATAATGTTCCTATGAATTATCTTCCTTGGGCCTTATACAAATTTAATCATGGTAGTTATAATTATGATCAAACTTGTCTAACTGCCATGTTCAGACAGTTAAGTAAGAGATGAAGCTGAAGAGAGGAAGTCATTATTATGACCAAGTATTTTGACTCTCATTCCTATCATGTTTCATAACTGAAATATCAATGAAAATGTTAAATTGCAGTTACTCTGCTGTGCTCTGCAAGGCATGAGAAGTAATTTACTTATTTCATTAAGAGATATATAAAATTATTAAAACTGATCATTTTAGAGATTTTTTTGGAAAGTTCACTTTTGGTAGAACATTTGATTTGCCTGACAATACTGACTAAATAAAGTGTTGGAAATGGCAAAATGCTTATTATATTATTCAATGAAAAATTACTAAACACCTACTAAATGCCAGGATCTATGTTAGATACTGTTTTTATACAAACAAAAAACAGACAAGACTTAAGAAAAATATCATATATGCTTAAGAAATTCATTCACTCATGCATTCATGAATTTATTCATTATTTGTTCAATAAATACCTACAATATACCCACTCTGTGCCTAGCAATTCTATGCAAAATTGGACAAAGAACTAAATACATCTGCCTTCAATAATATTCATTTTAATGCATGTATGGAAGGAGAAGGTCCAGGAGAAGAGGAAAGTCCAGAAGAGGACCAGCTAATAAAAAATAAATTGAAGCTGTGCACCTTGTCTCATGCCTATAATTTTAGCTACTCAAGAGGGCTTGGATCTGGGCTAGGAAGGGGGCTCAGTGGTAGAGTGCTTACCTTGCATTCATGAGGCCCTGGGTTTGATTCCTCAGTACCACATAAGCAGAAAATGCCAGAAATGGTGCTGTGGCTCAAGTGGTAGAGCGCTAGCCTTGAGCTGAAGAGCTGAGGGACAGTGTCCAGGCCCAGAGCTCAGGCCCCACGACGGACAAAAACAAAAGAGGCTTGGATCTGAGTATGCTGATTCAAAATTAGCTTGAGCAGAAAAGTAAGATAAGAGCAAATAACTCCTATCTAATCTTAACCAGCAAAATCCAGAAGTAGAGATGTAGCTAGAGTGGTGGAATGCTAGCTTTGAGCCCCCCAAAAGCCAATTAAGAGTACAAAGCCTTCTGTTCAAGCACCAGTATATGCACCAAAAAAAGAATAAATTAGAAAATTAAATTGCATGCTACAAAGTAACAAGTGCTACGTAAAAAAAAAAAAATGGGCTGGGCACCGGTGGCTCATGCCAGTAATCCTGGCTACTCAGGAGGCTGAGATCTGAGTATTGTGGTTTGAAGCCACCTGGGGCAAGAAAGTATGTGAAACTCTTAACAATTAAACACAAAAAAGACAGAAATGAAACTGTGGATCACATGTTAGAGCACCAGCCTTATATGTGTGTGCTGGTACTGGGGCTTGAACTCTGGGCTTGAATGCGGTATCTTAGCTTTTACATTCAGGGCTGGCACTCTACCACTTGAGCCACAGCTCCACTTTTGGCTTTTCGGTGATTAATTGGAGATGAGTGTAAAGGACTTTACTGACTGAACTGGCTTCAAACTCTGATCCCCAGCAGCTAGGATTATAGAAATGAGCCAGTGGCAGCAGTAGAAGACACAGTTTTAAAGTAGGTAATTTTCTGTTGATTCCCTGGAAAACTCCACTCTGGAGGATGTGTTTAACTGCATTTAGAACTTGCCAATTGTAAATAACTTTTTTTGGGAGAGAGTTTACAAAAATAAAAAAGAGACAGCACCCAAACCTTGAGTTCAAACCCCAGCACACACACACACACACACACACACACACACACACACACACACACACACACACAGATCTAAAATAATAACCCAACAGTAAAAGGTCAGCAAACTAAAGAGAAAGCACCAGGTTGTAAGAAAGAGTACTTAGAAATAAATGAAATGAAGGATTTAAAATGAATATGCAACTTACAGAATGGGAGGAAAAGCTTGTAAATCATGTATTTGATAAAGACTTGTAGAAACAGATAATACACACACACACACACACACACACACACACAGATGCCACAATAATAAAAGCCAAACATCCAATGTTTTAACATTGGCAAAGGATAATTATTTCTCCATAGAAGATATACCAGCATATGAAAAGATGCACATTTTTAGATATTGGCAAAATCCAAATCAAGTGAAATATTAATAGAAACATTATTCATGATAGGCAAAATAGAACTGGCTTAAAATGACATCTACCAAAGAATACATAAACAAAATTTGGTATAGCCATATAATGAACTATTATTCAGCCAGAGAAATGAAATACTGATACAAGTTATAACAATGAACCTTGAAAATGTTATGCTAAGTAAAATGATCTAGATACAAAAGGCCATGTATTACATGTATTCATTTATATGAAATTTCTAGAATGTAGGACAGAGTTTAGATTACTTGCTGTCAGGGGCTTGGAGGAGGGAGATTTGTGAGTAAGCTCTTATGAACACAAGATGTCTTTTTGTGGTCATGAAAACCCCCTGGAAGTAGACAGTGGTGATGTTTAAAAAACTCCTTGAACATAATTTTAAAAAGCTGTACACTTTAAAAGAGTGAATATTATGGCATATAAATTATTTCTTAAATTAAAACCATCCTAGAGTGCCTTTCTTGTGCCAGTAATTCTTAATCTCTGGGAGAGAAGTCAGAAAAAGAAATCAAGAGAACCTTGTAAGCTAGAATAACTGGCCTCATTTAAAAGAATCCAGAGGTCTTTAAGGTCATTCCAGTCATTAATGAAGGTGTTCTACCTTTACAAAGTCCTATTTTGTAAGGTAGGCTGCCATTGACAAATTCTTCCATATATATCACCTCTCAATACGTTCATGAAGTAGAAAGGACAAAGCCCATTAATGGCTTTGTGGATGCAGAAGCAGAAGTCTAAAGATGCTCCATTATTTGCCTGGAGTCACATGACTGCCTTTCTTTGTGTCTCCTTTGTGACTTTATTCTGCCATTGTTCATAAAGTAGTCTCTTTGCTAAAAGAAAATGAACTCTAACTCTTCCCAATTTCTCATCTCATTCATTTCATTCTATTACCCACTTGGTCGCATCTACTGACAGGAAGATTCTATTATCTGCAGTGCAATGGGGTGGGATTTCAAAATAGCCATTTGAAACTGCAATCCTGGTATTTCAAAATGGAGCCTTGAGAATGGCTATATCCACATTCAATCCTTCTTCCTCTGGCCTCAGTCCACTATTCAGTCATTACTTTGTGCCATTACCATGTGAGGATATCCAGCGGTGCATGAAATGATACAGGTCACTATATACTGCAGGAATGGCCCTTTTGCTCATTACATTTTGAAGAGAGACAAGTGTATGGCAGATTCATTTCCATCACCCACTGTTGTACATACTGAAAATTATCAATACAATCTGCATATTATTTTCTAGCTGTTTTCTTTTTTTCAGTCTAAATGAAGTAAGTAATTGCTGTACTTTCTCCTTTGCTGACCAAGGAATATTTGCCAGCACATGTAAAATTTTATGTTCCTTGGATATTTAAGAATTGACTTGTACTTTACAAGTGGCCTCTCAACTACATGTGTGTTGTTTATGCTTTAATCTGAGATCTATTTCAGCCAAATTTTTGATATATTTATAGGTGAAGGAATCAATTATCATATACTCAAAACTTTCCTTTTGTCTATCTGTCATGACTGTTCACTGAAATTACCATTTTAAAAGAGTAATTTCTTTGTTGAGGTTGAGAGAGATGATTGTATAATTTGGGAAATGAATATCTACCCATAACAATGTTGTGATAATCACTTGTAATAATGGCTGTCTTTGCTGGATGCCACTGTCTCACACCTGTACTCTAATTATTTGAGGGTCTGTGATGGGGAGGATCATAGTTTGAGGACATGTTGGGCAAAAATGATTGGGGTGTGCTGACAAGTGTCATTATAGTTTCTTAGGAATTGCAAATAGGCAGATCACATTCCAAGCACACACCCCAGAAGAAAGTATGAATGTTATCTCAAAATCAGTGAGTGTAGAAAAAGGACTGGAGGTGTGGCATAATAGCAGAGCGACAGTTTAGCAAGACAAGGCCTGAGCTCAAATCCCAGTACTGTCATGAATAAAAACATGAAACATTCTCCTAATAATCACAGTATACTTCATGGTATAACTTTTGAGTAGTATTTTAGAATATGGAATTGCTTCAAAAAGAGACAGGTTTGATTAATCTTTTATGTAAAAAGCGATTAGGTTCAACCTTTTAAGCTCCCTAAAGAACATAGTATTTACTTTTATACTTTCAAGACCTAAAATTTTATTGAATTGTTGCTTAAAATGACATTTTCACTGAGATTTTGGTTTAATATAAAGTTATTTAACTAACACTATGAAGAGTACTGTCTGTTTCAGTTATAAAATACTCTAAAAGAAAAATACTCCAATATAAATTCCTTAATGTGTACTATCGGAATTTAGTGATTGATGGATTAATATTTCAATAGGTTTTTGGCCGAGAGAGTATGCTTCTTAAGCAGTAGCCCAGGCCCTGCCAGATCATGAGGCTTTAATATTTTCCTATAGTATCTTTCTGGGGGTGAAAATAACCAATATAGGCAGTACCTGGATTTGTAAACTTTTAAGTCTCATCCCTTTGCCCTATGATGGCTATTTGAAAGCCTCCCTTTCAGTCAGTCTTAAAGTGTAATAAATTCCACTGCATGGAATACTTGGTGTCCCTGGAATGAAGGATGGAATAGGTCAAGGGAGATGAGAGGACAAATGTCAGTTTGCTGTCTTCTTATTGTCAGTCCACTACCACCACTACTGCTCCAAGCCACTTGGGCAGCAAGAGCAAACAAAGAAAAAGACCTTCAAAACAATTTCACAAGATCCATGTGTCTGCCAATAGGGATATCTATTCATGAACTCAAAACAGGCACATTAAAGGCTGAGAAGCCATTCTCACTGTGGAGCACAGATAAAGTTTTAAGGGTGATGGGATTTGAAAAGCCCATCTATTTATAAGTAGAATAAATAAATTAATTCCAGTAAGATGACCACTGTAACTTCAGTTGTACACAGCAACTTGGGAAAATATACTGTTGCCAAATGTCAGATCAAAGTAATGTGTGCTGGAATTTAAAATACTACACGATGAAACAAAGACTTGCTCTAGGAGAAAGTTTTGCTTCTGTCATAAATCCTGTAACTGATCTGCACAAGCTTCTCTAGTAACCTTTCAGCTAAGATGGAAAGCTGAGCCTCCATGGGAAGGCACTCCTTATGATTTCCTGGCCATTTTCTGACCACTGTTTACTTTCTGAGAGACAGTAATTATCTCTATAATGAATTTATGTATCTGTCTAGTCCTGCATTATGCACAAGAGATTGGCTATACTGTCATTCATTTGGAGGTTATCTTTGCAGTACACTATTGGGTGGAGGGTTATGCAAAATTCACTCTGAAGAGCATTGGGAGGTATATCAAAGATATAATCATGATGCATATGCAGAGCAAAGATGCATCCAAGGGAGAATGAAAAGCCCTTCCTAATCACCTGCTCACTATACAGCAAGGCCTGCTAGCTTTTACAGAGGAACTTATAATACTGTCTGATGACTGGTGTGCACTGATTACTTTGTGTGTTGAGCATGCCACAGTGCCCTTCTCCTGAAAGTTTTTCTCATTTCCAAACCTCTTATGGTTTTTTGATGTCTCAAAGAGGATGATTTATACCAAAATGTTCCCTTAGGCCATGACTCCTACAAATGTTGCCAAATATACACTGCCTTATTTAAAGTAATCTCCATGCTTCTGTTGTGCTCATAATCCAAGCATAATTCCAAGTCAAGTGGGTGAAACTTAATCATCTCTTCTCCTTAACCCTCCTTTTACTTCCCTCTTTTTCTTTTTTAAATCTTACCAAGTGCTTGATGTGTTCATTTGAGCCTTGGTTCCTCAGTGCTTATACCTGTACCTTCCTAGTGCAGGTAAACATCTAATGTTCAGAACTTACTTTGAGTCCTATTCATTTCAAAATAGGAGATGAATACTCCATTATTCCAGAAACATGCTTAGAAACCTATGGATAGTCTGATTCCCCATAATATGTCCTGATGATGGCTAAGTATATCCTAAGAACTAAGGCCTTCCAAAACAATTCCATGTTTAGGGATTTGACAATATAGGATAGAAGTTTCCAAAACTATGACAGATCATGGTTTTTAACATACTTTTAAGAAGAGGGGCATACTGGTCTTAAGGCCTAATGTCTGTAATCTTAGCTACTTAGGGGATTGAGTTCTGAAGATCATAGTTCAAAACCAACCTAGTAAGAAAAATCCATGAGACTCTTTTCTTCAATTAATCACCAAGAGGTTGGGCATGGAGGTGTGTCTCAAGTGGTAGAGTGCTACCCTTGAACAAACAAAAAGCCAGGGAGATGGCAAGGCCCTGAGTTCAAATCTCAGTTCTTAAGTCATAACCTGATTACATGTTCCCACCTACAGCATCTTTTGATTATTGTTTTTATCAACCTATGACCTAGTATTTCCACTGATGGAACTGGGGCCTAAGGAAAATTTCAAAATAAAAGGAAAAATGCAAGAATAGAACTTAAGTGGATGGAAACAACCGAAATTTCCAAAAATACATGCACTATCAAAACGAAAAATAACAATGACTGCACACATTCTGCAAGGGGGTGGAGTCAGACCTAAAGGAAATGAAGGTAGCTTTACTTATGTTAGAGTGGTGAACTTTTCAAAAAGCCACTAGTAGAAAGTGTGTATCTCCAACCAAGTGATAAAATTGCACATATTAAAGAATGAAAGGTGAAGCCTACCAGGGTCAATGCACACCAGAAGCTACTTTTGATGCATTTGAAATAAAATTATGGTTTCAAAAAAGGAGCCTTCCTCTAAGGAGCTCAGAGTACTGGAGGCAAAAGATCAGCTAGTGTATTACTGAAAGATAAAACAGGAAGTGGTAACAACCACGAAAGACACCCAGGAACGGCTGTAGTATGGGAAAGGAAGGGGCACCTTTCTATGGGGTAGAGGCTTAATGGAGGAGGAGACATGTGAATGTGGTGTAGAAGAAAGATAAGACTGGTATAGAGTTGTGGAGAATAAGCACTTTAGACAGATGATTAGAGCTGGAGTACAGATGAGGAATGGGGAGGGGAAAGATTGCATTGAGGGAGCAGAATAGATTTGACTATCTTGTTGTACAGTTTCTCATAGTAGCCTTATAAAGCTAACAGGAAATGAATAGTGATCCTCCATGCCAGTAGTTCCCGCTTGTAATCCTAGCTACTCAGGAGGCTGAGATCTGAGGATTGAGGTTCAAAGATAGCCAGCCTGGGCAGAAAAGTCCATGAGATTCTTTTTTTTTTTTTTGGTCTGTTGTGAGGCTTGAACTCTGAGCCTGGGCACTGTCCCTCAGCTCTTCAGCTCAAGGCAAGTGTTCTACCGCTTGAGCCACAGCGTCACATCCGGTTTTCTCATTGTTTATTGGAGAGTTTCACGGACTTTCTTGCCCAGGCTGGCTTTGAACCTCGATCCTCAGATCTCAGCCTCCTGAGTAGCTAGGATTACAGGTGTGAGCCACCGGTGCCCGGCGCTGAGATTCTTATGTCCAAATAACCAGCAAAGAAAGTGGCACTGTGGCTCAAGTGGTAGAGCGCTTGCCTTGAGCTGAAGAGCACAGGGACAGGCCCCAAGACCAGAGTTCAAGCCCCACGACTAACAAAAAAAACAAAACAAATAACCAGCAAAAAGTCAGAAGTGGAGCTATGGCTCAAGTGGTACAGCACTAGGTTTGAGAAAAAAAAAGGGGGGCTAAGGGACAGAACCCAAGCCCTGAGTTCAAGCCCCAGGACTGGCACCAAAACAAAACAAAACAAAGCAAAAACAATGAGCCAAACAAAACAAAACAAAAAAAAACCCTATCAAGCACACTGAAATAAAATTTGAAAATGCAGTTTATGTTGAGTTTATGTAAATCAATTAGTTGCTGTCTAATTCTAAATACTCCAACTAATTAGTGCTGCATAATCTCTCATTTTGTACTTATCTCTATGATGACACTTATCAAAATGGTATTTAATCTTTGTTTCCACATCAATATATGACATTAAAATTTGAGATCTTTGGGCTGGGAAGGTGGCTCAGTAGTAGAGCGCCTGCCTTGCAAGCTTGAGGCTCTGGGTTTGATTCCTCAGCACCACATAAGCAAAAAGAAAAAAGCCAGAAGTGGCGCTGTGGCTCAAGTGGTAGAGCACTAGCCTTGAGCTGAAGAGCTGAGGGACAGCGCCCAGGCCCAGAGTTAGGCCCCACGACCGGACCAAAAAAAATTTTTTTTGAGCTCTTCGAGACTCTGTGTCTCATTCATCACTGAGTTCCCACCTTCGTTGTGCTGTCTTTTGTTTTGTTTCCTGTCAATTGAGACCATTCTTTACCCATCTCTTTCTCCCCAGAGAGATGAGGTCTGACACAAAACAGATGCATAATATTTATTGAACTGAGGTGAATTGGGTGCCTTTCACTTTGCTGAAGTCCTCATTGCTTTAGTATTCCTCATTTGTAAGGTAAGAAGAGTTGAATTGAGCTACCACACAGGACTGTTGTGAGAATTAAGTAAGCAAGTAACATAGTACCTCAACTACAGAAAATGTTTTGGTAACATTGGGTACTGTTTTAAATTTATTTTTGTTTTGGCCTAGAACTCAGTACATAGCTCAGGCTAGCCTCAAGTTTCTGGCCCTCCTGTCTCTGCCTTCTGAGTGCTGCCATAAGCCATTACATCTAATTGGGTGCTGTATGATTATCACCATCATTACTGTTTGTTGGTAAGGCTTCCAGACTCACTGATGGGAAGAGACCTTTCAAATTGTGTCACCTTGTCATGGTCAAGATTGTCCCTGGGCCAGGGCAGAGGTTCTGGGCCTGGAGATTTTTGTCTCATATCTTATCACATTGCTTCTGTTGTACTTCAATACACTTTTCAGTATGAAAGTTGCAGCCTGTCTTGGAGGTCAGGTGCACTGGACTGGTAGCTCCCTGAGGACATGATTAGTTCATCCTGATCTGTCATAAAACATGCTTTTTGAGAAAATGATGAGTGGAAGCTATTGTCTTGATTTCTTTCCCCCTGCTATGAACTATAACAATACAAATGAATCTAGAGTTTCTGCTAGTAAGAGTCTAAGGGCCTAGGATCCAAGAAGCACAGTGCTACCCACTTTGTTATGTTCTAGTCAATCTCCTTAGTTTTTGGTACTTGGGAGTAGAGTTACCTATTAAACTGCAAAAGTGTACATGCCTGGAAATAATCACTATCCATGTGAATGGCCACAGAAGAATTACTCCACTGTAAAAACTTTTATAATAACATTGGAGACCTAGAAAAGTGTTCTAATTTACTGGGGGACTGATTTTTTCTTCGTGCACTAGGAGGCACTGGCAGCAGTGTTTAGTTTACTTCATTCTTAAAAGTCTGAATTTCTAGTGTTATCTTATATCATTTGGTTAACTTCTCTGACAGTGCTCATCATTATCACAATTTTACAGGTGAGAAAACTAGGCCTGGGTATTATTTCTCATGATGTTGGTTAATGGCAGCAAGCCCTAGCTCCTAGTCAGCCATTGGATCATCAACACATCCTTGACATGTACTATAAGTTTTGATGCTTAAGAGATTAGGTGTAGTAAATGCATTTTAACTTAAGACAGGTTCTGGATATAATACCATCATGAGCTGAGGTATTGAAATGAAGACAAAATCTGTTCCCCCTATATCAAAAAAACTCTAGGATACAAAACTAATGTAAAATCTCACTAGCTAGGTGAGAAGTTGTTCTACATTTCCTCACCACACCCTTTCTATTTGTTTGCTACATCTCTCTCTGCTCCTGTATAAGTATAATTTATACATAAACTTGTTTCCTTGTTCTTGTCAAGTTGCTAAAGAACTCGTGTGTGTGTGTGTGTGTGTGTGTGTGTGTGTGTGTGTGTGCGCGCCCGTGTATACACACACGTAAGTACAAAGTAAGGGTTTCACTCAAGGCTGGTGCTCTGCCACATTAGCCACAGCTGTACTTCTGGATTTTAGGTGGGTAATTGGAAACCAGTCTCTCAAACTTTCCTGCCTAATCTAGCTTTGAACCATGATTCTCAGATCTCAGCTTCCTGAGTAGCTAGGATTACAGAAATGAGCCACTGGTTTTAAGCTCAAGAGAACAATCTTTTCAAGTGATTTGAGCTACAGAGCATTTTCTGGGGAGTTGTCAGTACATAATGGTCATGTGGCAGAAGAGGTTAGCCATGCAAGAGAGTAAAAAGTAGAAGAGTTAGTCATAAGTAATAAAAAGGAAGCACCAACCCCATTTTATTCTGAAGCTGAACAGAGCTAAGGGAGCCCCAAGGACTAGATACCAGCTTATTAATGAGCCCTGATGGCCTTAGGCAGAATGCTAACCTCTTCTCTTCACATGGGGTATTGAAGAAGATTTGAAAGTGATTCAGGTAGGAGTCAGAGATCAGCAGTATGTACTTGCTGGTTTTGGTCGGCTGCTTTTGAATAGCATTAAAATTTGAGAGTGGGTGGTGGTGGAGGGATATCAAGACAAACTATGAGAAATATGATAAATTCTAATGTATCAATAAAGTTTCATTTTAAATGTAGTAGATATCATAGGCCATATACTATATATTTAGAAGAAATGTTCCCTCTTCTCCACCCCACATACAAAAAAGGCAAACAAAACAATATATAACTAAACCACATTCCTCCAAGAGGTCCAAAGCACTAGGAATGTGGGAGATGGCACTCCAGATAAAAGATAATCTGGCTGGTTGTTTTTTTTTTTAACTCATCCGGCTTCAGGAAAAGAAGCCTTGAAAATTATTTACACAGGTGCTGGCTCAGGTTTCTATTGAATCTGGCCTCAGCTTACTTTCAGACACGCCTCTGGCCCAACAAGGGAAACCAATGGCTGAACAACATGGGGGATAATTTATGACCTTTTTAGTTTTATTCCTTAGTCTGATATTTGAATTTTCTAGAGGAGACTAGACCTATGCTTTTGGGGCCAAAGATAGCATTCTGACACATTCAAATCCAAAATGTAGAAACTAGGAGAGTTAATAAACATGGGCCAGCTGGGGAAATGCTACTCACAGTGTTCTGGGACACTTTCTCTTTCTGACTTTTGCTATATTCCAATACAAATACTATTGGCTCTTCAGCTCACTAATTCATACTGAAGGAAAGTGATTGACTATAAATCTTATGCCAATATTGGCTTCATTTATCCAAGAATATACCACAGATACCAACTCTCAATTTTACTTTCTATTTTTTGTCTGCCCTGGGAGACTGCCGTCTAGAAGAAAGAAGCAACAACTTACTGGAAACTATATTACACATTGTTTTGTTCTTCCAACAGCTCTGTGGGCTATTATTACAATCACAGAGGTAAAGAGAAATTAAGTGATTTTCTTAACAACACATATCTATTTAGTCTTGGAGGTAAGGACTGAACTCAGGTCTGCCTGTTTCCCAAGTGTTATACATTCAAATTAAATAGTCTACTAGTCAATGGGCCTATGTCTTAACAATTTAGAGATTTATTATAAAAATAATGTTAAAGATTGAGATTTAGATTGTTCATATGTATATGTATATATATACATATACATATATTTGTTAAAGTATTCAAGATCATTCAGTTCAACTATTGTACATGTCAGATAGAGATTTTGTTTTTGGTCAGTTGTGGGGATTGAATTCTTGGCCAGGGTGCTATCCCTGAGCTCTTCAGCTCAAGGCTAGTGCTCTACCACATTGAGCCACAATACCACTTCCAATTTTCTGGTGGTTAATTGGAGATAAGAGTCTCATGGACTTTCCTGCCTGGGCTGGCTTTGGATGGTAATTTTCAGACCTCAGCCTCCTGAGTAGCCAGGATTATAGGTATGAGCCACTGTTAACCACCCAGATATAGATTTTTAATGTGCTAAGAGGGAACAAATCATGCCTAAGGCCACATGTAAATCAGTGGCAGAACCCCTGACTTAAGATGCTCTTACACTGCATATCATTTCACTACCTGGATAATATAGTCTGATTTGAAAAAACTCAGAGACTAGACTAGGGAGCTATAGACAGCTCAGCATGGAAAGGGAACCAGGCATAAAAAGGTCAATCACAGGCCTATGGACAAGTTTGCTGTATCTGGTGAGAATCTCCACAAGCCCTTCTCAAGTCTACCAGGTTCCTCAAACTAGCCACTTGCTTTCATAGTACCTCGTCCTTATCTCAGTCTTTTCCCTGTTACTGAAGTTCTCTCCCTACATTTTTGCACCTGTCAAACTCTTATGCTTTCTTACTTTAAAGACAAACTAATACTTTCGTGACATCTTCATAAACTTTTATGACAAAATAAATAATTTTTTCATTCTGTTCAGAGAATTTTCTACCTAAATTCTAGTATATGACTGTTCTCATTCCATAATAGATAGCTAGATGTCACATTTACCTCACAGTGGTTATTTGTATGACTTTGGGTATGCTGTTACTTAACTCTTCTGTGTCTTGGTATCCTCATTTTAAAATTTAAGTTGAGGTTAATAATAATATGTACACTGTAAGGTTGTGAGAATTGAATGGGAAAATGTTTATAAAGCATCTAATGTATTGAGTGCTCAGTAAATGGGTTTTGTAGTTATAGTCGTATCTCTTTGTTAGTGCCTAGCATAGATCCAGTATATACAATAAGCACTAACTGTTGAATAAAAATGCATACACTATGTGAGGAAACTGTCAGTTACTTTCTAGCCTTGTTGGATATCACTGTTGTCAGGATATTCTCTTATGAATATAGAGTCCATATCAAAAAGTAGACCAATGTTCTGTATCTTCTCTGAGTAATATATCCTGTTAGAATCACTTGAATGCCATGGAAAATTTCCCTAAAAATGCATACATGCACTTATTCAAAAAGACCTAGCAAAAATCTTCCAACCATTAACTACCATTATCATACATTCTTCTGCTAGGTGTAAAGATTGTACAGTTACAGAAAAGATGTCACACAAATTGCAGAAGAGAAGATTAACAAGGATTGAACATGGTGAATACTATGCTTCCTCATAACTCCTGAAGTTTCCAAGGTAACAATCGCTATGGCTCTCTTGATTAGCTGTTGAGATGGGAAAACCCCTCAGACAAGAAGCATTTAATGAAGGTAGATGGTCTGTTTCTGCTGTTATGGAGTTAAATAAAATTAGGTATCATTTCACTCTCTAGGCTTTAGTTTTCATTTTTTTGAAATGGCTTGGCCAGATTTTAGATTCCTAAGTTTCCTTTCTTCAAGATTTAATAGTGTATAAAACTCTTGTGATTCTGAGAACTTTACATCTTTGACGAACTCTCATCAAACAACTTTTAACTGGGTGAAGTATCTTGGAAATGAACAAGCCTGTTTGTGATGTGGAGGGATGCATTTTTCTCCTTTAAGGACTAGAAGAAGAGCTCTACTCTCCAGAGTCTACATGCAGATACCAGAGTGAAGGTAAGGTCTATGTACAAAATGAGTTATCCCAAGAGTACAAAGAGGAATAAAATTTTAAGACACTGATGGAAAGAATAAGATTTTGTCTCTATAATCTTTTAGCTTCCTCTATGGAAGGAACCTCTGTTTAATGCTGCCCAAGAGGAGTGAAATGGATTTTTCTTGTCCTTGGTCCTGTGGAAAACACAAGGCATGCTTCTCTAGGAGGGCTCAAGAGCAAATGGCCAAGGAATCATTGGTCAGCCATTTCTATCCATATATCCTGTCTTGGGGATCTTTTACCTTAGCTTAGCAATAAGGAGCACAATGCTCCTGAGCACATAGGTTAACTTTGTTTCCTGTTTTGTGGTTATGTCAAGAGAGTAAATTAAGAGCTAGCAGGCCTAGTGTCATCAGAATCAGATCCTTGTCTTCTGAAGAGGATGAATCAGTAGAAGATGATGACTCTTATGTCTCTGGCCCCAGATAATTAGATAGAGCTGGTGAATTGCTGTTTCTAGTATGAAGTACTATGTTAGTAATATAGGCTCCTTGTGATGTCAGTGCTATTTGATAGCTCTTTGGTTCCTCCACATTATACTTAAGCATTTCTTGAATTCTTTCGTTCTTAGCTGACTCTGTTGTTCCACTTCACTGTTGTCTTTCTTGTTTATCTAGGCATAATATTTTCTTTCTATTTGGAGTTAGTATATTTTTATATTTGAGGGGTAAACTATGTTGTAGCAAAGTGAATGCTGCAATTGGCCCAGGAAGACCCAAGTTCAAATTCCAGCTGTACCACTTGCTCCATATCTGTTTACTAATAGACAAAGCCTCACTAGGCCCTTATAGAAAACCAAGAGAAGGATCTTTCCCTCTGAGCTGCCCAGAGAGTGGACAGTATAGTCTTTCATCCACTGAAGAATGTTAAATATAGCCAGAATTATCATCACTAAATCCTAAGCTCCTCAAAGCATTCTCTGTGGCTTGAGTGTGTGAGTCGATTACTCTATGTGTAATAAATGCATACTGACTGATTGAATGGTGTTACAATCAGGCTTACTTATATGAGGTATTTGACAGGGACCAGCATTGACTCTACAAGAAGCTATAGCCATTTTACTCAGTAGTCACAGCAGACTGGAAGCAAAGGGATTGAGATTTTTTTAACCCTGGCTCCCTTTATTCACTTCCTAATCTCACCTATGCAATTTATAGTTACAAAACTCACCTGCCTCCTTGGAAAGCTGAATGCATTTACATAGCTAAGAAAGGGTAGAGAGGAAGCAGGAGCACTTGACTAACAGGTTCTTGAGTACGCACACATATTCATTATAATAGGGAGATCTTTTGGACAATGAGTTCTTACAGAGTTCAGGTGTCTTGTGGAGTAGTATGTTTGTTGCTGCAGGAATAGAGTACAAAGAAGACACATACTACCTGTTATCTCTGAACAAAAAGTGGGTCTAGAACTTAATACTTGTAAAACCAGCTGACTACAAAAATGAACCACCCTGAATTTGACAGTCACCATAGATTCTCTTGGCAGATTGAAGAAGCTTCTGACTTAAGTTTATACACATGTCCACACACATACATACAAAGATGATAAGAGACTGGGAAATCAGTAAGACATGACAGAAGGAGGCCATATACTCGAGATTTTTGCAAGTGACAAAGGTCATGTAAACATTCCAGATATTTACATAATGGGGCAAGTGCTGTGGGAGTTTTTTTGTTAATCACTGTTTAATAAAATGGGCATGATATAAATAAGCAGGCATAGCTCTTGGCATAGCTCCCAAATTGGACTGTGACAGAGACTTGGGTGGGCACCAACTGCAATGAGTTATAGAGCTAAATTATTTATTCTGTAAGCCTGTGGTCTAGTCTTGTTGTGGGAAAGTCCAGAATGAGGCCAGTGTATGTGTGTGTGAAGTCAGATGACAGATCTATAACTCAGACGACCACCTGGCTTTACTCTGTATGAGAGAGTGAGTTTTTATATAACATTTGGTACCAGATAGTCCCTAATACCCTTCCTCATTGCCATCTGGAAGATAATGTGGTATTGAGAAAAATTCATTCATGAAAAATACCACAGTCATTTGTCAAAAATTTATTTATGAAAATGTCTATGTATTATTTATGTTTGTTTGTCATAGTTATGTATGTATACATATATTTCATAGTTTAGAAGTTTAGGAAATGTGTGAAATGTTTTCCATTTCTCCTCTTAATATTGTAAATATAATATTTTATCATTATTAGATTTATGCTTTTTTCTCCTGTCTGGTTAAAAAAAGGCTGAGGAAGGCCACCAAACTAGGTATTCTATGCAAACTGTGGCCAAATTGAGAAGAATTTTAAAAATTAGATAGAGAGTTCCAAAAATACCAAGAGGTTAGAAAGAATAAAATTTATTATGCAGATTTATAAGCACAAGAGAAACCATTGGAAACAAGAGTTAAGAAACACTAGAGCCATAAGCCAACTCCACCTGTTTGGGGCAGACTTAAGAGAATTTTTTATACCCTTAGTGGCTATAAAAGGTCAAAAGGAAAATAATACATAATGTCTTGTGAAAATCAAAGAAATTCAAATTTTGGCATCCATAAAGTTTTACTGGAACACAGGTATGCCATCACTTGATGTATTGTCTAGGGCTGCTTTCACACTACAAAGACAACGTTGAGTAGTTGAGATAGAGACAATGTGACCTATAAAGCCTGCAATATTTACTACCTGGCCCTTTATAGAAAAAGTTTATCAAGCTCTGATCTAAGGTTTGGCAGTAACATTTAAGAAAAAAGAGATTGAAAGATAAGAGGAACTTTTGTGGTAAGATCTTTAAGATTCACAAAGCCAAGACTAGTCAATTTCTTGGCTAAAGATAACTGATCAAGTCTTTGTTGAAGCTACAAGCAGATCCTCCGAGGCTGGGAAACAGTACTTAAAAAGTCAGGGAGTGAAGAGGGCAATGACATGTACCAAAAATTCTTTGCACATCAAGAAGTAATATTCAATTCCACATGAGTTGAAGTGGGAAAGAGTGGATTTAAAGGACAGAAAGAGTTCAATAAGGGTTCACTTACATTTCTTCCTTCCCCAAAAAACCCTGGGGCGAGAGACAGAATCAAAGCCATACTCATATAAAATTTGCCAAAGAAACTAAATTGGGACCTATCGTAAACATCAGTGAAGATGGTGTAATTCTTTGAATTCAGAATGTAAACTACAGTTTCAATTTTATGATGTGTACCAAACAGCGCTCCATGTGTACAAAACAAATGGATGTACAATCTCAAATGTTTTACTAGAAAATGTCTGAAAAATAGTAAATTCTTAAGCACATAGTGCACATGATGAATTAATTAACCCTCTTTGAAACATGATGAGCTAGAGATGGGATACCATATCCTGGTATTCCAGATGAGAAAATGGAAAAGGAAGGAAGTTACCAAGCTACGAGGGAGAATCTCGAGTCTTGCCTAGGTTTTAACACAGCCTGTTCATAGTCCACTCTCTCAGCTACTTCTAGCCCTGGCTGAAGGTTTATATTTTTATTCTAAGAATCTGTGATTTTCCACTTGCTAGGAAGAAAAAAATGTCCATTTTATTTGATTTTCCCCCCCACAGGGTCTTGCTATATAGCCCAGGCTAGTCTTGATCTGGAGATCCTCATGCCTCAGCCGCTGATTGCTGAGAGATGGACACTACCATACTTGGCTTGGAAAGGCATTTCAGAAACATCTGGTTCAACTCCCCTATTTTACAAACAAAAAACTGATTCCCAAAGGGGGGAAAATTTCTGTGTTTCAAAAAAATTATCTTTGGGTAGTTGTACAAAGGGGTTTCAATTCAGCATGTCAGTTTATGAGTACAATGCATCTTGATTAGTGTCATCCCTTCCATCTTTCTCCTAAGGGGTACATTTCTTATCTCAGACTATACAATTAAAGCCATTCAGAACCCTCGTGTATGACATAGTATTACCTATCCTTAGACTTTCTGATCTCTTTGTTTCCAACTTGAAAATGGTCCTTTACTTACCCATTTATCCTACCTACTCAACAAACACATTTTCTTTAAATGCCTGTATCTAAGTGACAAACCTTCCCCCCACAACCACACTTAAATCCACACCCACATTTAAATTTACTTCAACTAGATTTCAGTAAGCTTTGCTCCCAGTATGGGTATACTCTCAACAATATGCAAATTCTTCCCTGCTCACTCTTATGCTTACTTTAATCCCAGGAGTAACTAACAAAGAGAAAATGTCAGACTTTCTCCCTCTGTTCCTCCCCAACAACAACCAAAAAATCTGGCCAGATTACAACCAACTCTGTGACAGCATGAAAGCTTCTGGCTTTATGAACCACCAAAGCTAGAAATGAATTTCTGTCTGACATGTTAGGCTTTTAAATCTTGTATCTGTGCCCAGTCCAGAGATTTCTGAAAACTATGAATGAAGTGATAATCAACACTGACTATTCCGTCTGTGTTAAGTACAATAAATGAGGACGAGAAAGATTAGTATTTCTATTCTTTCAAAGGCAGGTACAATTTCAAGTTTCAGCAAGGTAAATTCATAACCATCTTCAGAAAGGCCATTTGGGCCATAAAAAACATTGAGGGGATTAAAGACAGGAGAAAAAAGGAGAATGTTAGAACATTAACCATACCAAAATGAATTGCATCTGTGAATGAAGATAGGAAAATGAAACTAAAACTGTTGAATAATTGGGGGCGGCAGGGAAGAGAGTAAATGAGAGAGTTAATCTGATTAAGGTGCAGTATATACACGTGTGAGACACCTAGTGAAACCTCTTTGAACAATTAGCATCCACAAAAAATGAATGCCAGGAATGTAAAACAGGCCCGGGGCTGGGTAGGGGAGGGGTAGGTACTAGTGTGAGGGAGGAGTGCAAATGGAGAGGGAGAAAGGTGAATATGGTAAAAAAAAAAAAACAAAAAAAAAAACAAAAAAAACTTTATATACATGTGTGGAAATGGAACAATAAAGCTTGTTGAGACTGGTTTGGTTACAGGGTATGGAGGATGTGAAAGAGGGAGGGAGGGATTGACTGTCTAGGTTCATTGTATGCATATATGGGAACGTTAAACATGAAACTCCCTTGGACATCTAATTGATGCTACCATAAAATTAAGAAAAGTGAGGGAAGGGTTGGGTAGAAGAGTGAGAATGGTGACGGAGGTGACTGATCAAGACGCATTGCAGTCATAAACTGCCTTGTTAAATGGTACTTCTTTTGTAAAACTACTTAAAAGATAATAATTTTTTTAATGTGAGGGAAAAGATATGTTGTAAAAATTAGAAAAGACCCAAGTTGGTAATTGTTCTTTTGGGGTAATAAGGCAGCAGTAAACTCAAGCTACCTGGATTCACTCATGGGAAAAGTCAGAAACACCAATAGTGTTTATGCCCCACCTCCACCGCCCGGCCACTCCCCCCTCCCCCTCCCCCCACCCCCGCCCCACCAAAACCACCTTTCCACTGTCTTTCAAAGGGCTCAAAACTACAATCTGGGATACATATTCCCAAGTAACCAAGAAATTCAGGTTTCTTCTCCATGGCTTTGCAAGGTCTCCATTGGTAGTTTTGGTCCCGTGAGCTCACTAAGGGTCATTTTCTCAAAGAAAATATGTATTAGCATTTTCCTAACTTAAGTGGCTCTAGAACTGGAAGCATTTTGAAACCTTGTTGGATTTCTCAGTGATCTGTATGTTGGGTGATCCCTCTACCCCACTCCTTATTTCCTCCTGTCTCCCAGGTAACACTGCCAGCTGTCTTTCTGCCCACTTTCTTTCAGCTCTTAACTTCCACAAAGAGCTCCCTGCCGAATGTATAACCTGACAGCAAAGTGTTCCCTTTCATGATACAGTTGATCATTTACCATATTTTCTGAAAACAGTTTGGTGACCCAGATTTATAAACCCAGAGTCAGCATCAAATCTAATCTAATCTATGTGGCTACTGAATTTGTTTGCTAACTTGGTCACTTCAACTAATTTCTCATCTGATATGGCTACTACCCTGGTGCCAGGCTTGCTGACACACTAGCTCTAGATGGTTGCTTACAGTTATTCCCCTTCTAGAGGAAGTCCCTGTTAGGTGACAGAGTTTGTGGAGGCAGGAGAGGCTTAATGGGAAGTTGTGGTGATCTAGAGCATTCCATTATTTCCTTTTCTTACAGTCATCCTTTCCTAGGGAGGAAAGGCACTGCTTTCAAGCTCTTTCTTTTCTTTTATTTACCCCTTTAGCAGTTCCGGAGTTTGAAAACTAAAGACTTCGTGCTTGTTAGGGAAACACTTAACATTTTACTATTTGAATAATAAAGCCAGGCCTTTTACTTTCATTATTTTTTCAGATGAGCTCTCACATATTTGACATAGGCCAGCTTTGGACTAAAATCCTTCTACCTATGCATCTAGCTAGGATTACAGACATCTATCAGTCCTGCCCAGCTTATTTATTGAGATAGGGTGTTGTTACCTTTTTGCTGTGGCTGGACTTGAACTGCAATCCTTGATTTTTGTCTCCCAAGTAGCTGAGATTTCAGGTGTGTGCTATAGAGATGAGATCCATCTTCTCAGGCTGTTTTTATACTGTCTAGGACTAGACACTGGTGTCCTGAACTGCATACTATTCTAGCATAAATTTTAGTAATGGGTTACTTGGAGCCATAGGTAAAACCTGCAGTGTAAGATTTCAGTAACATGGGATAGTAGAAAAACAAAGGAGGGGATAACAATGTTCGACAAGAAATGTACTCATTACCTTATTCATGTAACAGTAACCACTCTGTACAGCATCTTTACAATAAAATAAAAATTTAAAAAAAGATAAAAAAGATTTCAGTAACATCATTGCTATGATTGGCTTTTAATGAGGAGATCAGTGAAAGGGCACCCACATTCTACTTTTCACCCTCAATGTCAAGAAGTTACCAGTGCTATGTCATCCTCTGGTGAGTAAGTGTACATTCCCCATGAAAGGTGTGACCTAAATACCATCTTTCCAGACTTTTCTCAGAGTTTATAGCCCTTATTTAAGGGTAGAGCCCTCTGTTTTGGTTTTACTTAGAGCTTAACTCTTCCTAGTTGAAACATGATTGGATAAAGGCCCATACATGACAGCAAGTGCATCCTTTGTGGGGGTGGGAAGTTAAACAACTCAGTCTATTCCCACAGCATCCCCACAGCTTCTTATCTAGGTTCTGCTCACCAGTGTCCCTTTGAAAAGGAAACAATAGTATAGGAAGGGAAGGGAAGTAGATGAATAGGAGGCTTAAGTCTAGGGTGATTCAGTTCAGAAGGAAGGAATCACTAGAATATATGAGGTCTGGAAATGCTGAGATCCTGCTAGAGGATATAGGTTGTACATCTCTGAGGCTGAGCACCTATGGGTTAGTCTATGATAAATATGACTAAAGGGCTGAGGCTTCAGCCCACTTAGGCAGGTAGCAAATACTACTTTGCTTAGGACTAAGGACCAATGGGGAGCCCCTGAGGGTAGCTTTCTGGAGAGGAGAATAAATGTGCTGCTCCTCCAAGACTCTTAACCTGCCTAGGAGCTATTAATGCAAAGAGAGGTCCCAAGGCAGCAGCAGTATCAGGAGGGAGCAGGTGCAGAGACTGATGATTTGCTGAACAGTGAGAACACTTCCTTTCTGGGGCTGAGGCCAGGAAACCTTTGCTAAGGAACAGTCTTGTATTCACCAAAGAGAACAGCCTGGGGACTCAGTTGGGGTTTCTCCATTTCTAACCTCTCTAATAGGCACAATATTTTTCCCTCACTGGACAGCACAGCGGAAAACAAAAAGGTAGGAAATTAAATTTTTCAAATCATTAATTCTTCTTTTCTTCTTAGAATCCACCAAACACCAAACACCAGCTGGGACCATCTTCATTGCCTACATTGCCTGTATAACCAAGGCAAGTCAAAGGCAGGAAACTGACATGTATGAAAATTTGCTTCCTTATGTTTGTTAGGTCATTTAGAAGGCACTGCCAATGTCGCTGACCTTGGGATGAACATTTGGCCCTGAAATGACATCTTTCTCTGAGAGGTGAAAGAGAAAGTGATAGAGAAGTGAACATAGACGTTGTTTACCTTCAGCAGCTCTTTTAAAAAAGACTTTGCAGCTGCCACAAGTGAGAGCTCCATAGTGACAGCCAGAAGCTTCATCTCCACAGATCAGGCAGGTCTTCTGAGGTGGAAAGTAGTAATCGATGGGCAAAACATGGTCCCGGGCACTCTCCAAACTAGAAAGACACACACACACACAAACAACAACAACAACAAGTAACATATGTCAGTGTATAGCAGAAATAGGCAAGCTGAATTTTCTGGACTTTGGGAATAAATATGCATCCATTATAATTCATTGCTTAAGTGAGTCCACATAAAACTATTTCCTGGGACTTCTTCTTATGGTGTGAACAGAAAGATTTTTGGATCCTATCCAGTGATTACAGAAGTTATGTACAATTAGCCAATGGCCTGGGTTCTGTCAATATGAAATAAAGAATAGGGTTAAGGTATCTAAATTAACATGGCAGTAAGATAACATTTTTTCAGAATAATAAAATGATGTGGGACCACCTCCATCACCTTACCACAGTTATGTGGGACATTTTGGGGGCTGTTATCCAAACACTTGGGCTCATAGTTTCCTAGGCCATGAATGGTACTTCAGAAAGTATCTAATATAACTATGTATTTTCTCAGGAGATAGGTGAATAAATTCTCTAAGTGGATGAAAAGGAGAAAAGCCAGAATGCCAATTTGAAAACCTTCATGGAATGGTAATTCTTAATATCTCAAAGCAATTAACTCAATTTGGAACAAATGTAACATGGCTCTTTCTAACCAAAGGTCAACTTATAACATAAACAAAAGTCATACAGATGAAAATTGCTCACACACTCAAAGGAATGCAAACTCTGCACTTATGATTACTTCTTTATCAAGGGAAATGAATAAGACCAGATGAGAGCCTATTTGCTGTGTTGGGTGATATTAGCACCCCAAAATAACTCAATGAGACAAGAATATTTTCTCATTAGCATATCCATTGAATAAATAAACTAGACTGAGCGAAAATAAGCCCAGAATGGGCTGACTCCAAGTCAAACAGTTTCTGTACCTATAGAAGTTTCTACTACTCACCTTTACTTTCTATGGCTCTTTGATTTATCATGCTAAGCACAGTTCCCAGAATACAAAAATGCATCAAAGAAAACTGCTCTTAAAGTTCAAGAGCAAAGAAAGCTTAGACAAGGCTTTACAAGTATTTTATCTCCAAAAGCCAAGTTATCACTCCCAAGTTCAAGAGAAAGCACTCAGAATGTTCTGATGATAGGTAAACTTGGAGGCAGGCTATGGTGGCTTGTCTCACTGCCCCCTCTGATAGGCCTTTCCCCTTCTTTCCCTAACTAAAAAGTCAGCAAGAGTTGGTCAAGGCTATTAGGGCCATACATTTCACAGGAAAGGAACTATACAATTCAGCCAAATGTGTAGAGTCTCACTCTTCAGCCATTTCCTTGCAATTTGTGTCCCATCCTCAGTCCTGAAGCAGTAGCAGCCAAAAATTCACAAGTTTTGTTCCATCTTTTTTGGCTTTTTAAAAAGAACGCAAATAGTACACATAAAATCTGAAGGACAGGTATTTAGGCAATCTAGATATCATTCAATTTTCACAGCAATCCTGCCTGTGGCCAATATTTATTGCAGAATAGAAAATTGATGCTGAGAGTAATTTAAGTAAACTTGTCTACGACTACACACCTTGGTAAACTGCAATGCCAGGATTGCATCCTGAGTATGTCTAACTCCAAAATGCAGGTTCTTCGTTTCTTGACCACAGAGAAATTTTGTTATGAGATTGAAGGTTGAGATTAGGTAGTTTCATTGAACTGAATTCCTGCCATCTAGTCCTAGATTCTACAGGATGTAGTAATGATCAAGATATGTTCTTTCCTCTCAGCAAGTCATCATCTAATTCAGATGTAAGACAGGAAGGCCAAAATTGTAAAATGACACAGCAAATAATGTGCAGATTGCTGCATGATGAGGAAGCACCTCAAAGACAGGGCAATTTTTCAAAAGGCATAAAAGATATGTTTGAAAAAGATAATGATGATAATGATGATAATTATCACATAGTTACATAATAAATAGCAGATATACAAAATGGATGCTTGCAGTAAATAAGAAGTCCTTTGATAAAGGGCTTTGAAAAAATAGGATTGGCTAGTTGATGTTTAATTGGATATAAAGTTTCAGTTAAGCAAGATGAATGGGTTCTAGAAACCTGCTCTGCACATTATGCCTATACAAAATAGTATCGTGCAGTAAAATTTTGTTTTATAAGGATACATTTCATGGTAAATATATATTTAACTGTTAAAGAAATATAAATTATGACCTCTATGAAAATTTTTGTGCAGCAAAATTATTGTAAATATTATAATCAAATATGTGACCCATATACCCTATACAAATATACCCTAATCAAACTGACTTTTACTAATTAAAAGTTTTGTTTTACTTAGAGACTGTCCCATAGCTTTTTCACTCAAGGCTTGTCTTCTAACACTTCTAACATAATTCCACTTCCAGATTGGGGGCAGTTAATTGTTGATAAGAGATGCATAGACTTTCTTGTGCAGTCTGGCTTTGAACCTTGATCCTCAGATCTTAGCCTCCTGACTAACTAGGATTGCAAGTGTGAGGTGTGAGCTACAGGTGCCCAGATTACAATTAATTCTGACTAGTAGTCTGAGGAAATTCCGGGTCTCATTGGATAAGCTTTCATGTCCCTCTTTTTCCTTCTTCCTCTTCCCTCTCCTCTCCCCTACCTCCTGTTTTCCTTTTTCCATTTCTCCATTCAGCCTCTGTTCAATATTTTGAGCAGCACTCTCATTAACCCTGACTTAGTGTGGGCAAAAGGCATTCTGAGGTTTTTGAGTCATGGATTAACCATTTGAATTAGAAATGAAAATTCCAACCTAGGGAAACTAACTCATATATATATGTGTACCATATGTAGAAATGTTAATAGCAGTTGTTCATAAAAGCAGAAATGGTAAATGTCCACTGATGAGAATAGGAAATATAAATTATGGAATATTCATTCAATAAAATATAATTCAGCAATGACAAATAAGTGAGAAAACCTATGGATCATTCATGGTAATGTTTTGTATTACATCTAACATACTTATAATTCTATGAAAAAAGTTCAAAAATAAGTGAAAGCAGGCAATATGTTATTAGGAACTTATTTTTTTAATTAGCAATGCAAGAGAATAATAAACTCCAAACAGAATAGACTGGTGAACTCTTGAGTGGCAGCTGAAAGCCCTGAACTAAAGCAAGATTCATGTGTATTTATACGTTTTTGTATGCTGGTACTGGGGCTTGAACTCAAGGCTTCTCACTCTTCTTTAGCTTATTCACTCTAGGCTGGCTCTCTACCAATTAAGTCATACCTCCACTCCTAGTATTTTGCTGTTTAATTGGAGATCATGGGTCTCATGGACTTTTCTGCCTGCTCTGCCTTCAATCCATGATCCCAGATCTCAGACTCATGAGTAGCTAGTATTACAGATGTGGTCACTGGCTATACATTCTTTTTTTAAATCACTAGGCCCTTTATACATAGCAGGCACCCTTCTAGATCCTGAATAAGTATAGTACGGAACAAAACATAAAAATTTCAAGCCTTGGGGGCTCGGAAGGTGGCTCAGTGGTAGAGTACTTGCCTTGCATGCCTGAGGCCCTGGGTTCAATTCCTTAGCACCACATAAGCAAAAAGAAAAAAGCTGGAAGTGGCACTGTGGCTCAAGTGGTAGAGCGTTAGCCTTGAGCTGAAGAGCTGAGGGACAGCTCCCAGGCCCAGAGTTCAGGTCCCACGACCGGATCCCCCCCACAAAAAAAAATTCAAGCCTTCGCATAGCTTTCCTTCTAGAAGTTTTGATGCAGGTCTGGTTAATGTTGTTGGTTTTTTCTTAGAGCTCCTGAGTATGCATTTGTATTGCTAGGCTGTGTCAAGTACTTATAAGTTACATATAGTCTTTAGTATACTGAAAGAAAAATTAAAGGAAAACCCTCAAATGTTTTTTGAATATTTGCCTAACACACAACAGCAGCATTTTTTTTTTTTTTTTTGTCGGCCGTGGGGCTTGAACTCTGGGCTTGGGCACTGTCCCTCAGCTCTTCAGCTCAAGGCGAGCAATCTACCACTTGAACTACAGCGCCACTTCCGGTTTTCTGGTGGTTTATTGGAGATAGGAGTCTCACGGTCTCTCCTGCCAGGGCTGGCTTTGAACCGCAATCCTCAGATCTCAGCCTCCTGAGTAGCTAGGATTACAGGCGTGAGCCACCAGCGCCCGGCACAACAGCAGCATTTTAACATGTTAGGAATTTGCCTGTGTCACTGTGTTCCATTTCATTTCCTCTGGGTACATTTTCACTTAGTGTCCAGACACAGGGCATGTGGTTTTATGGGTATGAAGCAAAGGATGTGCCACATAGAACTGAAGGTTTTCAAACCAGAATACTATTTACTATTTTGCAAAAGTTATACAATGAATAAAGTAAAAGTGGATTGTTAGAAGCTTTCTGCAAGTTTCACCATAATCAAGCTGAGCTCAGAAAACTTTAGTACTATGCTGACTTCTCCAAATCTCTGTCCGTTTTTGCTCTCTTCTTTTCTTTCCCCACTATTTCTCCCAAGAAAGACCCAGAGCTACTTTAAAAAGTGTGACTCCTGCAGGACGCTGGTGGCTCAAGCCTATAATCCTAGCTACTCAGGAGGCTGAGATTTGAAGATCATGGTTCAAAGCCAGCCAGGGCAGGAAAGTCCTTGAGACTCTAATCTCCAATTAACCACCAGAAAACCGGATGTGGTGCTGCGTCTCAAAGTGGTACAACACTAGCCTTGAGCCCAAAAGTTCATGGACAGCTCCCAGGCCCTGAATTCAAGCCCCATGACCGACAAAAAAGAAAGAAAGAAAGAAAGAAACAAACAAAGAAAGAAAGAAACAAAGAAAGAAAGAAACAAAGAAAGAAAGAGGGAAAAAGAGCTCAATGACAGTGCCCGGGCTCTAAGTTCAAGCCCCAGACTAGCACAAAAAATTGCAAAGAAAGGTAAATACATGAAGGATAAACAGATTCATTTTTATCACACCAGAAAGGACCCTTGCATGTATTAGTGGTCATTCTCCATTTCCTTCTCCTACTAGACTCTAATAACACTAATTTTCTTCTGCCCCTAAAGATTTTTCCTTTTAGAGACATTGAATGGGAATGAAATTATTGGATATGTGATCTTTTGTGACTGGCTTTTTCATCTAGTACAATGTGTCCACGGTTCATCCACACAATAGCACAATAGCACCTATCATATCATCACTTAATTTCTGGTTATTGTCAGATTATATTCTATAGCATGGATGCACTAGATTTTCATTTTTTAATTCATCAGTTAGTGTATATTTCTTTGATTCGCGAATAATGCTGCCACAAATATTTGGGAACAAGTCTGTGTGAACATGCTTTCATTTCTGTTGGGAATGTACCTTGGAATGTTAGATCAAATAGTAGACTTTAAGACATTTTAAGAAACTTCCAAGCTGATTTTGAAAGTGGTTGTACCACTTTATATTTTTTACCAGGAATGTATAAGGGCTCCAATTTCTCCACATCAAAGCTAATACTTGTTATTTTTTTTTCTGTCTTTCTTACTATCGTTGTTCTGATAGCTGTGAAATGGTCCTTTTATTACACTACATTAATTATACAAAAGAGTGATCTTCCAAATACATATATAATGTACTTAGATCAAAATCATCCCTTTTACTTTTTAAAAAATTTTCACCCCTCTTAGTAATCTTTTTAACTAGCTTCCCAATTCTAAAATAATTTTAAGTAGTTTTATTATTCTATTTTCACCTTATCTCCTCCTTTTTTCTTCCTTCCCCCCATAGTCTCCATTCTTGTTTAGTTCTAAATTCCACAGATGAAAGAGAACTTTCAGCATTTGCATTTCTGAATCTGGATTACTTCAGCTTCACGTGATGATCTCTAGTTCCATTTATTTCTCTGAATATTGCATCGTTTTATTCTTTTTTCATGACTAAATAATACTATTCAATTTAGTCTTGATCTGTATTTCCCTAATGACTGAACATGCTGAATAACTTTTTTCATTTGTATTGTTTATGTTGAAAGTCTATTCAAATCTTTTGCCCATTTTAAAATTATTTGTCTCCTCTTACTAAACAAAATGTTATCTACTCTATATATTCATATTTCCTTTTATGCCATGCATTGAATTTTCACTTTTTTGCTGGCATCATAAAGTTTCATGAAATCCTAATGATCTTTTAAAAACTTACTGTGCTTTCAGTGTTAAGGAAATGGTTGTTTAATCCAAGGTCATGAAGATGAACTCTTATGTATTCTTCTTTTTTTCTTAATATATTTATTATTGTAAAGATACTGTACAGAGAGGTTACAGTTACATGAGCAAGGTAATGAGTCCATTTCCTATCGAGCATTGTTACAACCTCCTTTATATTTCCCCTACTATCCCTTTCCTCCCCAACTCCCCCCCAATTCCTCCCTCCCGTCTCCCACCCACCCCCACCTCCACCCCCACATCTCTCATCTGTGGAATTTAGAACTAAACAAGAATGGAGACTATGGGGGGAGGGAAGAAAAAAGGAGAAAAAGATGAGGTGAAAATAGAATAGTAAAACTAGTTAAAGTTATTTTAGAAATGGGAACCTAGTTAAAAAAATTACTAAAAGGGGTGAATATTTTAAAAAACAAAAGGGATGATTTTGATCTAAGTACATTTATATGTGTTTGGAAGATCACTCTTTTGTACAATTAATGTAGTGTAATAAAAGGATCATTTCACAGCTATCAGAACAACTACAGTAAAAAAGACAAAAAAAGTTCATTTTCTACATACGGTCTTGTACATCTCATTGTTACTATGGGTCATCCTGTATCCTTATTTCAGCATTTTATTTCCCTTCCCCTCCCAAAATTAGAAAAATATATATACAAGATGCAGGACACTGGAATCAAATACACTGACAACAAGGAACCTATGTTTTTTTATTCTGGATTACTTAATATAATTTTTTCCAAGTTTTTCCATTTCCTAACAAATGGAGCAATGTCATTCTTTCTGATGGAGGCATAAAATTCATATATATATATTATATATATGTATATAATTTTCTTGATCCATTTATTTATTGAGGAGCATCTGAGTTGGTTCCATTTCTTAGCTATGGTGAATAATGCTGCAATAAACATAGTTGTGCTGGTAGCTTTAGTATGGCCTTTTTTTGTGATCTTTGGGTAAATGCCTAAAAATGGGATTGCTGGGTCATAGGGGAGTTCTATGTGGAGTCTTTTGAGGAACCTCTATATTGCCTTCCAAAGTGGTTGAACAAATTTATATTCCCACCAACAATGCAGTAGGTTCCCCTTTTGGCCATATCTCTTCCAGAATATGTTGTTATTCGATTTCTTGATTATAGACATTCTAACTGGGATGAGGTAGAATCTCAATGTTGTTTGGATTTGCATTTCATTTGTGGCTAGGGAGGTTGAGCATTTTTTCATGTGTCTATTGGCCATTCTTATTTCCTCTTCAGAGAAGTCTCTTTTTAAGTCTTTAGCCCACTTATTAATTGGGCAGATGTTTCTTTCAGGATTTGTTGTAGGGGATTTAATTTTTGAGTTCTAAGCATATTTTAGATATGAGACCCTTGTCTGTTATATGGCTAAAGATGATCTTCTCCCAGTCTGTGGGCTTTCTATTGATCTTGCTTGCCATGCAGAAGCTTTGCAATTTCATGCAATCCCATTTGTTCAATCTTTCTTTAATATGTTGTGTTTCTGGGTCTTTATTAAGAAAATTTCGGCCTGTGCCCAAGGAGCCCTTGAGTTTCTCCTATTCCTCCCTGTAATGTGTTCAGAGTGTTTGCTTTGACTCCAAGGTCTTTGATCCATTTGGAGTTGGTGCAGGGTGATATATGGAGATCTAGATTTAGTTTTCTATAGGTGTTTAACCAAGATTCATTGTCTTAGCCTTAATACTTTGATCTATCATTTAAAATTATTTTTGTGTAGGTGAAAAGTGGTCTAAATTCATTTATTTGCACTTGGCTATTCAATTGTTCCAGCATAATTTGTTGAAATGCTACTTTCTTTGTTGAATGATTTGGACAATATTGCTGAAAATCAATTGACCATAAATGAGTTTATTTTGGGATTCTCTATTGTATTCCATTTTATCTATGTTCCCCTTTTGTGCCAACACCACACATTCTTGATTACTGTAGCTTTTTACTAAGGTCTGCAGTTAGAAAATTTGAATCCACTAACTTTGTTCTCTCTGAAGATTGTTTTGCCTCTTCTAGGTTCTTTGTATCTCAATAGAAATTTCAGGGTCAAGTTTTTCATTTCTGTTAAGAAGTCAGCTAGGAGTTCTACAACTATCATTATTAACACAGTTTTACAAATTAGTTTCATTCTGTTGTGCTTTGTTTGGGTCCACCCTCCCTTCTACCCATACTTTCCCTACTCTCTTGAGCCAATGTTTTCACTGACATTTCCTTTAGTTTTTGGGAAGTATTGCCATCTTAATTAACAGTATTAAGTCGCCTAACATATGAAAACGGGGTGATAATTTTACTTATCTGGATTGGAAATCTTTCTATAATGTTTCTAAGAGCTTTCAGTGAATTAGCTTTGCACTTCTTTAGTTTAATGTATTTGAAGTGTTCTGGCATTTTGGTGATATGTAGTACTTTCTTAATTCTGTTTTCAGATTACACACTGCCAGTGTATACAAAACAACTGAATTCTGCATGTTGGTTTTGTATTCTGCAACCTTGCTAAACTCATTTTTATTCCTTCTAATGGTTTGTTGTAGATTCTTTAAAATTAGCTGAAGTATGAGCATATCATCTATAAAGATCCTTTTTAAAAAATTTCCTTTCAGTATGGATGACTTTCATTTCTTTTACTTGTCTCGTTCCCTTCCTAGAAGCCCCAATACAATGGTGAGCATAAATGCTGAGGAAAGTCACCTGTGTATTCCTGATATTGCAAGGAAAGATCTCAGCCATTCATTGCTAAGTATGATGTTAGCTCTTTTTATAGATGTCCATCAGGTTAGGGAAATTCTCTCCTGAGCCTAGCTTTCCGAATGTTTAATCGTAAATTGGTGTTGGATTTTTATCATATATTTTTCCTTTATCTGATTCCTTACTCTTAACATAGTGTATCAATTAACAAACTTTTAGATGTTGAACTTTGATTCCTGAGTAAATCCCACTTGGACCACCCTTAAAGCACTGTGATAAATACTTCTTGGCTACTGTTTATACTTTGAATTTTGTTGAGCTTAAAAAATACCTAAGTGCAAAAGTTATATTGGCCTGTATTTTTCTTTTTATG
This sequence comes from Dipodomys ordii, assembly GCF_000151885.1. NCBI lineage: Eukaryota > Metazoa > Chordata > Mammalia > Rodentia > Heteromyidae > Dipodomys > Dipodomys ordii. The sequence goes on along the minus strand of NW_012267358.1, from coordinate 430,482 downwards.
AGAGATACCTTAGGTTTTGGTGTCAGAATAATATTGAGCTCCTAGAATTAGTTAGAAAGTGTTCTTGCCCCTTCTATTTGGGGGCATAATTTCTGAAGGATTGCTAGTAAATCTTTTGTTAAACATTTTATATAGTTTACCAGTGGAGGTGTTTGGATCTGGACTTTTGTTGGAAGCTTACTAATCCACTTTCATTACTGTCATGAGACAATTCAGATTTTCTCTTTATTCACGAGTCAGTTTAGTTTGAATCTTTATTTTTCCACTTCTTCCAGGTTACCTAATTCTTTGGCATAGAGTCAATCATAGTATTACCTTTTAGTCTTTCAGAAACTTTTTTCTGTGGTAAGAATTGAATTTTCCACTTGCATTGTTCACTTCAGTAATCTAAATCCTTTCTCTTCTTTTCTAATTCAGCCTGACTAGAGGTTTGTTAAGTTGGTTGATCTTTGCAAGGAAACAATTTCTTATTTCACTGATTTTATTCTTTATTCTTTTAATTATTTTAATTTTGATCTTTATTAATCTTTTTCTTCCTGCTTTCTTTGTTTTAATTTGCCATTTTTTTCTAGCTTCCCATGGTGGATAATTAGTTACTTATTTGAGATCTTCTGTCTTTGTTGTTAATATTGGCATTTTGCAGCTATAAATTTCCCTAATATGTAAAACTCCTTCTGTTACTGATTTCTAATTATTTCCATTATGAACACAGAACTTAAAGTAGTTTTTCTCAAAGAAATGCTTCTTATATTTTTGTAAGTCTTTATTTCCTTTCCAGAGTTCTTAAATCATTGAGTTAAAAAATACCTTTGCTAGCATTTTTATTGCTTTTATGAAATGGTGGATGTAAGAAAGTCTTTGTCACTCTTGTAATCTCTCAAGTCATATTGTAGTTTATGTGATAGAAAACACAGCAACCCCCCAATATATTCAGTAACCCTTTTCAGGAAAGAAGAAAAAAACACAGACTTCATTCATTTATTCATCCAGTAATTCTTTCATTCAAAAATTCTTTCTTTATAAAGAGACAAATAAGTAAATGATAGGTATGTAAAGATGAGGAAGACATTGTCTCTGCTCTCAGCGAACTTCCTTAAGCTCTTCTAGGGATAAGTCAAGCACAAAATTAATTAATGGGAAGTATGGCAACAGAAATGCTGAAAAGGGGGCCAAATTGGTGATTACTGTTGAAAGAGGAAATTTGTTTTGCCTGCAAGTATTAGTGAAGAATTTTCCCCATGTATGGAACCCTTTTTTTTTTTTTGATCGGTTGTGGGGCCTGAACTCTGGGTTTTGGTGCTCAAGGCTAGCACACTACCACTTGAGCCACAGTGTCACTTCCAGCTTTTTCTGCTTATGTGGAGCTGAGGAATCGAACCTAGGGCCTCATGCATGCAAGGCAATCACCCTACCACTGAGCCACCTTTCCAGCCCTGGAACCCTATTTTTTTTTTTATAAAGCTAGACATTTTAATGCTTGTCAAATATTTAATCTAGAATTTAGATATCAGATGGTGATGTTTATATCATAGTAAATCCTCAAACTTGGTACACAGTAACTGCTTTGTACAACATACAAACATAATTTAGAAAAATGATTTCTTTCTATGCATCAGGCAGTTATAGTCTTACTGGTGGTTTCCATTTTTCAAAGTATTTTATCACTAACAGGCACACCAAGACAGTTGGTAGGGTGATCACAAGAGCTTTTCTTAAATCAGTATCTAATCAACACAACAAATCTGTTCTTTACTCATGGTATCATTCTTAGAAATGGAGCTGAACAGACAAATCATTATTATTGTCAACCCTTTCATTTCCCAAGCCACATATGCTATCTCCTATGTGCCAAAAATTTTCCAATAGCATGCTAGCCATCACAGCCAATAAGCTATGGAAGAATTAGCCAGATTGTTTCCTGTAGTGTCATCAAATCTTAAGGCAAGTGCTGTTTCTACATTCTGTTTCCGGAATCCATTGTCAAGGAAACAGGATATTAAAAGAAAATAACTTAGTTTCAATTTACATGTTAAATCTTACTGTACCACTAGTATCTTCATATCCTGCATTTGATCCTTTGATACTAAAGAGACTATTTACTAAAGACTATTTTCTAGACACTGGTAAAAGTCCTTAATCTCCACAACTCTTACTATAGGGGTACATAGTATATGTCTACTTACCAAATGAAGGACTCGAAGATATAGAAACATTTGTGATGGTTTCAAGATTGCCCAACTAGTAAGTAGCAGAGCCAGGATCTGAATACCTCCCTATCTTCACCATGTATATAACATTGCCTCTATTGAATGTCAGAACTGAGAAGCCCTTGAAAAGATCATCTAATCCAGTAGATTTCATTTTAGGCTCCATAATGAAGTCACAAGGAACTCTATTTTCCCTCCATTTTTCCTATTTTGACTTAATTGAACTTCTGTGGTGATTGGGCATCCATTTATTTAGAAGTTACTCAAATGATTTAATGTTTCATAGGGTTGGAACTCAATGGCTTATTCTGCCCTTATATTTTCCAGGGTAAAATTTCAGCTCCAGAGAGAGTAAAAGGACCAGGCAGGAGAAAATTATTCAGAAGCAGGACCAACATTAGAACCAGGTATTATTATTCCTATGCCAGGGTTCTGTTGTAGAATAATATTTCTAGCCCTATTTTTCTTATTACATTCTCTGAGCTTGGATTCAGAAACAGGCAAATTGAAAAAAATGTCTATAAAAACTTTTATCAGTCAACTCTATTCCAAAATCCTTTCAAAAGTTGCTGAAAGAATTGAACAATAGAACAAACATCAAAACAAGCCTCATTAATTCTGGTCCAACTCTATTACTGGAAGAAATTAACACTTAGAATATACCAAAGGAACAAACATACAAATAGTCTTGTTTCTTATCCTCAGTCAGCTCTGAAGATACATATTCAGACCAAGTGCTAAAAGAGTGAGGTGAATGAAGTTTACATTTTCTAGTAAGCTGTATCATCCAAAGAGGAAAAAAGCAAAGTCTCCTAGGGACAGAGAGACCTGAGTTCTAATCCTCCTCCTACTGATTATGTAATGTTGGGCCCAATTGTCCCAATCTTCCCGCTTTCTTTTTTTTTCCAACTAGAAAATGAGGAGTATATTATTTCAGGCTCAAAGGGATACTGTAACAAGAACAGTAGACAATACATGGGGAAAAGCCTGGCACACTCAAAAGAAATGATAATTTCCCCTAACTATCCTAATTTCCCCTCAAAATTACAATCTAGGGTATTTGAATTTTATTTCAGTGAACTTTACAATCTTCATGCTGACTTGTATGTCTAATAGTACTGTGTAAGGCAGAAAAGAGCAGCCACTATAAACTCCATTACCCAAACTTGGGAAAACAGTCTATCTTTAAAGTCCTTTTGTGACTTTGAGACAGAGAAAATACAGATGATATAGCTTTAAGAAATGTCAGACAAGTGTCTGTGGGCTTTAGAAACCCAAAGAAGGAAGATAGCACATCTGAACAGACACAACTTGGGTAGCAATGAAATGCTGATGAGATTCCAAGCTCAATCTACAACCAGGAAACCAAGGTTAGATAATTCACATTGGCCCAGAGGCCCTCCAGTAGCCAGGAAAACAGTCCCATTGTGTTACTCATCAACAATGCTGATTCTATAAACTGATGTCCAGTGAGGCCTTGTCTAGGACCAAAACAAAGGCAAATATTAACTGGAAACTTGGAAAAAATGTGTCATCCTTAATAAAAGACGAATTGTGATTGTGGTAAATGGACCTTTGGCAGACTCCATTTCACCCCAATATATATTACAACATGTAGCACAATAATTACAGCTGGTAATGGCTGCTTATGTTTCCTAACTTCTCTATTATACATTATATATTAATCTTTACACCAAGTGAATGAGCTATATATATCTTCATCATTTTATAAAAGGGAGCACTGAAGTCCTGAAATTTTATATATAAGCACAAAATTGGATTTAATTTTTCTGAATTTAAGATTAACTATTAGATAATAATTGTAGTATGTTTTTAATGGTCAGACTATATTTTGTTACAGCAATCATAACTCAATGTGGAAAATCTGACCTATTGTAGAATTCATGTAATATGCTTCCTCAATGCAACCCACCTACCATTATGCATGTATCAACCACTTCATCAACAGGAATATTTTAAATGTTTATTTCTAGTTTTACACCTCCCTCCTGCATTACCTTTCCCATATTATCTGCTGCAGTCCCCAGTCTAGTCCCACTGTGACTCCCTACATTTTGAGTTTCTTCACTCTGCCTCCAACCATCCTTTGCCACATGTACAGGTCATAATTTAGGACTCAATGCAAGTAGTCACTGTTTAGTTCATGAAGCCATTCCTAAGTATGCATTCCCTAGACAGAATATGATCACACCCCTACTTGTGCAGTCTACTTTCAAAGAACTGATGGTGTTTGTAATCACAAATAGTCTATGCACATTTCTTCTTCCCATCCACCACGTGGCCTTCATTGATTCATGTATAGACACTGCCTGGAATGTTCCTTTTCAGATCTCTTTTCTTTTTCCTTGTCCTTCCCTCACTGAAGCCACAAAACAGAATTTGAAAAGTTACCTTACGTCCCAAGCAACTTGAATCCTAAATTGGAGCATTCTTAAATTATATCAGACAAATAACAGTATTTGTTTTTTCTACAAGTGCAAAAGGTTTCACAATATCCACTGGGCTCAATACTTAGATGTTCTTCCTTATAGCTAATTCCAATTGCAACCACTTTCTTTATTATTACTATTATTTTGTTGGTCATGGGGTTTGAACTCTGGGCTTGGGTGCAAGGCTAGTGCTCTACCATTTTGAGCCACAGTGCCACTTCTGGTTTTCTGGTGGTTAAATGGAGATAAGAGTCTCGTGGACTTTCCTGCCTTGGCTGGCTTTGAACCATGATCCTCAGATCTCAGCCTCCTGAGTAGCAAGGCTTACAGCCATGAGCCACTGGCTCCTGGCACATTCTTTATTTTTACCTAACCCATTTCTCCTGAAAATTTCTCTTTCTTGGCATCTTTTTGAGCTAGGTAAAGTGATGCAGTGAAAGTCATCATTGTTAAACTGCTTAATTTGATGAAACACATCTTTTCATTCTGCAAAATGATCATTAGGTACTTGTCATGGCACCTTCTTCTTTCCTTTATGCCAGTATGAATGAGGTGACAAACTGCAGCCAGAAAGACCCCAATTCCTCTTAACCCTAGCCAATACCTACTTCTTTTCATTGCTTCTTTTCTAGAATTTACCTTAGTATACTAGATTGAGAAATGGAAGCCTGAGATTTCCATTTTGAATTCTTACACCAACCCTTTGCATGTCTTTGTGCCCACAACCTTGTTTTCTTTACATTCTTCTTGTTTTTATTTCACAGTACTGGGGTTTTAATTCAGAGGTAAACATTTGTAGACTGGGCACTCCACCACTTGAACCATACCTCCACTCCTGTTTTGTTAGTTTTTAAAATTAATATATATATTATTGTAAAAATACTGTACAGAGGGGTTACAGTTACATGAGTAAGGTAATGAGTACATTTCTTATGGAGCATTATTACCTCCTCCTACTCTTTGTTTTTCCCCTACCATCCTTTCCCTCGCCACCTCCCCAACTCCCCCCCCCCCCAAAGCTGTAAAGTTTGTTTTCAACATAGTGTCTTGTGTATCTCATTATTACAATGGGCCAACCTGTACCTTATTTCAGAATTTTGTTATTCCCCTTCCCCTCCCCAAATTAGAAGAATGTATATATAAGATGCAGGATACCAGAATCAAATATAGTGACAACAGGGGTTATATCGTGGGGGAAAAAAACATACAAATTTGCAAGTTATTTTTGGGTTAGGGTCCTACTTCCCATGTGAGCATGCTTGAGCTACATCATTGATGGGATGATAGGGGTTACCATGTCCAACTTCTCTCCATGGAGACAGTCTCATAGACTTTTCTGCCTAGCTGAACTGGAAAAATGATCCTCCCAATCATGGCATTTCCTTTAGCTTAGGATAACAGGGTTTAGAAGAGTCTTACAAATTTTTCTACCTGGGATGGCCTCAAACCATGATTCTCCTCATCTCAGCCTCCCAAATGGCTAGGATTACAAGTATGAGCCACCAATGCTTGGTTTCAGTAACCTTGTTTCTTGAGTGCCAGCTTTTTCATCTCCTAAAATTTGTATTTGTAGGGCACTACAAGCACATAGCATATTCACATATTTTTATCTCATGAGATCTGTGAGGCAAAATGAGTCAGAAAAAGCTTGAGGAGGTTAAATAACCTCTTTAATGTAGACTGGGTTAAAAGAAATAAGATTGTAATTTGAACTTTTCCTACTATATTGAACTATCTTTTGTTAGTATTTGATTAAAGAATCTTTAACCTGGAAATTTTACCAGCCATGGAAACAATGCGTACAACATTTTGTAAGTACAAAAATGTCTGCACATTCATCATCATCCATTATATCAATAAAGATGTGTTCAGAGCCAAGAGACAGTGGCTCACACCTGTAATCCTAGCTAATCAGGAGGCTGAAGTATAAGGGTCACAGTTCAAAGCCAGCCCAAGGCAGGAAGGTCTGTAAGACTCTTACCTCCAATTAACCTTGAAAAAGGTAAAAGTGCAGCTGTAGCTCAAGTGGTAGAGTGTTAGCATTCATTGTAAAAGCTAAAGGACAGTGCCTATGCTCTGAGTTCAGGCTCCAGTATTGGCAAACACATGCGCGCGCGCGCGCACACACACACACACACACACACACACACACACACACACACACACTCTGTATTAGATAGCTGCCACATTGCCAGAAGCCAGGCACCATTACACTGATGACAGACAAGTCACCAGCCAACAAGTAAGATAAAGTTTCTGTCTTAAGAAAGTTTCCATTTGTGGGGGATGATACATAAACAACATAGAAATAGAAAACCAATAATTTCACATACTATTAAGTATAGCAGTATAAAGGGATTCTGAATAATAGCAGTAGTATCTTATTTAATTCTCCCAACATGCTTGTCACATAGAGATTTTTATTAGTCTCATTTCCAGAAGGCAGAGGAGTGAAGTGACTTAGCCTGCCAGTGAGCAACAGATCTGAGTCTACATAAATTCTGGCCAGATATTCCATGCTCATTCTATTCTACTGACTTGTTCCAGTATTTAGATTCTAGTATTTAGTCTACACAAGGTTGACTCTGGAATATATGATTCAATAAGGCCCTATCTCTGGAGGAGGATGAGATGTAAATGAAATGTTTTGTGATCATGAGTTTAGACCACCAGAAGTTTAGCCTTCAAAGTAGGACTAGAGTGTCAGCTGATCTATTTGCCTCCACAGTTCCTTGATAGTAGCTAGGACTCATTTTCTTCACTGTTCTACCCCAGTGGCAAACACATAAAATGGCTCCTAATTAGTATTTTGTTAAGGTTTAGTTTATGAATGAATGCATGAACTGAGGGAATAAAGTAACACAACCTGCAGAAGTCTGGGTTGGTGTATTTCTGGCAAAGCTTTAGCTGTTTTCTGGAAACAAATGGGCATACCAAAGAGTTAGGTGATAATGGGCAGCCAACAGGGAGGAGAACAGAACATTACCATATAAGAAACAAAACAGGCAAGAGGGGGAATAGCTACTCAGGAGACAAAAAATGGGAAGGTTACAGTTTGAGGGCAGCCTGAACAAAAAGTTAGCAAAATTTCTGTTCAACAACAACAAAAAGCTGAGCATTGAAACTCATGTCTGTAGTCCCAGCTACATAGAAGACAGATAGGAAGACTACAGATCCTGGGCAAAAATATGAGATCTTAAAATAATTCATTGAAGTGAAAATTCACTAAGGCAAAAATCCAGTAAAACCAGGCTGGGGGGATGTTTCAAGTAGCAAATTTGAAGTCCTTCATTCAAACCCCAGTATTGTCAATGATTTCTTTAAAAAGCAAAGCAAAACAGGCCAAGTAAAAATGAACTTCTTTTTCAAGGTATGCTTAGCAGAGAACTATGGTATACTTTTCTTCTCCACCCCTGGAAAGCTATACATTGTACCTTTCACATCTTAGGTAATGAAGAAATAACAGATCTGAAATGTGATGATTCTTGCCTTCTGTACAATTTAGAAGTCAAAAGAGCCAAATATTGCCAGATGAGGACTAGAATGATCTGGAAACATTCCTCAGGGATAAGTAATGGTGAGCTGCCTGGGCCCATCTGCTTCACTGCCATTAGTGTCCTAATTACAGTTAATGAGATGAGGGTGCTATACACATATTTAGAGCAGAGAAGTCTGAACACCAGCAACTAAGAAGGAGAGAGAAAATAATTCTTTTGGAAAGAAAGAAAGTCAGTATTTACTCTTAATCCATACCACCAATGCAGTACTGACAAGCACATTTGCTGAGCAATGGCATCTTCTCATTTGGGAAATACGGTATTCCCAGGATCTATCCATCAGTTTGCTATGTAGATTAAGTGACCTATCTATGTCTAGTGTTCAACACAGTGTCTGGCATGTAATATGTAGGCATTGCATAACTCAATAGCTTGTCACCACCACCATTCCTATCATTAACATGTATGTGCAATTATAGGTCATATAACAATTATCATATGTATACTTCCTAACAATTATCATATGTATACTCCCTATGTATTGCATGGTACCCTCCACAAGAATGTACAACTTACAAGAAACAGAAGATAGGTCCAAGAATTCAAAGACAGATGTTCTGACTAGCCCTACAGTGCATTATACAAGGACAAAATAAAGCCCTACTACTAACAACTAGTGGTAGATGGTCAGAAATTCTGATTGATTTACAATTTTCATTTGCCTACAAATATTTGAAGCAAAAGTACTTTAATCAAATACCCTGAAATTTGATTATTTTTACTAGTTGATAAGCTAGAGTAATTGCTGATGTTGAAAATTCATCAAAGATATTCTTTCGATCTTGGAAGGAAAAAGCATACTCATAAAGGTATAAAGCAAAGCAGAATCAAGATGAACTGTACCTAACCTCCCACATGCTAATGTGTGAAGCAGATTTGCTACAATGAGTCCTAACAATGGAGTTGATCTCTCATAGATTTGCATAGATAAAAATGTCAGATCCTGTATTTGCTCATTGTCTTTACCAGTCATTCAAAAGGTGGCAACTAAATTGGCTAGAAAGGAGAATTCTTAGTGTCTTTACAAAGTTGTTTATCATATTACCACTATCTAATTCCAACTCTAACTGTTACTACTAAACTGTTTCCCTCTTCATGTACTTTAGGGCTCCTTAGGTATATGTATGTTTGTAATTGTCCAAGCTTTATTGGGTGATTTATTTTATTTTTTTATGGTGGTGGGGCTTGAAAAGGCTTGGGCTCTGTATCTGAACATTCTTCCTCAAGGTTAGTACTCTACCATTTTGAGCCATAGCACCACTTCTGGTTTTCTGGGGGCTAATTGGAGATAAGATTGTCACAGACTTTCCTACCCAGGGTGGCTTTGAACCACGATCCTGAGCCTCCTGAGTATCTAGGATTACAATTGTGAGCCACCAGCACCTGGCTTGGGTGGTAGTCTTATTCTTATTTTCTAAGCCCTTATCATTTTTATTTTGCTGAATTAAAAATTATCTCTATTGGCTTTCAATATCTGTAACAAAATTTGATTGCTGATCTCTTTTTCCTGCATATAGTTTCTGTTTTTACATTCTTCATTTGCTATTAAATGTTTTCATTAAATGTCTGAGGATTTTGGCTACTAGTTCTTCAAGTAGTCCTCTTGTCTTGTCTTGTCTTCTCATTCTCTCATTACAGACTAGTGACATTGCCTGTGTCCCACATTTCTTTGAGGCCCTTTATTTTTCTTTCTTTTCTGTACACTTCATAATCTTTATTGATCTTTGATCAAATTTGTTTCTAACAACTTAAATTTACTTTTGAGCCCCTCTTGTGAAATTTTCATTTCAGTTACTGTACATGTTCCATTTTCTTTTAGTTTATAATTTTTCTTTACTGGTATTCTCTATTTGGCAAGAAATATACTTTCATATTTTTTCAATTTTTTGACTTAAAGTCTTTCTCTAGTAAGCCCAATATCTAGGTTTCCTCATGATCATTTAAAAAAATGTGTCTAGTGATAGAATGAGGGAGGGGGACAACACTGTTCAAAAGGAAATGTACTCATTATCTGATTCATGTAACTATCACCGCTCTGTACATCACTTTTACAATAAAATTTAAAAATATGATGTCTAGAGAATACTCTTTCTTTGTATGTTTAATAAATTTTGGTTGAAACTGCATATATTATTTTATCTAAATAACTATAGACACTGATTAATTCTTCTCTGGGATTTGTTCTTGTCCTTTTTTTTCATTTTTTTAAAATTTTTTGCTTTGTCATTTGGTTAGCTGAACCACTTTTATGAAGTCTCTTTCTTTGACATGATGAGATTGCTGATGTTTCTGTTCACATGATTCCTTGTTTTTAATTTTTTAGACTAATTTCCTATTCATCAAGTCTGAATTTACATGAACAAATTTTAGATCAAAAGTTACTTTTAAGTTCTTTAAGTCATTTAGATTTTTTCCTTTTGCCATTAGATACTACTTTCATAGTTTGGAGAATTTTAGATTTTGTCCCAATTTAGCAAGGGAAAAATGGTTCACAAGTTCTTCCTCTAGATACTTTTCAGAAGGCACTTTCTTCTATTATACTAGAGAAAGAGGTGAGTTAATTATTAGGCCTGGCATTGTAGGAGATGCCTTTAGGTTCAAGTTTTGTATCATTTAGGAAATATTTGGTTAGAGAATGTGTCTTTTCAGCCTTGTACCCTCTATATATTGCTAATGGATCCATGACTATCTTGAACAATGTTTTAGAAATAGACCTACATTCTGCTCATATTGCTTCTGAGTAGATACCATTTAGCATATGTGTGCAGCTTTCTACACATACAACAATGAATGTAGAGTCTTATCTTTAGCCATCTTGTTCCCTATAACTCTTTTTTTTTTTTTTGGGTCCGGTCGTGAGGCCTGAACTCTGGGCCTGGGTACTGTCCCTCAGCTCTTCAGCTCAAGGCTAGCACTCTACCACTTGAGCCACAGCACCACTTCTGGCTTTTTTTTTCTGCTTATGTGGTACTGAGGAATCAAACCCAGGGCCTCAAGCATGCAAGGCAAGCGTACTACCACTGAGCCACCTTCCCAGCTCCGCTATGACTCTTATAACCTTCTCGTTGGTTTACTGTTTGTTTGTGTTGTTACCAGTATCAAGATGCTATGATACAGCCTTTTTGTGTGTGTGTGTTTTGGTCCTGGAACTTGAACTTGGGGCTTGAGTGCTGTCCCTAAGCTTTGTTGTTCAGTTAGTTCTCTACTGCTTGAGCCACAGCTCCACTTCCTACTTTTTGCTGGCTACTTGGAGATCATAAACAAACAAAAAACAAACTAAATAAACAAAGTCTCAAGGACTTTCTTGCCCAGAATGTATGGCTTTGAACTGAGATCCTCGGATCTCAGCCTCCTGAGTAACTAGGATTATAGGTATGAGCCACCAGTATCTAGTAGTTCAGTGATGTTTTACTGGGTAAAGGGCCCACTATAATTCTTAATGTGTTATTCTTAAATATTTCCAAAGGAATTAGATTTGATCCCAGACTTTGGCAGGTAGGGATAAGGTTAGAATATACTAGGCAGCCAGTCCAAAGCTTTCCAGTTCTCACATCTATCAGATCAGAAATCTATGTAATTTGTAATGATACATATACATGTCATATTTATAATTAAAAGAGTAAAGAAAATGAAGAATGGATTGCTGCTTTGGTTAGACTATTTGCATCTCAAGCATGTTTGTGATTTATGTTGAGACAGTATATATGCTGATGTTTCGCTAAATTAAAAATAAACTGAAATGTAAAATTAAACACTCATTTTCAAATTGTCATGTACTTTCTTCAGAGTAAATCCTGTCATTGAGTCACTTAAGTATATATTTTTAAGAAAGCTCTTTTTTGTTGTTAAACTAAATGATCACTGGAATATGAATTGAGTGTGGAGAGTGTAGTCAATGTATCATCAGCTAACTGTGGAACCATTAGAGTTCATTCTCTTCCTTGAGATGAAATTTATTTTCTTGTGTAAAGAAAAATTAAAAATATATGAGGAAAGGTTCAATAAGTATTTTGACAAAATACTTTCAAGACAAAATTACTTTCAGCATAATTTAAATCAAATTAACCTAAAAATAGAACCTTTGAAATATGACCTCCCAAAGAAAAAGATGAACTTAAGTGAAGTATATAATTTAAGAACACTCGGCAGGGAAATACAAGAACAGAGTTGAAAAATAAATAGGGGAAAGTGTTTGTAAAGCATATGACAAGGAGCCAAATTCCTTTATATACAAACAGCCTCATAAGTCAATAAGAGCCAGATGAAGAGCCAAATAACAAAAACAACAACAATTGACAAAGGCCAAGAACAGGCAGTTACATTGAAACAAATATAAATGCCCAATAAATGTGAAAAATGCTTATTTTTGCTCATAATTGAATAAAAGCAACATAAAATAATGATGAACTGTTGCTTTACCTATCAGATTTTCAAAGATTAAAGAGTTCAATAACATTCAGTGTTTGTTGTTTTGGCAGAAAAAGAAGTAATATTAACCAGGATTTAAAATGTATTCACTCTTTTAGCCCAAAATAGTGGTGTATGCCTGTAATTCCAGCTACCCCAGAGACAGAGGAAGGAGGCTAAAGAACTTGGGACCAGTCCAGGCAAAGTTAGCAGGACTCAAAAGCAAACTAAAAATATACTTTTATTCAATTATTTAATATATCATATTTATTTGATGTTGAAAAGCATGCTAATAAAAGTATTCAGATGTATTAACTGATAATTACACAGTACTTATAATGCTTCTTAATGTATAAATATCTCAGATCTTAATGTACTTCATTAACTCATTAAAGACTTATACCATACTACAGGGTAGAGACTGTCATTATCTTTACTTTCAATACAAGGACACTTAGGAAAAGAGAAATTAAGTTATTTCCCAAAGGTCATGAAGTAAGGCAGCAGTGGCACCTTTAGATGAGCCAAACTAGTCTGGCTCCGGAGCTATTTCTCTAAGTATCATATATACTGCCTCTTGAGAATGCTGATCACAGCACTTTTTTTGGTCAGTACCAAGGTTTCAATTCAGGGCATTCTGCCCTTGCTCAAATTGCTTGCTTACAGCTAATGCTCTACCTCTTGAGCCCTACATCCAGAGTGGATTTTTGCTGATTAATTGGAGATAGAACCTTACAGTCTTTTATTCTCTAGCTGCTTTCAAACTCTGCTCCTCCAGATCTTAGCATTTTGAGTAGTTAGTTTTACACAGGTTAGCCACTGGCAAATGGTTTATTTTTGTTCTGTGTGTGTGTGTGTGAAAATGCATATATTTAACTACATAAGCATTTTTGGAGGTACTGGAGCTTGAACTCAGGTCCTTACTCTCTGCTTTGGCTTTTTCACTCAAGGCTGGTACTCTACCACTTGAGCAATGCTTCCAGTTTCAGCTTTTTGCTGGTTATTTAGAGATAAGAGGTTCGGATTTGTCTTCCCTAGACTGTCTTCGAATCGCCACCCTCAGGTCATAGCCTCCTCAGTAGCTAGGATTACAGGCATAAGCTATCAGCATACGACTATAAGCATATTATTAACCCCCCAGAAAAATGTCTGGATGGCCCCCAAAAATATGGTCACTGTGGTCATCTCTATAAAGTGAAATTTATCAAGGTCAGAACAGGGGAGTTCAGGAGTAGAACGCTCATAATTTAATACTCTTTTACTCCGTTTAAACTTGTATTACTTTTATTAGTTAAAAAAACAAATAAATAAAAAAATCATGGGGCAGGGGGCGTGGCTCATGTGGTAACGTGCCAGCTGAACAAGCAAGCCCAGTGAGCAAGGCTCTGAGTGCAAACCCTGATACTGCCAAAAAAATCATACATTAAAAGCAACTCCTTACTCAAAGGTCCCTATTGCAGCCTTTCCTCTTATTGAAAAGAATCTTGGCCATAGCAGTTCATTAGTTTGAAATGAAGTGCTCTAATGCTGCAGTTGTACTGAGTTTCTCTTTGGATTCTGAACACTATTGAGCAGGTCCCTATGTATGAATATTAAGTGTGGTCTCTTGGGTCACTGCCACAAAATTAAATGTTCTTTGAGTAGAAAAAGCAGTTAATTTAGCCAAAGATATGGAAGGGGCTGAAGTTCTATGCTTGGGAGCACTTACAAAACAACAAATTCATAACTTCTCCCCTCTTGAAAGCAATATATATATCTTCTGAATTTCCAAAGGTTAAATTGTCATGCCTTTTACTTATTCACCCCATTCTTTTTTTAAATAAGCATTTAAAAATAGACATAAAATAATCTTTGAAAAAAAGTCTTAAAACATTGGTACTTATTTAAATTTTTCTAGCATTTTGATGGCTATAGTAAGGTTATATTGTGTTAAAACATTTTTTAATGATTATATTGGTGTAAGAGTTGATATATTATTATAGAGCCAGGCTTCACTGAAATGGCTAGGGAAGACATTAAGAAATTAAAACATAAATAGACTAAAATATAAACTTCCAATTCCATTTGAGAAAAAATAAACTAAGAAATCATATCATAACCAATATAAAAGAAAATGCAAAGGAAATAAGACATCAGTTATATACTAATAAAACAATAAATCTTTAAAACTCATAATTCCCAATGTCAGTGAGATTACACTAAAACTACTGTAATCATGATGCTACATATGTTTAAAGTTGATATACATTTTTTTGAAAGAACAATGGTAAAGGTTCCAAAGAGTCTGATCATACTCTGTGGCCTACTAATACCACTTTTGAAATTGATTTTATGAAAGAATTCAGCTAAAACAAAATGCCACTTGTAGTGCGCAGGTTATTCACTGCCAAGATATCCACAATATCTGAAACTGAAAAATAACATCAGTGGTGCATAGCAGATTTACAAATGGGTTACGAAAGTTTGGTATATTCACTCTATGCTACAAAAGAGAAGGTTGATAGGAATGTTCTAAACCTGCACCTGAGCAAAATTGTATCCTCTGGACATATATGACTACTGAGCACTTTACTTGTGGGCATTAAGTTTGAAAAACTAAATTTTTAATTAATTTTAATCTTAGTTTAAATCTAAATAGCCACTTGTATTGGAAAAAGTAGATCTCTGGTATATCAGGAAGCAGTTAAAAACTCACAACTATAATATGCTAAAAGAAAAAGAAGTAAATCATATAAAGATATGGAAATGTAGGGTCATGGATAAAAATGGAAAAAATGGTTAAATAGGTGTATAGAAAAATGAGTTCTGACAAGATGGTTAGATAGCTAGTGACATACTTGTCTTTGTACACTATTGTTCAATTTTGAATCTATTTTGCATTATAAATTATACAAAAGAACTTCATTATGATGTTACTATATATGAATAATGTATTTTGATCAAATTCATCTCCCCTATTACTCTTTCTTAATGCTCTTCCCTACTCCCCCCTCACTTTAAACAGGTTTTAGTGGGTTTTGTAATGCTATTTTCTTTTCTTTTTTTTTCTGTTGTAAGGCTTGAACTCTGGGCCTGGGCGCTGTCCCTCAGCTTTTCAGCTCAAGGCAAGCGCTCTACCGCTTAAGCCATAGCGCCACTTCCGGTTTTCTCATTGTTTATTGGAGCAAAGAGTCTAATGGAGTTCCTGTCCAGCCTGGCTTTGAACCTCGATCCTCAGATCTCAGCCTCCTGAGTAGCTAGGATTACAGGTGTGAGCCACTGGCGCCGAGTTAACAATATGCCTTTTATACCCATGTGATTTTTTAATGTTTTTTTATTGTAAAAATACTGCACAGAGGGGTTACAGTTACAAGAGCAAGGTAATGAGTACATTTCCTATCAAGCATTGTTGCCTCCTCCTTTGTTTTCCCCCTACCATCCCTTCCCCCTCAAGTCCACAACTCCACTCCCCCCCCCACCTAAATTGTAAAGTTCATTTTTCTTTTCTTTTTTTTTGGGGGGGGTCCGGTTGTGGGGCCTGAACTCTAGGCTTGGGTGTTGTCCTTCAGCACTTCAGTTCAAGGCTAGCGCTCTACCACTTGAGCCACAGCACCACTTCTGGCTTTTTTCTTTTTGCTTATGTGGTGCTGAGGAATCGAACCCAGGGTCTCATGCATGCAAGGCAAGCACTCTACCACTGAGCCACCTTCCCAGCCCTGTAAAGTTCATTTTTCAACATAGTGTCTTGTATATCTCATTGCTACAATGGGTCAACCTGTATCCCTATTTAAGCATTTTGTCTTTTCCCTTCCCCTCCCAAAGCTAGAGAAGTGTATATACAAGATGCAGGGCACCAACATCAAATACAGTGAAAACAGGGGTTATACTCACATGGTACATTATAAATACGTTAAGAACAATAGCAAGAAAGAAAAAAACCACTTGTGTCCATATCTTGGGGTTCATTTCGCTTTATAATATAAATTCCACTGATGCATGAACATGGGAAGTCTTTCCATCTTCTAGTGTTTTGCATTCCAATTTGTTATTTGATGTTTTATAGTTTGCATTCTAGAGATCTTTAACCTCTGGTTCCTACTTGTTCCATAGTTCTCATAGTTTGTAACACCAGGGATAGAAAGAATGCAAGCAGGGGGAGTGGGTTGTCTCCTGAATGTATTAGAGAATGGGCATAACAGAGTGCTGAATTCTACTCTGGCAAGGGAGAATTGAGAGATTCAGGTACTTGCTTTCCAGGCTCAATATTTTTTTGATGCTGACCATCAGTTCACTACTCTATGGGATTGATAAGGCTGGGAAAATGTCGTAATCTCAGAGTTCTCAGTCCTGCCTGGCAGCAGATATGTTTAGCCAGGACTCAGTTTTTGGACGCTGATTTCAATGGTTTAGGGCCTCACTCTGCAGTAAGCCACCATAAGGAAAGGAGAAATCTGAAGAAATGGCATGCTCAGAAAGACCTGTATTCAAGATCTCAGTCTCATATGGCAGCATACACACATAGCTGGTCTCCTAGAGGATGACCACTCCAGCTGTGATGGGCTCAGTCTCCACATTGTCCTATGGTGATGGAGATTGCTCCTTGCAATGGTACTGCACTGCTCAGGCTCTCCACTACTTAAATTTCTCAGCTGGTCCTTGTCAGATCCTCACCTTTTCTATGACTACCTATTCAGTGGTTGTCTCTCATCCAGACACTGTGGTACATTGTCATCAGACTCTTTGAGCCACAACTATCCTTTGTTTGGAAGTCTCCAGAGTATCTTAGCCACAAGTAGTAGGTCCATTCTAAAGAGAGCATCTTGGGATAGCTCTTCACAGTGTGAAGGGTGACATGCCTTTCTTCTACATAGTCAGCCTACAATGCCAAACTCACTGTCACATCAAATCCCTATACTGGGTATAAGGCTTACAGGAAGTGCAGTCTTATCCTGCAGCTAGAAATGCATATTTGTTGCCTGGGCCACCTAGCTTTAGTTGTGGTCCTAGTTTCAGCTTCCCCTTAACTCTTGGGAGCTGAGGTTCTATCTAAATACTGTTTTCTACTTTTGTCTGCTGGTTTTCTGATTTTCCATGCTTTTTAGCTGTCCTGACACCTTTTTCATAATTTGATATGCTCTTCCTTTTTCTTCAGAAGGTAGTCTCTATTACCCCAGTTCTTCTAAATTACAGAGTAAAGACTGAGAATCCTTTTAATTTGGAATCTTGCCCCTTACCTCTAGTCAATTTTTAATATTTTAAAGAGTTACAGTGTAAGTTTGAATTTCAACTCACTCAAGTGAGTTTAATTCACTATTCTTGTTTTAGCATGCCAACAAATATGGCATTTCTTTAGACAATTCTAATCTCTTATTTTGCCAAGAGCAGAGAGATATGTAACTAGACTCTCCCCAGCCTACTTGTACTTAAAAGTAACAGTTTAAAAACATGACATGGTCCATGGAAGCCAAAGCCAGAGCATCTTACACTGGCTTCACTAAAATAAAAATAAAAGAGAATGGACAAAGGATGACTATGTGCTAGGAATATACTTGTGTTACTAAACAAAGGATAGAAGGCTACTCAAGGTCTCTTTATCTTGGAATTTGGGGGGTAGGAGTGGGAACAGCACTGATTTCTCACCTTTATCTTCCATCTCATAGATACCAAGGGCAAAGTTTTTATGTAGTCATTAACTCCAATGAAATAGAGAAGTGTGGTGGAGTTTGCCTGCTAGGGTATTTCCACTGACCACAAGCAGCATGAAACTAGTTTTACAGATCACATCTGGTTTCATACTGATTGTTGGCCTGTAAAAAACCTGTGGCATTTCTGGGCGTTGAACTTGAAGACTGGTGTGTTTGGCCAATTTGAGGAAACTTAGGATTTCTGTTAGATTGGGGACTTGGGCCCAAATTCAGCATGTACAATGGGCAATGGGTAACAAAATTTGATGTGAGTATAAGTTGGCAGCAGCTTCACACAAAATGGGTGTCTTATCAGTCCCACAGCCAAAATCTGACAGGGGAGAAGCCAATGCACAGCACATCTTTTGGTTCTGTTTGATTCAGTTCCATGTGCAACTCTACACTGCAGAAATGGAGTAGAGGGTTCCATCTGCACAGCTCTGAATGAGCCTATGAGTCACAGTGAAGATAGAACATCTGGATGGAGGATTGAATTGTTCTCTTTTATTATTTTTACTAATTCCTAACATTTGAATCATAGTTTAAAGTTAGCAAAATGCTTTCAACCCATTATCCCATTTGATACTCACAAAAACCCTCTGAGGTAAGCACAATACTCAGTCCATTAACAACAGCTGCCTCACAAACCAATCTTTGTAAAAGCACATTGTCTTTCAAGGGTATTAGCTCACTTGTTCCTCCGAACTCAAGGAAGTAACCAGAAAGTTTCAATTTCCCAATTTATAACTGAGGAAAATAAAGGCTAGGAAATTGAAGGGCAAGAAGATTTTGATCAATTCACAACTAGTTCTTCAATATTACCAGGGCTCAAAAATCATTCCTCCTCTAACTTCATGCTCAAAGTTCTTCCAAAAACACCATGTCTCTATATTTAAGTATGGTGTTGATATGCAGAGAAAATGGAAGTTTTAGACTCACTAAAATTCCATGCATTTGCAATCCCTAAACTATCCAACTCACAGTTCAGTTCAGTTCAAGCAACAGCCTCCTGAATGGTCTCTCTCACATTTGTTTCATCATGCTGCTAGTAATAGTTACAAACTGCAAAATGCAAATCTTACCAAGGTACACTGTTTGAAAACTTTAAAAGAAATTGCATTTTAAATAACTCAGTAAGAAGCCGACTTAACCTTTATAAACATTCCCCCTTGCCAATAAAGATGTCAGAACAAAGACAAACTAGTGATTACTAAGATTCAATGAAGAAAACTAATATTCCAAATGGAAATAGTCATTTCAGTGCAAGTGTACATTTTGTGCAATAAACAGTTAAATCTTTAAGAAAAATCCTTTGAAAATGACGAGCCAAAGTTTAAATCTTTTAAGAGGTCAAGTGCGGAAACTGAGATTTGAGGATCACGGTTTGAAGCCAGCCTAATCTGTGAGATTCTTATCTTGAATTAACCAGCAAAAAGCTGTAACTAGAGTTGTGACTTAAGTAGTAGAGTGTTAACCTTGGGCAAAAAAGCTATCGGGCAGTGTCCAGGCCTTGAATTTAAGCCCCAATAGTAGTTTGAATAGAAGAAAAAGTTTGAGGTCAACTTTACAGCCTGAGAATTCTAGTCAGTAATAATGTATATTTTAAAATTGCCAAGAGGGAATTTGAATTACTCTCACTGCAAACAAATTAAATTAAATTAAATATATGAGGCAATAGATATATTAATTAGCTTGATGCAGTCATTTCAGGATGTATGCATATATGAAGACATCACATTGTACCCATATATATAATATAATATATAACATATATAATATATATAACATATATAATATATAATAGAATATATATAATATATAATATATAATTTGATTTATTTAGTAGAATAGAAAACAAACATCTAACAGAATATTACTTTTTGTGGAAGCAACACTAGACACCATTTCCTGAAATTTAATGTCTCTGGTACCTTTACTTTTTTAACTTGGCTTCTTCTGAGAACCTTCCCTTCTCACTCTTTCCCTCACAATTAATTATATATTCAGAAAACCATACTCATACAAATGATAACATTTGCTTGTCTCTCCTGTGAGACTATACGCTCCTAAATGAGATTTATGAACTGTGTGAACTGAATACCTAGCACTGTGCTCAGCATGTTCAACACACATTATAACACATGCTTATTGTATTAATTCACTTCAATGAAACAGTAATAATAATCTGTCTATGATGTTACCAAACAAACAATATTATATATCTACTTTGGGTCAAATTAAAAAAAAATAGTAAACCTCACATTTGATAAAAGGTCAAGGCTAACCCATCAGCATTATAAGACAGAAAGGTGGAAGGATAGCTTCTCTGAGTTACACCTTCTGTTGTTTGGTAGCCATGAAGATAAGAAATGGAAAACTGCTTTTCTCAGACAAATGGCAACCACTCAGCAAATGCTTTCTCATATAAAGTGTTCCGGGTTGAATGAATACATAAGTGCATGCCAAACTGGTACTCTAGAAAGTCTGTCCACAATGAAAGTAGAATCATTTAAGCAAATAGAGTGAATCATTCCATAACCATGTGCAAATCTCCTCTCAAAACTAGGAGGCAATTCTAACTGTGCTCTCTGTAATGCAGGCCATCGGGAGAATCTTCGGGGAATGACTGAAAGAGAGATCTTGGTGCTTTATAATGCATATAGATTACTACCAAATTCATTCCCAGGAAAGGCAATGACTTGCTAATTATTTCTGGACATCACTTAACCAGCTCCAGGCCATACAATTCTCTTATTACATGGGTCACTGAGATTATTTCAAAGATGCCATGACCATCAAATCTATGAAAGAAACTGGGAGAAACAGTTATTATGAGCACATCAAGGCCCTTCCTCTTAAGGCAAAGGTGATCTGCATTCAAAATTACTTTACTTGCCAGGTGCTGGTGGATTATGCCTGCAATCCTAGGTACTCAGGAGGCTGAGTTCTGAGGATTGTGGTTCAAAGTCAGCCTGGGAAGGAAAGTCAAATAACCAGCAAAAAAGCCATAACTAGTGCTATGGGTCAAGTGGTAGAGTGCTATCCTTGAGCAAAAAAGCTCAGAGAAAGTAACCAGGCCCTGAGTTCAAGCCACAAGATAGGCGCACACACACACACACACACACACACACACACACAACAACAACAACAACAACAATAGCAGCAGCAGCAACAACAATAAGAAAGAAAAGAAAGTACTACAAGCATAAAAAGTCTTAAAAAAAAGAGGAAGTGGCACTGTGGCTCAAGTGGTAGAATGCTCACCTTGAGCTGAAGAGCTCAGGGACGGTGCTCAGGTCCAGAGTTCAAGCCCCATGACTGACCAAAAAAAAAAAGCCTTACCAATGAAATTGAAATGTAAACACCTTGTTGGAATCCCTCAATTTCATCATCCAATGATTAAATATACTAGTATTATTAGATGTTTACAAGATATGAACTTATTTCATTTCCACATAAATTGTTGGGAATGCAAAGAAAGATTTTTCAATAATAATAGAGTCTTACCTATATTTTTCAGATGTGCACATGTACTGTAATAGAGTTGGTACAGAGGGATTTAAGCCATAATCTTTGAACAAGGTATCATTCAGAGACATTTAATTCTGATATTCTGGCACAAGAAATAATTTATTTGGGGATTTCAAACATTAAAAGACGGCATGAAACTTTCATGTTTATTGAAAAGAGATCAGTGTTTATTATAAATGTTGGCAACTATTCATAATAATGGACAGCCAGAAATGAGGCCCATAAATACGTATCTGTAACAAGTTCCAGGCCACAAGACTCTGTACATTTGAAATATTATTGGGGGTACATGTTTCAAATCCTGCCATCCTGTAAATGGTACACACTTCCCAACAGGTCTGTTTATAAGTGCTTTGAGTCAAAAGGAGTGATCAGAAGAAAATTGGTAAATCTTTAGAATAAAATTAGGAACAGAAATGTGGATTCTTAATGTAAACTTGGGACGTAGGGAAATGAAATCTCTCAAAGGATAACAATGATTTGGCCAGGTGCTGGTTGCTCATGCCTGAAATCTTAGCTACTCAGAAGGCTGAGATCTAAAGATTGTGGTTCAAAGCCAGCCTGGGTAGAAAATTCCATGAGGCTACAGTCCAGTTAACAACAAAGAGCTGGAAGTGTAGGTATGGCTCAAGTGGCAGAACACCAGCCTTGAGCAAAACAGTTAAGGGATAATACTCAGAACCTGAGTTCAAGCCCTAGTACCAGCATACACAAAAAAGTCAGCGATTTTCTCAGACAATACTCAAGGGAATTTATCCATGCATTTGAAGTGTTCCCTGAAAGCATCTTGTAGGATTCACTGCAGCACCTTTGTCTAATCTGATTCCCATACTCATTTCCAGTTTCTCTCTGTCTCTGTCTCTGTCTGTCTGTCTGTCTGTCTATCTGTCTCTCTTTCTCTCTCCCCACCCCAATTCCTAGTCTGTCAACAGTTGCAGGGTTAGGTGGGAGTGTAAGCTGTGATATTACATACAAAGACCTCTTTCCTGACTATTGTTGTCTACCTCTTAGGATTATTCCATAATTCTTCAGCCTGATTTCTACAGCCAAGTTGTCCCAACTCTTACATTTCCTAGGTTTTTTTTTCAATTTTTTTTTTTTAGCTCTGGTCGTGGGGCTTGAACTCTGGGCCTGGGTGCTATCCCTCAGCTCTTCAGCTCAAGGCTAACGCTCTACCACTTGAGCCACAGTGCCACTTCCGGCGTTTTTCTTTATGTGGTGCTGAGGAATCGAACCCAAGGCCTCAGGCATGTAAGGCAAGCGCTCTGCCACTGAGCCACCTTCCCAGCCCCCCTAGTTTTTAACTCACATCTGTCTCAGCATCTTACAAAACCCTTATGCCACACTTTGATTTATCTCTGTGACTTTCCTGAAACATTTCCTTTTCCCCAACTTCCACTCTTATAATTATGCCTTTATCATGTCTCGCTTTCTGTCTATCTTAACTGGTTTCCTTGTCTCCAATTTCTACCTTACCACTTTCTGTACTTCACTACCAACCCTTATCTACATTGCTACCAGTATTCATTCTCTAACTCACAGGTCTAACCAATTCCCCTCTGTTCAAAAAGGCATGACATTGTTAGAACTCTTAAGACTAGCAAGCATGGCTTTTTATGGTTAGCCCAGATCTAGACTTTTCAAAATTATTTTCTATTACATTTATTTTTAGGTACCCTAAAATTCCCATTGTAATGAACTAATCATGTCATCACATGACTTTCAAAGTTAACTTACCTTTAGCTCTTCCCTCTGACTTGAATGCTTTCATTCTCCATCTCCTATTAAACAAATCCTAACTATTCTTAAAGGCTCAGTTCACAGACAACCTCTAACTCGAGGCACCAAGCACATTCTATTTTATAGTACAGTTAGTGTGAACTACAATGCCAATCTCCTATTCCATTAAGAGATACTTGAGGGTACAGACCATGTCTAATTCCATTCTTCTTTGTGTCACAAAGCTTACTACAGTGACAAGTACAGAGTGAGCTTTCAGAATGCATAAAAGACAAACCGACAATTTCCCAGGCTCCAAACAGCACAAGGATAGGTAAATGAGCTGAGCATATTAACATCCCACTGTGAGAAACTCTACCTAGTTGATAGTCTTACTCAATACTTAAGTAACAAAACAATTTTATAGGCCTGCTGGAATCTCAACCATTATTAACAGCACAAAATATAATAATCCAAGTCAACTACTACTTTGAAAATGTTTCATAACCACAATTTCAAACTAGTACTGATTATTTCTATAATAGGCTAAAACAAACCTCTCATGTCAAAGCACAAGAGAATAAATGACTTGCTTTGTATAGTATGTATATTGTTTTGACTCCTGTATAAAAGTGATCACAACAGTAGCAGCCTAATATAATACTCATTTATTAACTCACAGTTCTATAGGCCAGAAGTCCTGGAAGATTTCAGCTAAGTTCTTTTTTTTTAGGGGGGGAGGTCCAGTCGTGGGGCCTGAACTCTGGGCCTGGGCGCTGTCCCTCAGCTCTTCAGCTCAAGGCTAGCACTCTACCACTTGAGCCACAGTGCCACTTCCGGCTTTTTTCTTTTTGCTTATATGGTGCTGAGGAATCGAACCCAGGGTCTCAGGCTTGCAAGGCAAGCCACCTTCCCAGCCCCCTTCAGCTAAGTTCTATCCTCAGAATCTCACAAAGCCAAAATCAAGGTCGAAATCAAATCCAGGCTGGATTCTTACATGCAAGTTCTGGAAGAAGACTCTATTTCCAAGATTGTTAACAGAGTTCACTTCTTTAGTGCTATAGGTCTAAGGACCCCATTTTCTTGCTTGCCAGTGAACATGTCTATCCATTTCCCATATCCATCTTTAAACTAGTTGTGTCACATTAATCTCACTCCCAGTTTCAAAAAACTCACTTTCTTTTCCATTACCAGGTAAGAAATTCTGCTTTTATAAAGCTTAAATAATTAGTTCTTTCTTAAATACAGTCAACTATGTGACATAATATAACCTACTCATAGAAGTGATATCATACCCCTACTTAAAGGGGAAGAAATCAAACAAGACCAAGGCTAAGAAGGTCATATTAGAATTTTTCCTACCACACTAGTCTATTATAGTTTATTACTGCAACTAGCATTTTAACCACATGAGTAAGAGAAAAATGTTTTTGAAAAAAGTTTAATCTGAGAGAAAAAATATTTTATATTACAATGTACTAGGTAGATTATTGTTATTCTAAAATAATAAGGTAAATACAAAAAAGATTATCCATGTTAAGTATATATAATTTGTGGCTATTTAAACTTTCTAGCAAAAATTTCATAGAAAGGTCATGGCCCTGCCTCCAACTTAATTTACTGATGTATTTTTAGGACAAGTTACTCTGGTTGTTATAATTGTGGAAGCAGTTTTGGCACTGGTGTGAATATCAACATAAGAATTTCACTAAAATGGATGACTGGGTGCCCAATCAGGTCCCCTTCTAACTTGCTGGCTCTGAGGAAGCCTTTTCCCCCTCTCAGGCTTTCGTTTCTACATCTGCAAAATAAGGGGATTCGATTGAATGATTCAGATTCACCCTTCTATACTATTCTTTGAGTTAAAGATGAATCTTGTAAGAATGTATCTCTCATGTAAAAGATCAAATACTAAAACCAATGGTAAAGTTAATTACATTAATTTGTGTGTTTGTGTGCGCGTGCACATGTGTGATAAAAATGGACTTTAACTCAGGACTTGGGTGCTATTAGCTTTTTCACTCAAGACTGGTGCTCTACCACCTCAGCCACAGCTCCACTTATGACTTTTCTATGGTTAATTGGAGATAAGAGGCACATGGACTTTTCTGCCAGGGCTAGCTTCAAACCATAATCCTTATATCTAAGCCTCCTGAGTAGCTAAGCTTACAAACATGAACCACTGGCAATTGGCTAAATAAACGCTTGGAAAAAAATCCTTGTCATTTTTTTTGCAGGTTTGAAAAGGACAAAATAATCAATGTAAAAGTACTTACTGTAGGCTCAAAAGACTTTCCTGCATAACTGAGTGCCTCTTCCATGCTTAATGTTTCTCACTGACAGGAAGGCTTCAAGCATCAGCAGTCAATACTACATAATTGGTGTTTAAGACTTAGGGCCCTGAGTTCCTAAAGCAAATATTCTAAGATATGAGATATATAGCATGTACTATCAGTCAAAATCCAAGTCTACTAAAGAAACAGGGAATTATTTGTGAAGTAAATGGTTCTAAAACATGTTTGTCTTCTCCAGTTTATAAATAAACAAGTAAAAAGTACATATTAACAATCAATTATCACAGGACTTTTCATTATGATCTCAGTGAGACCATTTATTTCATTTACTTTAAAAAGAGATACACAGAACTTACATTTGAAACGAAGCTTACATAAATACATATACTTTTACCAAAAAAAAATCATAGGTCCTGCCACAAAACAACTGCAGAAGTAAGCAGTTTGTTGAAAAGTTTTTTTCAAGGGAACCACTGATGAATAACACAAAAATATCTCTAAATAGTCAATTTAATTAAAGATGGTTTTCCTCCAGATTATATTTGCTTTTGTTTAAAATTTGGAATGAATCTCAATTTTTAGTATGAGAATTTCAAAAATAAGTACGCTAAAATGTTATGAAAATAATTTATAAGCATTTGGGATAAAAATATCCCAAACTAAACGGGTGTATAAACCAAAAATATCTCATTTCCATTCCCAGGGGATCTGCTTTTAACAACTTGAAGTACATTTCATACACACATACCTATATGTTCACTCAAATGTAGTAACTTTCTTCTTCAAGAGTGTACTAATAAAATTAATGATTTGAAACTTACTTTTCTTACTTAATATCGTATGTAGATATATACATATTTGCTTCATTTGAGGACTGCATGGAATTCCATATTATAATTTGTGTACTAACTTCTCCAGGTAGTAATATGTAAAAATCATAAATTTAGACTTAAAAGCTAAATAAGTATGATCAGTTTGTTCAGATTTTTCATCTAACCTCAAATTAATTTTCATATAAATTCAGTACTGTAAAATCTGTAAAACAAAACTCTATGTGTAGTTCCAAGTGGTAAAATTGGACTTTAGATCAATTTTTGTCAAATAGTAAACATTGTACACTCTTATTTATTTATTCCATTAAATCAATATTAACTGAGCAACTATTTAGGGACAATCACAGGGCTAGTGTAGGTTCAGAAATTAATAAATTTCCTCCCTCTCTCATTTCAAGGAAGGAGTTTATATTACAGTGGGAGACAAGTATATATCTTAATATTCAAAACACAGGTGTTACTCACCTGTTTCAAAGGCGAGTAACCCCAGGCTTATAGCACAAATTACTTGTCCAAGGCCAAAATCACTATAGTTAACCTGGTAGTAAAAGCAACCAGGACTTCGAAATTCCATGCAACTGTTCCATCTTTGCAACAAACTACTTTTCACTAAAAGTTTACTTGGTTTGATAAAATTGGTTTTATACCAAAAGAAGTCTAGTTATAAAATGGCAGTTGGAGAATTCTAGTTTTCCTTTTCCAGTTGACCTTGTTGAACTTTATCTGATGTAAATACCTATGGTTTCTAGGTTCTGTTGAGAATATTGAACATATACTCAACTGGAAAATAGTTAGAAGGGCAGTGAACCAATAATCAACAGGCCAGCATGAGACAACTGTTCTCCATTTGGTATCATATGTCTCTCTAGAAAACCTATGGGCTTTGATATCATATGTCTCTCCAGAAAACCAATGGCCTTTCTTAAATAAGGGTCTGAATCCAGTCTTCTGAACTAGCCACTAAAATCAAATCCATTGTCAGGAGTTCACTGCATTGTGAGTCTGAAATACTGAACACACTGTACTCTGTACACAGCAAAAATGACCGAATTATCCTCTCTTGTCTACACAGTAAATCAACTATGTATACTATAATACAGAAACAAAATGCATAGAAACATTGCCAATATAACCTAGAGAGTATTCATCAAAGCCACAAATAGGAAAAAATCAGAGTATATGGAAGCAAACAATAACCACATATACCATTCTACCTCCTTGACTATAAGTAGGCCCTTTTTCTAATGAATAACTGTTACTGGTTTATTTGGGTACCTTCTTCTGGTTAGCTCCCTCTACCTCCATTCTCACTCCGCCCCTTATGTCTCTACTTGAATGAGTAACATTTTAAATGCTCTATTGCCATCCAGAGTTACTGGTTGTACATTGAGCCCTAAATTCTCTGAAGGGCAGGGATTATTTTATGTCCATCGCTCTTCTATGCATTGAGGGACTGTTTTCTGAACAAATCATCATCATATCAGCTTTTAAATTACAAAAAAATTATTTGTCTCCAACTGGTCCCTGAGCAGAAAAAGGTGAAAAGTCAAGTGAGGGGCTAAGGGATATGCTTCTAGTTGAGGCTAAATAATTTTATACTCATTAAATAACATTTGAACTTATATTCCAAGGGTGAACAGATAGGCTTATTGTATGTAATCTCAACAAAAAGGCAAACAAACACCAATGCTCATTTTTATAATCAGTGTGGAAACTAATTGCTGCCAAGTTCTACCAAAGCAGTAAGAGGTGTCCTTTAGGCAAAAGATTTTTTTCCAGCCTTCTGTGCTGCTCCCTCAAATGTTTCACTATCTCATTCCTCATCTTCATTTGGAACTAAAGTATTTTTGCATCCAGTATTTCAGTGAATAATTATGTGGTAATTATGATTACCATTCCTGTTTTAAAGGTGAGTAACCTTGTCCAAAGCCAAAATCACTATAGTTAACCTGGTAGTAAAAGCAACCAGGACTTCGAAGTTCCATGCAACTGTTCCATCTTTGCAACAAACTACTTTTCACTAAAAGTTTATTTGATTTGCTAAAATTGGTTTTATACCAAAAGAAGTCTAGTTATAAAATGGCAGTTGGAGAATTCTAGTTTTCCTTTTCCAGTTGACCCTGTTGAATGTTATCTGATGTAAATACTTATGGTTTCTAGGTTCTGTTGAGAAGATTGAACATATACTCACCTGGAAAATAGAAGGGCAGTGAGCCAATAATCAACAGGTCAGCATGAGACAACTATTTTCCATTTGATGTCATATGTCTCTCTAGAAAACCTACATGCAAGCTTACCAAGGGGTCT
The DNA here is from genome assembly GCF_000151885.1 of Dipodomys ordii. Lineage (NCBI taxonomy): Eukaryota > Metazoa > Chordata > Mammalia > Rodentia > Heteromyidae > Dipodomys > Dipodomys ordii. The sequence goes on along the minus strand of NW_012267358.1, from coordinate 401,514 downwards.
AAAGTTGAGTGGAGAACAGAGCCCTGGGGTGAAAAGTAAAGGAGATTAATGGGTAATGACTTGAGGATCCCAATGTCATAAATGTCCTTATTATAATATATCAAATGCAATTTTGAATTTTGGAGCCTCTGTGATAGTAATAAGAGGTACAAATGGAAATAGCAAGCTAGGGCCTGGGACTTTAGGAAATATTTAACTGCTACGTCTACAAACTATAGTCTTAAAGTCACATCTGATATACTGCCAGTTCTGTAATGTTATATTAGAACACATCTATACCCATTCAGTTCGCTGTTGGTACAGTTGCTTTAGTACTACAAAAAGAAAAAAAATTGAGGCCAAGTGGTGATGGCTCATGCCTGTAATCCTAGCTACTCAGGAGGCTGAGATCTGAAGATGGTGGTTCAAAGCCATCCCAGGCAGGAAAGTCTGTGAGATTCTTATCTCTAGTTAACCACCAGAAAACCAGAAGTGGTGCTGTGACTCAAGAGGTAGAGTTGCTAGTCTTGAGCAAAAGAGCTTTGGGACAGCGCCCAGGACCTGAGACCCTGAATTCAAGCCCCACGACCACCATGGCTACCACCAACAAAATTAGAGCAGTTTTGACTGATACTATGTGGCCCACAAGGACTGAAATTTACTATCTAGACTACTGAAGAAAAAAAGAAAAGGGAAAAAGTTTATTGAATTTTGCTCAAAGGAAGCTTCAGAAGCTCTTCCAATATTTCAATGAAATGATTTTATGAACAAGTTTCCATACTGAGCAATCCACTTCCTAACTATGTAATTTGGGGCAAGACACTTTGGCTTCCTATCCCTAAGAAATAGGTGTTCGGTCACAGGTGTCCCACACCTATAATCCTAGCTGCTCAGGAGGCTTAGATCTGTTCGAAGCCAACTGGACTGAAAAGTCCCCGTGAGACTCATTTCCAATTAACTACTCAAAAAACTGGAAGTAGTGCTGTGGCTCAAAGTGGCAGAGCACTAGCCTTGAACAAAAGAGCTCAGAGACAGTGCCCAGGCCCGGAATCCAAGCTCCATGACCAGTCACACAAAGAAATGGGTGTGACATGGTATGTAATGTCAAATTCAAAAGGTAGCTCTAGTTTCAGTGTGTCCAACCATATGTGGTATATGGCACATAGAGAAACACAGAGAATTAGAACTGTTTCCCTTCGAAGAATCTTTACTTTCCTATACAAATCAGGGACTGCTATATGGATTAAGCTCCCTGAAAAGTCATCAACACATGTGGTCCTGAGGCCATGATGCAACCAGTTCCTCTGGAGAAACAACATGTGATGGTGATGCCTGCTAATCTACATGTTCTTAAAATGAATGTGGTAAGATCATGTGGCATAATAATCTAATTATCCATCTGACTACCTGAACACATCAAGGAAAAGAGAACTGCCAAAGCATATAGTATACTTGAGATATTTAAAAGAATTGAAGGGAAATTTAAATCCCAACCTCCCTATATAATATAGAGTTTCCAATGTTTTTAAACTTATGTCTTAGCTATTTTAAAAAGTGAAAATTAATTGGAAAACAAAGTAAATGCATCCATCATCTATAAGAATGTGCAAAAGGAGCTGGGAAGGTGGCTCAGTGGTAGAGTGCTTGCCTTGCATGCCTGAGGCCCTGGGTTCAATTCCTCAGCACCACATAAGCAGAAAAAAAAGCCAGAAGTGGC